>NC_082697.1:34762890-35100834 GCF_949987515.2 Delphinus delphis | reverse complement strand
TGTGAAACCTTCAGAAAGGGGTGAGGTGTCAGACTCATAGCAACAGAGAGCAGAAAAGTGGTTGCCAGGGGCTGGGGTGCCAGGGAACTAGGGAGAGGTTGATCAAAGGCTATAAACTTTCAACTATAAAATGAATAAGGGCTGAGAATCTAATGTATAGTATGGTGACTACAGCTGACAACACTGTATTATATAGATGAAATTTGCTAAGAGAGTAGAACCTATATATTCTCACACATACACAAAAATAAGAAAAATAAGTGAGGTAGGTGATGGATGTGCTAATTAACTAGATGGGGGGATCCTTTCACAATGGATATGTACATCAAATCACCAAGATGTACACTTTAACTATCTTAAATTTTGTCAATCATACCTCAGGAATGCTGACATTTTAAAATTTAATTTAAAAATTAAACTAATTTTAAAATTAAATGTTTTTTAAAAAGCCACCACAAAGAGTGAGTTTACAAAGTGCCAGGCATTGTGCTACACACATGCATCATGTTTATAAGCAACTCTGAGAAAGTTACACCCCATCTTGCAGATGAGGAAACGGAGGCTTAAATGGTTGAAGAGATTCACCAGACATGACTCATGGAGTACAAGGCAGAGCAGAAACTCCAACCCACATCTGTCTGACTTCAAGTTCTGGCCTCCCAAATCAGGACTCTTTTAAGAAAAAGAAAAGAAAACCTCCCTGGCTTAAAGTATATACCTAACAGTTTCCAGTGCCTCTTACTTAGGAATCTTTTTAATGCCCTTAACTATGGGGCATCTATATTAAGTTGTTAGGTACAAAGCATCCATGTTAAGCACCATGTTAAGCAGTTGCTAAACAAGGATTCTAGTAAAATGAGTTTATTTTAGAGGTGGTTCCAGGATACATGGGTAATCGAGACAGGAAGGGAAGGAAGCCCAAGAAGGGTGTGTTTTCAAGCCAGTTACCACTGAGGGTAAATGGGCTTATTAACCCTGGAGGGCACTAGAGGAAAACAGAAAGCTAGCACCTTTGAGTTATCCCATCCAAGAAGTGAGGGAGCTGTGGTATTTGCCCATCAAACTTCTTTGGTTGGGTGGGTGTTAATTCAGGCAGTGACATGAGCTCCAGAGGCCAGAAAAAGCAAAGGAATGCAAATGCTGGCCACTGGGGTCCAACTCTCAGCCTCAGGAGTAGTAAGGACGTGGGTTTAGATTTGGGGCCATGTCTGCTCTATTAATTTCTTTATGTGAAGGAAATTCATGGAGGGTGAAAGAAAAGACTCAGTCCATAGTTGCTGCTGGTTTGTTGGCAATGATTGGTGCACCACTGCAGGCCAAGCAATGATCCCAGCCCTCCAAGAGTGATACTCACATGCACTTTGCTGTTTTCTAAGGTAAATCAGTTGTTGGTTCAGGGTTTGGGGGAAACTGCCAAATAAAAGTGAATAGAGTTGATCTTCTTAATTTATAATCACGTCTCTGCACTCAATTGACTGTTGAGTGCCTTACCCCATTCACCATAGACAAGAAAGTCCAAAATTGATGTTTCTGGGATATACTAGGGAAGTGTGTGTGAAAGAGGAAGTGCCATTGTTAAATGATGATTAATGAAATCTGTGGTGCCTGGTGGTTCTTTTGGAGGCCAGACTATTTTTTTAACATGATATTTCTAGATTTTCTTAGAGGTTTATGAGGCATCATTTTAAATGTTTTTGAATTCTGGACTTTTATGCTGAAAACGTCACTGTGTCTTATGTAAATATTTAATTTTTAAACCTTGCTTTTGAACTCTGTATAGAAATTTAAGGCTACCATAAGAGAATGCGGTCTATAGTTGTCATTAATAGAAGCTTAATCATTGCTCTACAAGGATCCCAAATGGTTGTCTCGTGCAAAATCGTAGGCCAGAAAAAGATGGCATATGGTGCAGATGGTGGAGCCCTCCTCTGGTCCTGGGTCCCTAGAAATGACTGGATATACAGGTGTAAATATATGTCTATAATCTAGGATCATGGGTACACAGAAAGGATTGTACTTGTTCAATCAGAAAGAATGGAAGAAAAAAGATAAATGGAATAAAAAGGAAGTAGGAAATGACATCCCAGAAACCCACAGACATTAAAACATAGGAGTAGATCTGGGCCACCCAAACAGGCGGTGAAGGTATTAGCACTAGGAATGAAATGGGAGCATCAACTCAGGTCAACCCACCATCACAGCTCCCACCTCCCACACCCTCCACTCTCAGCCAGAAGAAAGCTACAGAAGAGATGGTGCTATCAGAGATGGCTCCAACAAGAAAGAATGAGGAGCCACCCACAGACAAGACTAATCATTTGAAGAAATTAAATTTAGAACCAAACTTCACATCAATGTTCAAAATACATTATATGATTGCTATGGCCTGAATGTCTGTGTCCCTACCCCCCAGGCCAAATTCATATGTTGAACACCTAATGCCCAAGGATGGTATTAGAAGATGGGGAGATGGTGCACCTTTGGGAGGTGATTAGGTCCTGAGGGCAGAGTGCTCCTGAATGGGATTAGCACCCTTATAAAAGAGGCTCCAGAGAGATCCTTAGCCCCTTCCACCACATGAGGACACCAGAAGTCTGCAACCCAGAAGAGGGTTCTCACTGGACCACGCTGATACCCTGGTCTTGGACTTCCAGCCTCCTGAACTGTGAGAAATAAATATCTGTCATTTATAAACTACCCATTCTATGGTATTTTGTTAGAGCAGCCCAAATGGACTAAGACAACTATACATGAATTAAAAATCTAAACTAATAATAATGATGGCTATGAGGATGATGAATAAGAAAGGCTTTAAATAAAGCAAAAAAAAGAAAAAAGGTTGAAATGTGAATACATCAAATTTGAGAATGTCGAGTCATCTTTTGTCATGCATAAGTTAGAAGTTAAGAAATTCAAAAGACAAGCCACAGACAGGAAGAAAATATTTGCAACATCCCTAACAGCTAAAGGATTAACATCCAGAATACCTGGACAACTCTCAACACAAGGCAAGGAAATTCAGCAGGTAACTCTTGTAAGAGAAAACAGAAATTGTCCACAAATGTAAGAAAATGTACACAGCTCAGTAGCAAATCAGGCAATAGCAAATTAGAGCAGAGATACAATGCTTGCATCAGATTGACAAAAATTAAAATGTTTCTTAATAGTGTTGGTGGGGACGGAGGAAACAGTTCCTCTCACACAAGACTGGCAAAGTTATAAAATGACACAACTATTAACTAAAATTTAGGATATATATAGCCTTCAATCAGCAATTGTACTTCTCAAAATTTACCTCAGGGACGCCTGACCCATATACTCAGAGAGGGATACACAAGGCTGACTATTACTCTATAGTTCAGGATTGTTTTCTGTGGACTAGAAACAGACAACTACCAAGAGTCCATCAATGAGAATTTTTTATTGTTAAATGAAATTTGCTCATCCATTCTATGGGATACATAGAGCAATTTAAAAGAATAAAGTGCATTCACATGTACTTACACAAAAAGTTCTGTAAGACATATTGTAAAGTGAAAAGCCAGTTTGTGGAACAGTAAAAATAATATGATGTTATTTAGGGTACAAATGGATATAAATGAAACAAAATGAAATATTTCCATAGTTAATGTATGCACAAATTCATTAAAAGGAGACCTGGAAAGATACCATGAAGCTGTTACGAGCAATTGACTTTGGAAGAGACTAGGATTGGGTCAATGGTGGGATGGAGTCAAAGGCATCAATACTGCTTTACTCTCTTACAAAAAGAACCTATTAGTGGATTATCCACAAAATAAAAAATAAATAATATCTGTAACAAAAAAGATAAAGTAGTAGGAATCCTTCCTTTAAAATGTGTTTTTCCTCCTCTTCCTTGTTAATTTAATTATATGTTCCTCTTTCCCCTCCTCCAAGCTCCTGTTTTAGGGATACAAGGAAGAGCTTACTGAACTATATTAAATTTCTTGGATCTAATAGTGAGTAGTTTTATTTTTACACCAACCTTGGCACAGAAGCAGGGCATCAGCTTACTATGTTTCATGTTCTAGCAGGATAGGTTTCTGTTATTAGCCTTTTACACTGACCCTTTTTTCTTCTTTAGCTCCCATACAGATTCTTCTTGCAGTTAGCATGGTTTTCACGGCTAACACTTCCTGTGTTGGTTTCTGGTCCTGATATGGCAGAGCTCCAAAGTAAAGTCATAGCATAATGCAGGCAACCTCTTCCATACTCAGGCTGTACAGGAGCCCCTTCTCACTCATGATTACAAATAAACTGATCTTCTTTACATAACACACACTGACATAAGAAAAACAACCATGCTTAAAATAGTCATATTCAGAAACTCATTCTTGCTAATTACAGTCAATAAGATTTACAGAGCCAACAATAAAAGGGAAAGAATGATTAAAATAAGCCCAGAGCTGGTACAAAGTATGAACATTTATCCCTTAAGATGATGTTCATATTTATCTGCTCCCAACCAACCCCAAACATTCTTTCAATGTTCCATCAGAGCACATTTCTGCTACATAAAAATTACCTGCCTGCTCTGGTTTTTAAGTTCTTAAATCATCTGGGCTGTCTGTCTTCTTTGCCACCTATCATTTCTATGGTGACAAATCAAAGGAGGGGTTACAGAAGGAAGCATGTCAATGTTCACAGAGAGTGAAACCAGTGGCTTGAAATCAGTGGTGCATGGTACAATGTGGCCATGACGGGAGAGAAGACATGGATGCGAAACTGTCAAATGTGAGGATTCTCCTCCAGGGCTATAAAGAGAAAGATCTTGTAACAATATTCTTTACCAAGAGCTTCTTAAGCCACTCAGCTCGCCTCTGAGCAGAGTAGGCTTCAAGGGATCGCTAATCAAAGGGCTTCAGCACAGGCTTCATGGACCAAGGAGAAACATGGACAAAGACAAAGGAAGAAGCTCCAGGGAGAAGAGAGGCACATCACCCAGATACCAACGCAAGCTTCCAAACAGGGGTGGGGAGGGAATCAGGGGATAAACTTAAAAGTATCACATTTTTTCTTTGAGACGTAACCCCTGTAGTACATGTGATAGATTCATATCGACAAGACTGATTGTCAGAAAAAATATCTTAAAGAAACTGGGCCTCTAAGCATCATCTGACTGCAACATTAGGCCCATCCCTTCAAATGATTTTATGCAAAAACATGGACTTAAAGCTTGTGTGCCCTCCCCACTCACTTGCGGGTACCATCTCTGCTTGCGTACATTTATGCTCCTAATATATCACTTACAGGAGTCTACCTCTTAGAAGTGGATTCATCACTCGTTCTGACTCCAGGACTAGGCTTAAAGCCAGAAGAAAATGACAAACTTAGAATGATGGAAAGTTTAATTTTTTTCTTAAATCGTCTCATCTTTTAGATACTGATATATGATCATTAACTAAAAAAATAAACCTCAAAATTCTGATACATGACTGACGGTTGACTTAAAAAGTGAAAAATGAAATTCCCATCTCTTGGCTAGAACTGGAAGATTAATATCCATGAAAAGAAAAGTAATAAAGAGACAGAAGTATTGCTACCACAGTATTTGTTTAAGTTGGTCATAAACAGCATTACAACCAAGAGAAAGTTGTTAGTATTAAAAAACTGAGAATTTTCCACATTTGAAAATGAGCATGAGTTAAAATACTGGGTTCACAGGACAACAGAGGTACATCAAAGAGCCTCTGGTCCTAAATACTTTCTCTTTCTTAAGCAATGAAATATTTATCATTGGTCTTAAAGGGGAGCTTAAGTGAGTTGCTATGAATTATTTAAAAACCCCAAAATACCTTCTGTTGCTTTTATAGAAGCTTGATTTACAAGTTGAAAAATCAAACTGACAGTCTAGTCTCTTGTACAAATACCCAACACTTAAAAATGCTCTAGGCATTATAAATATATCTTTCATGAATATAGCTCAACAGTTCTAAAAATAGCCTTTAGGAGGAAAAAAAATAAAAAACCTCTTTCAAGCCATTGTTTTATACATAACAGCAGGAAACCAAACAGAATGTCAAAGCCAAAGTGATTAACACACCCAGTAATAAACATGAACAGTCAGTATGAAATCTTACTCAAATACGGTTTTTGACGTTAGCTCGGGGTCTATGATTTAGCCCCACGTCTGTGGCCAGAGATGATTACAGGGCACCCATATTCAGAAAGTAACTCCAGGACCACAAAGCTAAAATCTGCCTTTTGGATGACGTGTTAACAGACCCATTCAGGACTGGCCCTGGGGGCCAGATATTACTGTCTAGCACCCTAAGAGTTTCCCCAGGCTCTACTCTGACCCCAAATATGCCACTGCACAGAGCAGTTTCCATACCACTACTCACTGGTGAAGTCCAGGTTGCCCCCAATGGCCGAAAGCTAAGCTGACAAACACCAGTAACCTTGGATATAGAGAACTAACACCAGAACATGAAAAGGCACCTCACAGTTTGATGCCAGGTATTTTATTGGTTTCAGTATGGATTTAGCACTCTCAATAAAGCCTGTCCCATCTTTCCAAATATCAGAACTTATAGGACCAAAATATTCTGTGGTCTGTGGCCTTGTATGTTCAAGTGCAACATCAAGTGCATGGTCAAGTGTATGTTCCATCGTCTATGGAAATAATAACCTACTTTTTATGAATATTCTGACCTCACTACCCGTTAAACTCCAAATAAATCTTATGATCTGCAGACAGTCTAGTTTTTAATAATTCAATATGGAATCGTCTCAATTGGTTTCATAATAAATGAGATTCTAAATTCATGGTATGGTGGACAGAAAGCTAAAATGGGAAGAAATTCCTGAAAAAGTGAAGGTATAGTCTAAAGGGATCTTATTCCTGATTTTCTAACAAAAAAACAAATTATCAAGGCCAAATTCCTGCTGAGGCTGGGAGAACCCTTAATAAGCAGCAAAGGGGAGAAGGAAGAGAAAGGGAAAGCCACAGTTACAGTCATCAGGGTCAAAAATGACTTTCTCATCATGTTTCTTCGTTTTTTATGGGTAGAGTTGGTGGGAGACTTAGCAGCAGTAATACTGGCTAACTTCCCTCTACAACAAATGTAATTCACAATTCCATGTTCTTACCCTGAAAAATGCCAATTGTTCTAGGATTTAGCACATCTAATATTTCAGACCTTGGAAAATCCCAAGACATTTCTATCTAAGATATTATTTTTAAGTAGAATCTTTAAAAAAATTACAAAGAGTCATCCATGAAATGGATAGAAAGCTAAATACTTCGCAAATCAGCAACTAACTGGAAAATGTAAGAAAGACATATCTCACTTCTTACCTTGCTTTGATCTGTCCAGTAAAAGAAAAATCCCTGAGGGTCGGTCCTCAAAATAATTGGAGTGACAATAGTGGAGTCCTAGAAATGTAAGAAAATACACGTATATCAACATATGCCACTATAGAAAGCCTTACCTGTGAATTACTTAAGTTATAATTGTTAAGTTTCTCCAAGATCATCAATTATTAATAAAACTAATAAAAAATTAAACATGACATCTTTAACATCATAGGATTGCTAATTACATAACTGAGGTACTTCACTAATAATTAGAATATTGGGACATTACTTATAAAGGAAAAGGCCAGTGATGCATGTATTTATTGATTAAGGCAAGTTTTTAAAGGCACTGGCATGTTTTCTAACAAAAAGCTATATTTGGTTTTCCAAATAATTTTAACACTAAACATCATTACATATTTTATATGATTAAAGTTAATTGAAATCCATGCTTCAGGATATTATTTTAAATTACATTTGCTCTATAAAATGATTTTTAATTGTACTGAAGAGAGTAAACACAGCATTTAGGTATTGCTGTTTCCAAGGTAACAGTAAATAAGGTCATCTTCTATATGTTCGGAAGGCTATACACAAAACTGTTATAAATTTAAATTTCACACAATAAAATAAAACATCATAGACAGTCTTCTTAGTTTAAAGCATGCATATTATAAAGCAAAAACTGCCTGTATTGTAATTACAATATTAAACATTTCTAAAGTATGTGTTCTTTTCTTTTCGCAATTTTCAGAAAGGCATACCATCTGCACAAAGAAACACATGTCACTGGATATGGATTTTTATACTGAAATACTGGGATCTTTGCAGGAATTGCATTTTTTAAAGAGACATAAATAAAACCAGTTTATTTCAACTTTTTCATACACATTGTAACTCTGGTGTGTCATATCCTCTATCTGATTAAAAAGATTTGTAATAAATTTAGAACTTGCAGAGATAATTTTGGAATTTGGGATTGTCTTCCTGATGGGTAGAGCAAATCTAAGGCTTTTGTACACATGGTAAGTTTTATTATAAGAGCCAGGTGCTGGAGGCCAACCCCTCGGGCTCAAATCTCTGCCTGTCCCCTCCCGTGCCTCATTCTGCACAACCACAACTGGAAAAAAAAGGGATAATAATCATACCTCCGTCAGAGTTTTTTGTGAGAATTAAACAGGATAATTTGGGTAAAGCACTTGGATCAATTCTTGGCACATAAAAATGTTCATTATTATTATAGTGGATTATGTTTAAAACCTGATTTATTAAAATATTAAATGAAAGTTTATCATGGCATTCTTTTTTTATTGTGTTAAGTATATATAACATAAAACTTGCCATTTTTAAGTGTAAAGTTCAGGGGCATTAAGTACTTTCACATTGCTGTGCAACCATGACCACCATCCATCCTCATCTTCCCAAACTGAAACTTCACACTCATTAAACACTAACTCACCATTCCCTCCTCCCCCTAGGCCTTGACAATCACCATTCTATTTTCTATATCTATGAATTGACTACTTTTTGGTACCTTATATAAATAGAATCATACAGTATTTTTCCTTTTGTATCTGGTTGATTTCACTCAGCATAATCTGTTCAAGGTTCATCCATGTTATAGTAGGTATCAAAATTTCCTTCCTTTTTAAGACTGAATAATACTCAATTATATGTCTGTATCATTTAGTTTATCCACTCATTCACTGATGGACATTTGGGTTGTTTCTTTCCACCTTCTGGCTGTTGCGAACAACGCTGCTATGAACATAGGCCTACAAATATCTGTTTGCATCCCTGCTTTCAATTTTTTTCCATATATACCCAGAAGTGAAATAACTGGATCATATGATAGTTCTATATTTAATTTTTTGAGCAACTGCCTTGCTGTTTTATCCTGATAGTCTTAAGATTCATTCTTAACATGCAGTCTGAAAATATCTTTTACAAGGCTTGTGCTGTTACATAGAGCTTCATCTGGAATTTTTAAATTCCAAAATTACTTTTAAATGTTAAAAAAAAAAGACACTTGGAAACAAATTTGATATTATAATGGAAGAATATTTTTTAAAATATCTGAAGCTTCTCCTATGAGATTACATGCATAGAAGTTCAGAGTAATATTTCCAGTAAATCATAGCAATATTTTCAGTTCTGTTTCATCACCTACTTTTCCAGAGTTGGGTGAAATAAAAGTTTCCAATAGGCTTCACAGAACACACATCCCAATTTCCAGGTAAATTTGGAATTAACCTGTAGGTGTAACTTACCATTTTCACATCAGTTCCTTTTCTAATCAGAGTGTCTGACAAGAGTATCTGATAAGATTCTAATCAAAATCTTAGTGACAATTCACTGCAAGGATCCCAGACAATAAAATATTTAAAGTTAGCAGAGCAAAACAGCTCAAATTTATATGTTGGAACATTGTGTTAGGCTGCCTCGTTGTTTCGGATACTGCTTTTTCTAGCTTATTCCTTTTCCTCCTTCAAAATTAAAGCTCCTTTGTTCAGTATTTTCTTGACCCACTCTCTGGCCACAGTTCCTCTACTAAATGATCATTTATCGCGGCTCCCTGCCTGCTTCCTCCATAATCACCTTTGACATTCCAAGATCAGCTGGAACTTGGCATTCTTGCCATGCAAGGCAGGGTTTGACCCAGAAATACATGAATATCCATTTTCAACTCCACCTCCTTTTTTCACACCTCTCACATAGCTGCAAGTGCCAATATTCTCCCCCTGCTCAACCCAGATCTCAAGTATTCTTAATTGTCAGAATATATGCTGTAGTTTGAAGTTTGAAATATACAGCCATCCTTCATTTCCAAGGCAACTGCAGCATTTTACTGCAGAATAATGGAGGTAACTCTCAGATGGTCTATGTTTTATTCTTTCTCCCTCCATCAATATCCGTAAGATGTGTATTCCATAAGAAGGTGGTTTTCAAACTTTTGGGTGCATCAGATTTACAAGGAGTACTGGTTAAAATGCAGACTACTGAGCCCTTTCTCTGGAGCTTCTCACTTAGGAGATCTGGAATAGAGTCTGAGAATCTGCATTTCTACTTAATTTTCAGTGATGCTGCTGCTACTGGTCCAGGAACCAGACTCAGATCCACTGACACAGGCCTACAATGGGTGAGGCTTTGAATCAGGAATACAATGATGTAAATGCCCAGGAGCACCAGTGAGCTTGAAATGTAGACATCCCTGTGTCTTCTAAGTACATGGCTTCTAACTAGGAATTCAACTTTAATTTGCTTATTTAAAGTTATAAGGTATTTTTTCCAATAAACATCTACCTTGAAAAGAAGAACACTAATAAACATACCTGTTTTAAGTTAGTAATTGTGGATAATGTACAGTAAATCTCTATTTACCCCTCTTTCGTTGACAGAAACCATTTTACTCTCATCCCATCTTATCAAAAATGAAGACTAATATAATGATATAAGAAGCTGCTGTTCTACAATTTACATGAATCTCCAAAAAGATTTTAGGTTAAATAAAGGACAGTCAAGGAACAAAGTAAAGGGACTTTTTAAAACCTTAACATCCAAAAGAATGAGAGATATTTCAGTAAGAAAAAGAGTCACTGCAATCAATATTAAAATTACAAAGTCCTATAACTTCTTTATTATGATTTGTGCATCAATGTGCTGATATAAATCAATAACATATACTAATGCAATGTTATATGATAATTACATCTCAAAAAAAAGATGAAATGTGAAAATAAATGAATCACTATAAAACAAATTATATACCCTGGAGCATAACCTATAAAAATATTGAATCAATATGCTGTACACCCAAAACTAATAATAATAAGGCAACTATATTTTAATAATAAATAAATAAACAAAATGTCCTAAAGAAACTGGGAGGAAATGACAAAACAGTCCAAACTCCCTCCCAATACCAGAATATTCTTTACAGAACTCCCTGACCAAATAATAATAGACACATCCTAAATGTTTGGTCTGAGCCAATCACTGCAATATGAACTCGAAATGGAATTTCTCCTTTGATATTTATAATATTTTAAGAGGTAGACACTTATCCCGATTTTACATATAAATAGACTAAGGCTTAGCTTAAATAACTAGGTCCAAGGAAACCTAGCTAAGCTAGTAAGGGAAGCACTGGAATTAAGCCTCAAGGGCAGACTCTACACCAAGGTCACTCAACAGTTTCATTACTGATCTGCTAAATTAGGGCTTTTTTCGACATTTGTTTTCCTAATCATCTTCCATGAAATGTTAATATCACAGATATTCTGTATATCTATTTATATGCTGTATGTATTCTGTGCTTTATATAAAATAAAAAGTAAAGAATAAGAAGACTTTTTGTCCCTCAAGAACCATTTTTCATTTGTTTGGAGATGATCTGGCCCCAACTGAGATGGCAACGCTGTCCCCCTGCACTGCTGAATATGGGCTCACCCGAGACCACGGAGCGCTTGAAATGTGGCGAGTTGGCTAAGATGTGCTATAAGATTTGAAAGACTGACAATGAAAACAAGAATCTAAAGTAGTTCATGAATAATTGTTTATATTAATTACATATGTAAATAAATATATCGGGTTAAACAAACTATATTGTTAAAATTAATTCCAGGGGCTTCCCTGGTGTTGCAGTGGTTGAGAGTCCGCCTGCCGATGCAGGGAACACGGGTTCGTGCCCTGGTCCAGGAAGATCCCACGTGCCGCGGAGCGGCTGGGCCCGTGAGCCATGGCCGCTGAGCCTGCGCGTCCGGAGCCTGTGCTCCGCAACGGGAGAGGCCACAACAGTGAGAGGCCCACGTATCGCAAAAAAAAAAAAAATTAATTCCACCTGTTTTTTTTTTTTTTTTTTTTTACTTTATTAATGTGGCTACTAAAAAATTTTAAATTTCCAGTGTGGCTCATTTTATATTTCTACTGGGCAGTGGAGCTCTAAATCTTCATGAGAAAATAAGTTTTCTCCTTAACAGGGAAATCTTTTTCACAAAGCAAACTTGGTCAGATAATGCCAGCTAGAAAATTTGGGGATTTTTTTCCATATATGCAGCTACCATTTAGTTTTAACACCTAATTATTGGGTTGGCCAAAATGTTCATTTGGGTTTTTCCAAATGAACTTTTCAGCCAACCCAATTATACAAAATAAATCTAGTTGCTTCTCTAAGTGTCAATTCTTCAAGTATTTGAATAGAGCCAATACGTTGCTGCCCTCTGAGTTCTACTTTACCGGGTTCAGGTTAGTAATGAGCTAAATTGTGCCCCACCCCAAAATCCGTATGTTCAAGTCCCACCCAGTGCTTCAAACTGCAACCCTATATGGTTAACAATCTTTACATAGGCGATTAAATTAAAAGGAGGTCATTAAGGGTGGGCCTTAATTCAATAGGATTGGTGTCCTTATAAAAAGAAAAAATCTGGACACAGACACATACAGAAGGAAGATGATGTGACAACACAGGGAGGCCAGCCACCTACAAGCTATGGAGAGAGGCCTGGAACAGATCAGGGTCTTCAGAAGGAACCAACTCCACTAACACCTTGATCTCAGACCTGCGGCCTCCAAAACTGTGAGAAAACACATTTTTGTTGTTTAAGACTCTCAGTCTGTGCTACTTTGTTATGGACACCCTATAAAACTGATACAAGCTATAACCCATTAAGGCTAATGTCGAGGACCGGCTCACAGACCCACAGACCCACAGCCCACACGTTGGTGCCACTGTCAGAAAGTCTACTGGCCTAGATTGACCACAATTCTGACTCCACAGTGATTTCGTGTCCTCATGTTGTTAAACAGAAAACACACATGGCTAGAGATGTGCACTTCTCAACTAATCAATGTTACAGAGTCAACAAGGGAAAAAAACCAGCCATGCTCCACAGGGATTGCCCAAGACTTGCCTCAGAAAGCAGCAGAGCCAAAGACGGCAAACACATACACAAACAGCTATGTAAGGAAAAAAAATTCCAAGTGTCACAGAAAATCAGATGTGATGCCCAACAAACGTCAGTGATGCAGCCCTGACTATGAAACACACACACATACATACACACACACACACACACACACACACACACACACACACACACACACACACACTAAAGGCAGTCTTGGATGATGGATTGTGAGATTAAGATCAGTGAAGTAAATGTTCTATGTGCATCAGCATGGAAGAGGATTTTCTTCCCAGGGCCTGTCCAGTCTGAAATTTCCCCGAGGAAAGGAAAGCAGAGGAGGGAAGAAGGTCCAGGGTGGAGGATGCAAAACAGTGGAGAGAAGTACCATTAAAAAGTTGCCTTTTACTGACAGGTATACAAATCTCTTTTAACAAAATACAGCAAAAAGTTGGAAGCATGCTCCTTCAAACACGATGCAAGATACTGCAGGCCTATACTAGGGATTCAAATGAAAGTCCAGATCCCCCATCATACAAGGTGCTCAATGTTTAGTGGGGGCATCAGATGAGTAAACCAATCATTTCAGGAGGCTAGAGGTCTGGTGGGCTGTGGTTTTAATATACATTTCCCTGATGACTAATGACTAATGTTGTTGAACATCTTTTCATGTCCCTACTGGCCGTGTGTGTGTGCGCATGCGTGCGCACACAGGGGCCCAGTACTTTTTAAAATCAGTTAAGATTTAAATCAGTGGTTTACATTTTAATCAGTGGTTCTGGACCAGGGTCAGTTTTTCACCCCAGGGAAATGTTGGCAATGTCCAGAAACAATTTTGGTTGTTACACTGGGGATTTTGTTACTGGAATCTAGTAGATAGTCAGGGATGCTGCTAAACATTCTGCAATGCACCGGCCAAACCCCATAACAAAGAATTGTCTGGCCCCAAATGTCCATAGTACTGAGGTTCAGAAACACAGCTTTAATGGCTTCCTACTGACTTCATGATAAAATTTTTCAGTGGCCTAAGTAGCATATATGCACCCCTTGCCATCCCACCTCATTATCTGAGCCACCAAGTGCCCCATTTGCTTATTCTTCCCTGTCCTTCAAAGTCCCATATGCCTTCCCTCCTTGGGATGCCCACATGTCCTGTACGTTTGACCTAATACACTCCCCATCCTCATGTTGGCTTAAGTCCTACTTATAACTCAGGTCTTTCCTTAAACAGAACTTCTCCATGAAAACCTTCCAAACTTCTTATACTCACTTGTACTTTTTTCCGTAGTACTTGTCACAATTATAGTAACATCATTTACCTCTCTTTGTTGAGCATCTATCTCCCCCAGCAGAGCACCAACTCCATGAGGGCAGGAACCAAATCATTTACCATTGTAAATCCACAACACTAGCAAAATGTCCAGCTTATAAGAGGCATCAATACAAATTTAAAGTATGAACACTGAATGGGTAGATGGAAGGAAACTGCAGAAAAAGAATCAAGGTAGATTCTGAAAAATATCAATTGGGCTGGCACCCAACACGTTGCCAGAAGCTGTGGCAAGAGAAATTTCAAAGCAATGGCAAAGGCAGAATAAGGCTTTGGAGGGCAGAGAAGGAGTGAGTGGGATGTTAGGAGAGGAGAAGGTGGGTAGAAGCTGCATGTTCCTTGTGGAGGGAAGGATGAGGAAAAGAGGGCAGTAACTGTAGGAGGAAGGTGGGGTGGGCGACATTGTGCTGGATTCTATGTTGGCATTTGTATGACTAAAAAGCATATTTCTATGTTCTTAGAAGAGCCTCAACATAAGGGAATCTTTCACAGATGCTGTCAAAGGGGAGGATAATTATGAATCCAGAATCCAAACAAACCAGGAGGCATGGGCTCCAGGACATAGAGCTTTCCCAGGGACAGGAGGGAAGGTGGGACCATAGAGGTTGCCCAAGTATATTGAAATAGAAGCGGGGAAGGGAGGATGTCAATGATATTGTCCCAGTAACTTCCATTCCCTCTATACAGAAGAAATAGTGTAGGCAGAATTTTTATTATAAATAATATTTTTTAAACTATATGTCTTTAATATTTTTCTCATTTTGGCAATAAAGCTCACGTATCCATTTTTCTCCTTGTGAATCATTATCCAGATAGAGAGGATGTTTTCACACCCGTCAGTCTTTTGCTCTGTCATTCCCAACACTTCTGAATTTCTTTAAGGGCAATTTTCCTTGCAAGATCTCGGTATATGTGTATCTTTTCCAGAAAACAGAAGCCACTTGTAACATTCAGAATAAGAGATGTAAATACATTAAGCATCACAATTTTCAACCAATATCGAATCACAATTGATTACACACTCAACCTTAAGCCATATTTAGCACTTACGGGAAATCCGTGCTAATGACAGCAATCAGCTCTGTATTGACAATAAATAGTTTGCTTCTTGAGCTCACATGGAGAAACCAAAGTTAAGAAGGTCACAGGGTCCCTCAGACTCTGGGAGATGTCAGATGGAATGGAAGGATGGAGGGCAGGGCTTTCTAACCAATGCCACACACAGTGTGTCATGCAGGTGTCTTGGGAGCATGACCACCCTCCCTCATGACTGCACACTCCCCCTTCCCATGAACCCACTGTGACCCAGAAACACACCAGATCATTCCTTCATTCCACAAAGATTCCCTGAGCACCAACTCAGTGCCAGGCCTATGCTTTGCCCTAGGGAAGAAGATAAATAACACAAAGCTACAGTCTTTGAGGAGCCCTGGTCCAGTTGTTGTATAGATGAGGCATAACCACCTCCTTCCATGCACCCTCCTGCACTGGCAATCTACATCTGGGCTCTCAATTGACAGCACCTTGAATTCCAAGCCATTCTGCCTCACGTTTGGGTGCAAGTGGCATCCTCTACACTTCCTTCATGCCCACTTTATCTTTCATCTTCCAACATCAAAGATTTCCCATAGGAAGCCATGGGACCAGTCTTAATGGGCATCCAGCAAAAGACAACATTTGCAAGTATGTTTGGAAGAGAAAAAGATGGAAAAGCACATGTAATGAGTCTTGCCAGATACAAAAGTGCCACTTATTAGATAATGAAAAAAATGACCTTTGTTTTAACACCATTCCTGACTATCTTTCCGTGAGCATGTTTTACAGTGACTGACTGATGTTGAACATTTGTAGACTAGACTGTGCCCTGGTCTTTGTGCCTCAAAGCAGAAATTAAGTTTTCCTATGTTCCTACATCCTACATTGTGGAACAAAAATGGGCTTTGTATACGCATCATAAAAATAGCTGTTTTTGAAGACACTCGCAAAGAGGAAGGCATTTGTAGGGTTCTAAGCCTCATTTGTACAAATCCTAAAATCAGGGGGATTCTTTGGAAAAGTCAATGAATCTCTTTCAACTGGTAATCATTTGGATTCGATTAAAAGCCTTTTGTTACCACTGTTTGGGGATATCATGGTAGACTGGAAAAGGTCCTGAATTTAACCAGAAGACCTAGCTTTAAACCTGACTTTGGCTCTAGTTGTGTGCCTTGGGCAACTCACCACACACAAGCCCCAGTGTGCTTCTATGTAAGATGGGAATAATAACATCTGGCCTTTTCCTACCACTCGAGGTGGTCTTGAAGACTGAAGGGGCATGACTGTAAATAAATAAGAGTAGTTTATAAATATCAGGGCCTGTTATTAGGACTCACTCTCAGTATTGAACTTGAAAGGCAGCATTATAGCAAAACTCCATTTTACTCAACTGTAATATTGAAGGAGAAAATTACATAGGATGTGTGGGTGGTTATTGCACATTAAAACTGAAATTCATGGAATCCTAGAACCATAAAAGGCCGTATTGGGTAGGGGTTAATGAAGAAAACAAAAACCTCTCTGGAAACTTTGAACATAAAGGAGTTTAATTACAGGTACTTGACAGTATCACTAGAAGGACTGGAGACATAGGCTTCAGGTTGAGCCTCTGTGAATGACCCCAGAACATGATACACTGACCCTTGAGAACAGCTGTTGCCTCCACCACATTCAGAAAGGTGAGAGAGAAATCAACGAGGAACTGCTAGGGTCAAACACACGCCAGCTTAGCTGAAGACAAAGGAAGAGTAATCTGAGACAGGGAGCAGCCACTGTCGCCACTGCCTCTTTATAACCAAACACAGAAGAACGACTAAAGAAGATCATACTTCGTCCTTCAACATCCCACACATCTGTAGAGACAAACCAAAGAATGCAGAGAAGTGGCCTCCTTCACATATCATATAAGTGCATCTCATACTGGTGGAATGAATTTACAGCCAGAATATTAGACGCTGAGGATGGAGACTAAGTGAGATTCAACCAAACAGCAAACCTGAGAAAGCATCCCTGTCAGTATCCTTCATTTTTTTTTAATCTACGGGACCACTTGCTGACTTGCTCTGGGGTCTTCCTTTTTCAGCTTATACGGCCTCTCCTATAAAATGAATCCAATTAACTTTCCCTTACCCACTTCATAAACAAGTTCCAATGAAAGTTTGATTTTTTAACAGCAAAATAACTTCTTAATCTCCTATGTATCAATGTTATATATTAAGATCCACAATGACTAGTTCAGGTAAAAGTGCTTTGTTAACTAATTCATTTTCCTTAAACTTGTTCATAAAACTTCATTGTGATGAAAAGAAACAAAACAGTGAGCAAGTACTGTGAACTAAAAAAAGTCCTTGAAATGAAAACCATATGTAGGATGCTTTTAATTCTCTTTTAACACTAAATATGTTTTCTTATTTTATAGAATAATGTTTCTTCACTGACAATAATTTAGTTTCTTGATAAATGTATACAGATTTCGTCAACATCAATTATATCTAAGCATATACCTAAGCATTTTTTTCAGAATAAACTTAAAATAAAAATTTCCCCAAGTTGAAAATTAACATATGAAGAAAATAATAAAATCAAATATCAGAGCACAAAGAGATCAAAGGGGAAGCCAAAGACCTCTTCAAGAATCTAGCCTTCTTTATATGCTATTTCATTTAGTTTTTAACAGAAATCGATAGCTTCTTTAAAATCTCAAGTAAATCTCAGAAATATGTCCTAGTTCCTTTCCTTACTGATATACAGGGGCACTGGCACTGACTGTGGGATGGGACATGGAATAGATGGGGGAAGGGGAGCATTATGAAATCTTTCTGGGCAGATGGAATTTATGATACAGTCTGAAAAGGCTGCTTGAACCTCACATTAGCTCCAGTAACAGGAAAACTAAGGTCTTCAGTTACAAAATATTTGTTATTTAGGTGAAGACCCACAGCATTAGTCGACAATTCACAATCAATCTCATTCCATTTTCTGCCGGCACTCCTTGTTCATGATACTGTGAAACAATCCTGATAAAGAAACATTTAACTACAGTTTAACAAGTTCAATGTAAAAAAGCAAAATGTTCCTGTCCCATTTAAACAGTCATTGCACGTAAATATCATTTGAAGCTATTTACTGATATGCTAAACTTTCCTGGATTAGAGATATGCTAATAGCCAGAGTAAATTATCCTACTGCACCATAGGTGGGAATATCAAAGTCAGGCAAGATGCGAGAGAAAAACTACTACAGAAAATTATATTCCAGAAACAGCACTCTACTAGTTTGCTCTGCTATGCCAATAACAGCCTGTAGGCACTACATTTCCTTGCTCAATTATTACCGTTTTGTTCAACTGCTTTCTCGTTTGGGGCATTTACTACACCTGCTTCACTTCCCAGGCCTTACCTTAGGCTAGATAAGGACCTAATCAAGGTCCATCTAAACCCAGGATAAGTCATTTTTGTTACTGTTGAAGAGGGTCCTAAAGCAATAATAAAAATGCTTTAGGCTTTTGTTTTCATTGAAAATAAGAAGAAAATAGCTTTCTTAGATCCAAGACAGGCAAAACCAACCTACGGAGCTGCAAGTCAGGAGAGCGGGTGTCGGGGCCAGAAGGGAGCATTCAGGGGCTTGGTGGGCAGGCGATGCTGTTTCTCCATCTGGTGCGGATCACGTGAGTGTTCATTTTGTGAAAACTGACCCAGCTGGACACGAGATTTGCGTGTTTTACTTCATGAACGTTACACTCTGATCAAAAGCTTAAAATAACTTTATTGACTTACTTTGGAAAAGTGATATTCTTACACTTAGATTACAGTAATCACTGTCGATAAGAAATTCACAAAAGCTCTTTGGACATGAAAAAGAGACACATCTGGACATATTTAAGTAGTATTTTAGAGGGCACCTGCCAGCCCTTCTGGGGGCTGCGTTTGGATCCACCACCTACCAACCAGGGCTGTTTCTTCCCTCTTTCCCCTATAACCTGTCCAAAGTGAACGCTGCTGACTGCCCACCTTGTAAACCCTTCTCCTCTGCTCCCTCATTAATCTTGTCAGTGTCACCTTGTCATCATTTTGGAAACCGCAACTACAGATTCTACATAATGCAAAAGTTCTAACTGAGCTTTTGTGTAGGATTCTGGGAAATGTGCAATATACTAACATGATTTTTTATTATTATTACCTGTTTTAGCTGTGGGTTTTTTGGTGGGGAGGGCAGAGTGGTGGAGAGGGGTGAGGGAGTTACTTGTTCAAATCCACAGGGCGCTCAGCATATCCAAACCTCCAAGCTTCCTCAGCCTTCTTCTCAAACAACTTAGCCAGTCTAGCAATTATGACCTTTGAAGGTAAGATTATGCTTCTGAGCCATGATGTATGATGTGAGACTTACATCTATCTATCTATATATAATTTTTTCTTGCTAAATTACAAAAGTTTTTTTTTAACTGTTTCCTCTTCCTTCTGGGCATCATACCTGTGCACTTACTCTCTCTCTCTGTGTGTGTGTGTGTGTGTGTGTGTGTGTGTGTGTGTGTGTGTGTGTTGTGTGTACTCTAAGGTTTTTAAGTAGAAGTAAAACTTTTGGATGCTTTGGAAACTGACTTCCTTTAAAGAGAAAGAGTCCTGCATTTTTTACATAGATTCATTTTCTGTGAAATATCTATATTTTTTAAAAGGGTAAAAAAACTTTTTTTCCCTTTCAAATCATAAAATATGAAAATCAAAACACACTTTAAAGGGAATGGAAGGAAGGTCCGGATCTTCCCACCTATAGAATAAAAGAGTCATCCAACACAAACTGACCACCTTGATAAAGTTCATGGCCCTCTAATTATTGGGGGACCATCACTTTTAACAACTTATTTTATTGAGTGTTGTATGTCAGGCGCCACACAGAGCAATGCATGTGCCTTCGCTCCTTTAATGGTAACAGTGGTTCTGTGCAGTAGGAGATACTACAATCCTTACATTACACATGAGGAAACAGGTTGAGATGCATTAAGCAATTCACCCACAGTGAGCTCTGAATTTGGAGGGTGAGAGTGGAGAAAAAGAAAACAATCAAATGAGAAGCCCTCCATGCCCCAGAGGTTGTAGAACAAAGACACAGATCTTTAAGAGGAAGGATGGGCAAACTCAGAAAACAGATTCTCAACAGCCCATTAGAAAGCATAATGGTACATTTGAAAATGAGGAGTTTGAGGCAAATCAGGGTTTGGGAAACCTTCGTCTTTCCCTCCACATCTTGTCCAACACAGAGAAACGAGAGAGGCCAGGCTCACAATCTCCCAAGCTCCCTAGCTGAGATGGAGAAAGTTAGCTCACTCTCAAACACCCCAGTCCTGTACACCCACCTCCTACTACCAGAGACTGATCGTATACAAATGCAAAATGAAAGCAAAAATACAAACGCACAATAAAAGCAAGGTGCATCCTTTCATATCACTGGTGAAACACACAGCCACCATAGGTCAGTCCTTTATCTGTTGGCCAAGTTCCGGAGGACAAGGGTTGGCCTTGATGTTCAGACAGTGTATACCTATACACCATTACTAGTTGTTCAAAAATGGAAATATTTCCACATGCTCCCACAGACACTGGGGACGTGCAGACCTTCCCAGGATCAGGCAAAAGCATGGTTCATGCCTGGCCCTGGTGGAACAGGATGTCTCCAGGACTCCACTCCAGCTCCACTGCCCGCCTGCTGTCTGTTGTGATTGGTTAACGCCAATGTCAAAGCTTTTGGCTACCACCCTTAGAGCATCCACAGCCTCACCATGACATTGGTAGGTAGCCAACAGACTATGCAGGACACTGCGCCCTCTGGGTGACATCCCCCATTCTACATGATGGCCAGGACAACAGGACTGGTGATTATGGTGCTTTAGCCACTCAAAGAACAAGACAGAATCTCTACACAATTCTAAATAGCCTCAAACTCATCATTTTCAAAGGTACCATTATGCTTTCTAATGGGCTATTGAAAATCTGTTTTGAGTTTTCCCATCCTTTGGCTTAAAGATCAGAGAAGAGGGTTTACAATTTTTAAGTGAGATCAGATATTTTAGATATTTTAAATTATTTCCAGCATTTACTTTTCCTCACTAGCAGATGGGGCACACCCTTGGGGCGGGGGTGTGGGCAGCAGGTATTTCCCAAAGTCAGAGCGAAAAGGAAAAACACAGCAGCCTCCCCTGCTCAGAGGCAGGAAGTCAGACTAGACAGCCTCTCAAGAAGCTTCTCTCCTTCCTTTCCTTGTCTAACACTCCCACTAGAAGCAGATGAAAATGCTGAAAATGTTTCATTGCCTCTAAGAAATTCAAAAGAAATGCATGAATGTGAGTTAAGTCAGCCTGGGCATCAGAGACACTTCCTAAATATCCAAGAAGACCTAAAAAGATTGTCCACGATTATGTCACCGAGTTTTTTCTACCTCCTACGTAGGTAGAAAGGTAATAATTGGAAGAATTTCTCAAAATACAAACACATAGATAAAATTAAACTTACAAACCAGTGAAAATGTACACAGGCCAGCAAGATTGTGCTCTCTACCATACTTTCCAAGTTTTTTTCACAAACCTTATCTCAGTGGTTTCAAAGTGTGGTTCCCCAACCAGCAGCATCAGTGCTACCCAAGACCCTATGAGAAAGGCAAATTCCCAGGCTCCATCTCAGACCTTCTGAATCAGAAACTGAGGGTGGGCCCCAGCAGTCTGAACCTTACCAATCCCCCCAGATGTTTCTGATGCACGCTCAAGTGTGAGAAGGGCTGCTTTACCTATCAGCTACTGCCAACTTTTAGATGAAATAGGTAGGAAATGCAGCATTCTCACAGTCTGAGCAAGAGGCAGCAAAGATTCACAAAGGTTAAGTGATTAAGCTAAAGTCACACAGCTGACTGGTAAAAGAATCAGCAGGTACACCCAGGCCTTTGGACTCAAGATCTAGCTCTCTGTGTCTTCAACACACAGTCTCACTAATATGCAATATAATTAGCCAGATAACCTAAACTGGCTTGACACTAGAAGGACAAATATGAACGGGGAAGAGTAGAAGGGTGACACCTGGGGAGGAAAAAAACATCCAAAGAAGGTCTGGGTCCCTCTTACTCCACAGATCACCATGGAGACCAAGAAGGCCAACCAAGGAACTTACAGGATAGTCCATTGCATTCCACATAACCTGACTCCTAGGTGCAGTCTGGTTTCTCCCCTATGAAAGATCTGAGATTCCCCTGGCCCTCTCCTTAGTGCCCATATCCTTCCTACCGGACTGCCCCAGAAACTCACTGTTCAATGCTCAGAGGGAGCCCTTCTCACCTTCTGCAGGTGGCGTTTGACTAGCAGCCTCTCCATCACTCTCCCTGCAGCCCTCACAATCTCTATATCTTCGGTGTTCTTGATAATTTTCTGGCTCCTCCACCTAGTATGTAAGGTCGGTAACAGCAGGGGGTTTGCTGATTTCTTCATCACATCAGGCTCTAATTCAGGGCCTGGCATTAGTAGGTGAGGAAGAAATATATGTGACATAAATGCACATAATAAAAGTCATCTACCTGGATGTATCAAAAAGTGTTTCCACAGAAGAACTTCATTTTCAAAGTGACACTCATATTTTCTTCCAAACAAGACATTCTAGAGAATTATTTTTTCTTCACTTTTTAAATTTTATTTTATTCATTATTATTTATATTAGTTATCTATTTTATACATATTAGTGTATATATGTCAATCCAAATCTCCCAATTCATCCCACCACCACCACCCCCCACCACTTTCCCCCCTTGGTGTCCATACGTTTGCTCTCTACATCTGTGTCTCTGTTTCTGCCTTGCAAACCGGTTCATCTGGAGAATTATTTAAAATGCAGTTTCAAATCATCTCTGTGAATAAATCCAGAGCTTATCCTGGAATACCCTTCTTATTCTGCATAGTCTCCTTCTCTCTCGCTCGCTCGCTCGCTCTCTCTTCCTTCTGCTCTTCATTCTCTTTCTCAGTAAACCCATCATCATATTAGCTTTCTATCTGAGGATCTCAAGATGGGCAAGACTGCTTTACTTGTTGTTGAACTGCATTTTCTTTGTTTTTCCTTGAGACAGACAAAGCATTTCATCTGTGTCTGAACTTATTGTTTAGATTCTGGAATAATCCATTTACAAAGCATCCGGTCATTAGACTAGGTCAGAAGGAGAAAAGTGTAAAGTCCATAGTAAAAGAATGCCTACAGCATTTAATAAGTGGTATGAGCTTTCAAGGAAGCTGTGGGATCAGCCTCCAAGTCCTGTTTGCACTTCCAAATGGATAAAATATAGACACAGACCTGCTCAGCTAAGTAACTGGATTCTCTACCTGGAATATTTAAATTGTTTTCAGACACTGGAAAATGGCTTAAGAAGATTAAAGAAAAATACCCTGGAGAATAACAGGCTATAATTTACTAGGTGGAAAATCTTTTCAGCAAGAAGAATGCCTCATTCTCCTATAATTCCTCCTGTTTAAGAGATGTCTTAGTCATTTGGACCCAAATTTCCTTAGATCCAGCAGCTCAGGTTTATTCCCATGGGTTGTTCTTGTCAAACCTGTTGAATGATATCTAGGCCATAAAATTGATAAACTAATATCCGAAGATCCCCATGTATTCAGCAAGATTATTAAAGTGTCTGAAGGCAATGCGCAAGGAGGGGTGGGGGTGGCGAGGGGGGGTGGGGGTGGCGGGGGGGATTCACTTGAAGTCCTAGGGTCCAGGGTTCCTGTAAAGTACTGGACTTAGCCCAGCCCCTCCTGGCATAAGATGAAGGTAAATTGAGGTAATGTCTTGTATTCTATTCTGTAGTCTATTTCGAACTGAAGACTCCAGCCAGCTCAGTTCTCAGAAACTTGCCCTCCTGTTTGGCCTGCAGGCCCACCGAGCCCTCATCGACCCCTCAGTTACCCTCTTCTGCTCTTCAGCCCTCCCCTGGTGTGTCCTCCCCAGCCTTTCTCAGGGCCCTTCTCTGCGGAGCCGGGCGCTAAAGTTTGGCATCACCGACCACCTGTCGGCTGGACCGCTGTGTCCTCTGCCTCTGCCGCGTGGGCGCCCAGAAAAGCGCTAAGACGCTGAGCAACCATTCAACAGTTTCGGACTCCCGGGCAGTTCCTTCTCGAAAGGGACCAAAGGAGGTAACAGGGGGTGCGTCGGCGCGCGGAGAGGGGCGCGACTTGTTCACACCGCAGCGCTTTCCTGCGGGTCCCAACTTCACCCTCCCCACTTTCCAAACTCTCAGGACCCGTCACTGGCAACGCCGGCCCCTTCGGCTCCACTGGCCCAAAAGATTTCAGACCTCAGGGGGCGCTGACCAGACCCAGCCAGGACGTCAACTACTGAACCCAAGGACCCAAGAGCGGGAGCCCAGCCGCCGCTGTCGGCCACCCGCCCGGGCGGCGGCGACCTGAGCGCTCCGAAGCCCCCGCGCCCGCCCGGGTGCGCCCATTGCATAACGCACCCCTCGCCCCACCCCCACGAGAGGCCCGCGCCTGCCCCGCGCCCCGCCGGCACCCCCGCCAACCGCCCCGACTTACATCATCCCACTTGACGAATTTGGTGCCCTTCTTGAGGCTGTCGGACACGCACACGGGCTTGAGTTGCAGAGCGTGTACTCCGGGCTGAGCCCCGGCCATCAGGGCTCATCGGGGCTCCGGGCAGCCCGGGCGAGCGCGGCAGGGACGGGGCGCAGGGCGCGGGCTCCTTTCCCGGCTCCAGAGGCGCTCGCCTCTGCTCCCGCGCCGGCCTCCGCACCTCCTCCGGCGCGGCTCAGCAGGCGGGGTGCGCGGGGGCGAGGCGCCCGGCCATGATCGGGCGGCACGCGGGGTCGGGCGCCCGCGGTGGATGCGGAGCCTCGGAGGGCAAAGAGCCGCCAAGCAGGGCTGCCAGCCGCCGCCGGATACTGCTCCTCGGCCGCCGTCGCCTCCTGGCGTACCATTCAGCACATCCTCTAGACATGGAGGGAGAGCGCGAATGACACACGCTCGGCGCCCCCCCGCCCTGCTCCTTCCCCTTCTCCCTCCTCCTCCCGCCCCCCTTCCCCGCCACCAGCGCTCGCTCAGTCCCTCCTTCCCTCGGCGGCTTCCAGCCCAACTTTGCGCACTGGGTCAGGCGCCGGGAAGCGGGGACGCAGCGGCACCTTCCGGCTCCCGGGCTCCACTGCAGCCAACGCCTGCGCCGCCGCGCCTCTGAGCATGCCTCGTGCCCCGGTGGCGGGGTGCTGGGGTGTACAGGAGCCAGGCGTTCCTGGGGGTTTGATGGGGAACGTGAGCCCGAGCCTGGAAATGTCCTTGGGTCCAAACGGGGTGGGAAAAGAGAGCCGTCGGAGGGAGCGGAGAAGCGACCCACTGCTTTCCCCTCTAGCTGGAGCTCTCCAGCGCTAACCACAAACCAGCTTTTTGAAAAGACAATTATTATTTATTAGTAGAGAAGAGAACATTTGAGAGGCATGGAGTGAGAGCTCTTTGGGGAACCTTGCCAGCCCTGAGAATTTGCAGCGCGCTGGTCTTGAAGCCTGGGCATTCTACGATTAAGTTGTGTTTCTGAGAAAGCAAGCCCATTCTAAGAGAAACAATGCTTTTATTTCCCACGATGACAGAAGGCTCCTGCGTGTGTGTGTGTGTGTGTGTGTGTGTGTGTGTGTGTGCGCGCGTGCGCGCGCGCGCGCGCGTGTATCAGACAGAGACAGAGGAGAGAGAGAGAGGTGTCTAACTGATAGAAACTTGCTCATTTAGGAACATAGGTGTAAGGATGTTTGTACTCATTCAACAAACATTTCTCATTTCTTTTAAAACAAAGAAAGAGATAGCCCCACCAGAATAGATCAAGTTTAAAAGACCGATAATGCCAGTGTTGAGAAAATGAGGAGCAACTGGAAATTTCATCCACTGCTGGAGAGTATAAAATGGTAAAGCCACTTGGAAAAACAGTTTTTTATGAAGTTAAACATTTACTTATCATAAAACCCAGAACTTCTACTTCTAGGTATTTATCCAAGAGAAATGAAAACATATGTTCTCACAGACTTGTTCAGTAATGCTCATAGCTTTCTTCATCATATCCCAAAACTGGAAACCACAAATGTCCATCAACAGGTAAATGGATAAACAAAATGTGGTATGCCAAACAGTGGAACACTATTCAGCAATAAAAAAGTAATGGGCATACAACCACACAGATAAATCACACAGACGCTAAGCCTTAGTGAAAGAAGCTGAACACAATAGACTACATACTGTTTGATTCCATCTCAGGAATTCTACAGCAGGTAAACCAGTCTATGTTGACAGAAAGCAGATCAGTGGTCGCCTGTGGCCAGGAGTGGCAGGGATTGACAGGGAAGGTGAACCAGGGAACTTTTGAGAGAGACGAAAATGTTCCATATCATGTGTGTACACAGTTGTCAAAATTATAGAACTGTATACCTAAAATGAGTATGTTTTATTGTAAGTAAATTGTACCTCAATAAAGTTGATTTTAAAAAAGAAACAGAATATGAACAAAGAAAGAGAGAAACATTCTTTTCTCTTAAGTGTTTGTCTTTTTTCCTCTGCCCCAGAGGCTTCCAAGGCCCAATGTTTATAAACTCGGTCAAAATATTACCCAAAATCCGACGGGAAAATTTGCTGTTAAATATTTCAATGCATTCAAAACATATGTGTTCATTAGCAGCTGTATGCTGGGCACTATGATAATCACCAAGGATAACCTGGTGAACATGACCCCAGACTCCGGCTCTTTTTGGGGGGCCTTACCTGGTCCTTGGAAGCCACTTGCCACAAAGAATCTCTTTAAAGACTGACTTGTTTCATTTTGATCACATGTCCCTAAACTAAAACCTGAGTATATTGTCCAAAGGCTCTCTATCCAGTGGCCTTGGCTTGCTAAGTGCAGAGAGCACCATCACATTTTCACACTGCTTCTCTTGAAAACAGCAACACAACTCTACTTCCAGCATTCCTGCCCTTCTCAATTGTGCTTATAATTCATCCTACCAGACTAGTTCTTTTCTCTTCTCTCTTTTATTTCTCCACCACCCTCAGTTTTGTACTGAAAAGATTATTGGCCAAATAGGCTTAACAGCAGAATGATGTAGGAAGGCAAGATAGACCAGAGATGTGCCCTCTAGAAGACGAGTTTGGAAGATTAGAAATGGGCTCTAGGCTAAATGAGAAGGTAGAATGAGACTCTTCGTGGCGGCTGATTGCATCATCTCTCTCTGTTCCTTGTCCTTCTCTGTATCCACACACTTTGCCATGTGACCTTATGGTGACCTGTGTATTTATTCACCCCATTGATATTGGCTAATGAGATGTTAGAAGATGTGACCTAAGAAAAGGCTTGAAATATACTTGTGAGGATGGGTGGGAAATATACGTGCCTTCTGGGGTTTCTGGTTATTACCGTGAGACAAACACGTCTCAGAGAGCCATAAGCGGAAGATGTAGGCCCGATCTGCAGCCTAGAGGCAAATCCAACAGAACCCATCTGAGATCTGTCAGAACCCAGACAACCGGCAGACTTATGAGCATGACAATATATGCTCATTGTTGGATCCACCGATCTGGCCAGGGACTGGGGGATCATTTATTATGCACAATTATTGTGGGAAGTAGCTGGTTGAGTCACTCATCTAGTATTCTTGATCCTTCCCAGCTGTTGCTTGTTGCTGTGAATGTAAGGAGAATAAAGCTGTAGAATTCTGAACAGTGTTTGTCTTCAAGACAAGCATGGACTGTGGGAACTCCTTCTGCCAGCAGAAGGATGCAGTTTGAGCCAGGAGAGCTGTGCGGTAACCCCCTTCAACATGTAAGATGAGGCTTGAGGCAGCTTGGTTCAACTCCCTCATTTTCCACACCTCTGGTTAAGATACAAGGCAGAAGGAGTTTTAACGTGTGGGGATTTTTGCCATGCAAAGGGACTGGTAAGAACATCCAAAATTGTGTGAGCCAGGCCTGTGATCCATCAAGTTCAGTGCTCTGTTCTGTTTTTAAAACAATAAAAAGGTCTGTTTTATGTGAGAGCACAGAATTGCCCTCGGGAATGTCAGCCTCAGGGAGTTGGCAAAGCTAACCATTACTGAGAATTAACTATAGTCCAGAACACTAGGCTAAGCACTTCCCAGATACTCCATAACATAACACTTACTGTTCAACAGCACCCTCCCACCACCTTTTCCTTGTTAAGCAAACCCTGATTTGGTTCAGCTGGCAATGTGCTTAGGAAAGGTGGCTCCTCCCTCTTCCCAGGAAATGAACTGCTATTGGTCTATTGGTCTAAAGCAATTATAGAAATCACATTCTCCTTCTCTCTGATGGGTTTAGGAGGTCATTAGGAGACCCAAATCTGCCCAATGGATTAAGGGAGGTAGGGCCTGCTCCTTTCTCTGTCTCTCTCTGACTTTGTCTCTCCCTCTCTGTCTCTCTCTCTCTGTTACCCTGTAAAGAGGATGGCCAACTAGAAACATGCAAAGAGCCTTACTTAGTCCTTCATGAGATTGTTAGCCCTTTGCAAGTCTCTAGACTTCCTGATAAGTGAGGCAATAAGTGTGTTTATTGCTTAAGCCTTACTATTAGTCTTAGCTGATCTGGTGGACCATATTATTATCCCCAGTTTTATTGATTATAAAATTAAGACTTGGAGAGGTGAATTAACCTGCTTAAGGTTACCCAACTTGGAACCAGGTTTGACACCTAGGATCTCTGATTTGAGAACTTAACTCTCAACCACCATGCTAGGCACCTCTAGAACTTACAACTCAGATCTGAGTAGTTTTTCCCTACTTTTAACTGCAATATAATGTAAATATTCCCATTTCCTCTAGAAAACTGTGGTATGTAGCCCTGTCTCTTAGCAGTTCATCACTCACTTGAGGCCTGCCACAGTGGGAAGGAAGGGTGTTTTGATTTGAACAGACATACTTTCTAAGAGCCAGCTCTACCAATGACTAGCTTTGTGACATTGGGAAAGTATCTTCCTCCTTCTGAAATACAGAAGCCTTATATACTAATGGGTAAATAATAATGATGATGAAAGCTATAAGCGTTTTACACTTTTAATTCATTAATCCTCACATTAACCCCATGAACCGGGTTATCATTATCATCTCCATTTCATAGTAGAGAAAACTGAGTCAGGGAAGGGTTAAATACTTGTACAGGATTTTCCAGCTAGTAAGTGGAAGAACCAGAATTAAATCCCAGGCAGCTTGGCCCTAGAGCAGACACGTTTAATCAGCACACTACACTTTCTTGAAGAGTTATTGTGAAGATCAAATGAAATCATGTATGCAAGTCTCTGTCACATAGTGCTAATCAATAGTAGTTAATGCACTTATAATTATTCTAAAATTGTACTATATTGCCTTTATGTGCCCTAGAATAACTTTTTATGAGCAGTATTCAAAGGCAGCATCCTAATTCTGTGGTCTGTGATTTAGTCAACTTCTTTATGCCTGCATTGATTCTATAAACTTTAATCATATCCATTTTCATCTCTAACCTTCTAGAATTCAAAAGTTCTTTTCCATTACCAATAAATGTGTTCTAATTGCATCTAAGCATCAGGGTTCCTCTAACTCTCTTTTTGGAAATAACAGAGAGATAGGGAGGAAAAACCACCTAGAACCAGCTTTATAATAACCACATCTGGGTTACATTAAATAGTCTTTGGTACATAAAACCCTCCATCTGTGCTACTCCATACCCTTTCCCTCCCTGACTGTCTGGAATGAAGATGGTCCCTATGGTGACCTTGAGGACCGCACATTGAAGAAAGCAGAGCTTCTGTTAGCCTGGGTACCTGAAGGGACTGCAGGGTGAGGGTCACGTGATCACCTGCACAGTATAATTCTGTGAACAAGAATTATACTTTGAGAGTATTCAAGCCAAGAAGTAAATGTCATTAGCAACATTATTACCATTATTACATTTCACATCAATATAAGAGATAAGATTTATACATCTTAGATGGTAAATAAGAACAGGCCTCGTGATGAAATTGCCAAGTTCTGACTCAGTGAGTTCTATTATCAAGTAAAACCCTGGGACAGGCGGGGACTCAAAAGAAGACAACTTAAAATTATCACTGATGCATGGAAAAAAAAGCTATGCTTTCCCTCCCCAGAGGCTCTCCTTTGAACCCTTTCTTAATAGCACAATGCATTTTCTCTAAATTCTGTCACACAAAAGAAAAAAGCTTTCAGATTGCTTTAGTTATGTTACAAAAATTGTGGGGGTTTTTTTCTTCTTGAAAAAGAAGAAAAATGACCCGATATTCATTTAAGCTCTGTTTTATCCTTCATTTAAAGTAAAAGCTTTTATTGAAATCTGTCTGATCACCTTAAACACCATTTTGAAAAAAAAAGAATTTGGAAGCACAGATCCAAAAATGTCTAAGGAGAGATGCTCTAAGAATCCGATTTCACAGAAAATGCAAGTGTTAGGGAGTGTGGCCCATGGAAACAATGCCTCAGGACAAGAAGCATCTAGGAAAGACCTCTCCACCTCACCCTGCTTCTGTCCTGCCATCTCCAGACCCTCTGACAGAGTGATGCAACACTCTGTCAGTATATATAATCTTCATGAATCATTCTGTCTTCTCTATTCTATAAAAATAAATATCAGCACCCCCCAATCCTCTCTCACTTCAAATATAACCACCAACCTTTGGGTCTCTAGTGATATCTCACCAGAATTTAAAGGAAATTTATTATTATTTTTGAGCTTTTGAACATATGAATGCATTCACACTTTTAAAAAATCTTTTAGCCTATTGACTAGTTTCAGATAATAATTCCCCTCCTAATTAAACTGAACTTAAATTCCCCAATTTTGAACCTCTTCTTATGCAAAGACTTCAGTCACCATTTACTGGTACACTAACATCTATAAAATATGGATAACCATCTTTTCACATTTTCTTGGGCTTTAACAAACAAGAACATGACTTTGTTTCCAATCAGGACTTCTCTTTTCTGGCATGCTGTCATTTCTCTATAGTCGCCCCACCTTAGGGATCTAAGAGCAAACTTTTTTGTTATAACCAATCAAATTATTATGTAAAACATACAAAAGCAGTGGGGAAAGATGCTCATCAGGGAGTCCCTGTTAGAGAGAGTCTGGTTGCCTACCCAGTATCCATTCTTCTCGAGGCCAGTGGCAGTAGGATTCTGTTGGTTTGAAACCTCAAAAGTTCCCTGGGGGGGAATTCGAAACTACTGCAGGTACACAGAGGGCAGGAAGAGACCAAAGAAAGAAGCAGACACTCTAGACTGGTAGATGACAGGTTAAAATCAAGGGAATTTACATAACAGGCTTATATCGGGCACCGGCCCACCAGAATCTTAAAGTTTATACTTAACGTGGTTCAGTCACGTATCCCATCCAGATGGTCTCAACAACTCATGCTCTCTCAAGGATGCATCCTTGACAACGGCTCCCACTGTGAATTATTGGGCAGAAGGTACATTTCAGGGACAGGGGATAGGTGAGGAGCCTCCAATTGCCCAGATCAAGCTCACGGGACAACATATCACACCCGCTCAATGACCTCCTCCAACAGACTCCAATCTAATTTGGGACGACAGTGTGCTTTGTTCACCTGCCCTCATTCCCACTTCTTGCTCCATGGAATGCCCACTTGAGGGCTGAACTTTCAGCCCTGAGGTGACCTTGAGAATGGAAGTCAGAAGTGAGGTGGGTAGAGCAGGTAGATAGAAGTTCTTGGGTCTCCCAACAATCACATCATCCTGGATCACCTAGATTTTAAATCAGAAAAAGGTTTCTATCTCGTTTAAATCCCTACAGTTTGGGGGGGTTTTAGCCCATGAAGCCACAAACAGCCCTAACTGATACTAAAGCAAACACAGAACACTCTTGTGGCTTCTGATGCTATTGTTTTGTTCCACTTCAGTTCTCTAAATGTCTTTCAGTGCTCTGTGCCAGCAGGTTATGAAAAATGCCTTTTGTTTTTTCATGTATTTCCCCGGGGTTTCTGTTCCTGAAGAAATTGCTGGTTTTCAGTCATTCCACCAATTCAGGATCAGGGTAGAAACACTGGTTTTCATGGAAAATAATTGTACTTCAAAGTATTTGTGAGGTTAAGTAATGAGGGAGCTGGCATAGTGTTGCATTTTATTAAAAATAGGCCCCAATGCTACAGTAGCAGCTACATAATTAGAGATAGATGTTGCCATGTATGTCAATCTATGATGATTTACAGAGACTGTGAACTTGTGCTTTTCTCACTTGAATACCATCTTTTACTTTAATGCTGACATTATAATATGCTAGAGAATTGACAGAATAAGGGTTTGGACGATTTCAATCTTTATCTAACTAAATAGCATGACTAAAAGGAAAGACATATATTCCAGTTTCCTTCTGATTTTAAAGATGGAAATAAATAAGTAACCCCACATCTTTGTTGACCCAGCTTTGTAATGCCAAACTGAATCATATAGATAAAGAATAATATTGAGCTGGGATTTTGCATTCACAAAAATAGTACCAGGTTAGCAGTTTAAGACAGATTTTAAAAATTGAATCAAGTTGTACATATATTTATTGGGTAAATACAGATATTTTATAAACATGTATGCATCTCCCCAATATAGGTTACCTCCACTGCTACATATTAAATATCAGATTCCCATATACAAATATGTACAAGGAGCAGAGAACAGCCAAGGCAAGCAACAGATGGCAGTGATTATGTTACAAATCTGAAAAGAAAAATAACTTGGAAAATGGTTTACTTAAAACTGTAGTAAAAAATTTCAGGTCATAAATATGAAGATGCAAAACACCCTTTTCTTGACTACAGAGGAAAAAATGAAAATACCCTAATAACAAGTAGTCACTTTTGTTTTGGGGATTGGTTAAAAAAGAAAAATTAAGTTGCATATAGACAATGGAGAGAACCTCTCCACCAAACAGAATACATATACTGTTATTTGAGCTATGTTGTTGCCACTGCACCTTCCAAAGGAGGAAACAATGTAAGATTTGCATCACCCTACATTCTAATTCTAGTCTGAGTGAAGATAATAATGTTGTCTCCTGTTACCTATTCAAATTAATTTATTAGAAAGAATATACTCTTTAACTGTATGGCAGAATGAATAGGCAAACTTTTAAGGTCAGAGAGTAAATATTTTAGGCTCTGCAGGCCACATGATCTCTATCACTACTCAACTCCACCACTGTAGACTGAAATTAGCTATAGACAGTATAGACACACACACATTGAGTGTGTCCGTGTTCCAATAAAACTTTATTTACAAACAGAGGTGGCAGGCTGGATTTGGTCCATAGACTATAGTCTGCAAACCCCTGTTCTATAGGAAGAAAAAAGTTCAAGACTTCTTGAACCTTTCCTTTAAAGTAACTGAGCATTTATTGCCTCATAAAGTGTCCTATTTCTTTATTTCTCTATGGCATGGAATGTGTAGGTCCAGTTAATTCTACTAATAAACTATAAAGAAGTAAGCCCACATAATATAGCAGATTGGAAGCAAAATATGTTTTATACATGAAGACAGGCAACTGTCTGAACTAGGTGAATATAAGTGAATATAAATTTTGGCCCATAACAACCCTAGCAACAAAAAGAGCCTGACAACAGCAAAACCTACAATAAAGAAAAATCTAAGGAAATCATCTTGCAAAATCACATTCCCCATAAAATAATGTTTGGTGTATAATTTATAATTATTCAAATTAATCTTTTCTGCAAATATGTGAGAAATTCAGTTATTAAAATAGCATTTCTCATTACATTATTTGTATAAATGAAATATAAAATTGCACCAAGCATATAGAGATATAGAGTTTAGTTCTCATTAAATATGCCTAAGATATGTTCTCTGGGGGTTCTCTTCAACTCCATACTTATCTGAGGATAGCATAGTCTCTCAAAAGATGTAAATTGAATTCCTACTGTGTGATAGGCAATCTATTAAACTCTATAATTAGTTTTCTCTCTTTTATGCCAACATAGGAAACCTAGCAATCTAATCAATGAGAAGCTTATGGTATCATTTAGCATCTAACCACTCAATTTGTGGTCCACAAACCAGCAGCATCAGCATCCCTTGGGAACTTTTTAGAGATACGGAATCTTGGGCCCCACCTCAGACCAACTGTATCACAGTGTGCTTTTAGCCAAAAGCCCGAGAGATTGGTGTGCACACAGGAGCTGAGAAATACCTGTGCAGTGTATTAGTGCCCCAGGCAAGCAAGTGATTCTCCAGTGTCCTGCAGTCCTGATTCCAACTTCCTAAGGAACTAACTTCTTCTCAAGGAATATCTTGGCATTGAGGAGAATCTATTTTATTACTTATAAAATAATCATAGTGCCTTTTAGGCATACATCTTAAGCTTCATCTCCTGAGATGTATGCTCTTTACAAAATAGCTGAAGTCAACTCCATATAATGGAGTCACACGCTAAGCTTTCATGGACTGTTGAAGTTGGGCAAAAAATCCATGTTGACTCCATACTCCATGGGTAACATACCATCTGGCTAGTTACTGATATTAGAATATGTTTTTATGTGCTGTGGTGGAAAACTAAGATTGCACCACAGGAGAAAGCTAACATGCTGCTTAATATCTATACTCAGAAAATTCATTTGTCTTAATGCCCTCTCTCTTTTTCATCCCTGAATGTTGAGAGAATAGATTTTTTTCTTCATAGTACAATAACCAGGGCTACTACAAAAAAATGCACTAAAATGCACTAAGTTGCTAACAGTTGATATTTGAATTTTTAAATATTGAGATTTTCTATTTATATAATGATTTGTCTCCTTTGTATTGATATGTGTTTAATTTCTGATCCCTCATTTAGGCAAAGACATATAAATTTTGATGAGACAAATTATCTAGTTCTATTTTTAGAAGCATGTTTTAATAATAAAATATGTTCTATATTTGTATAATTGCTTTTTATTCCAGAGGAAGGGACAGAAGGAGAAAGTTGGTCGCTGCTTTCTTGTGGACTAGCCTTAGCTGTAAAGTTGCTTGGTAGGTTTGATTCTCAAGAATGTGAGGTTAAATCTACAGATAAAAGTTAGGCAAAGAATTGCAGTACTCACACATGGGGGAAAAAATTGTCTCACATTTATTGATAGAAAATAGTTGCTTGGTGACAGTGATGAATGTCTGTGTGTGTGTGTGTGTGTGTGTGTGTGTGTGTGTTCATGTTTAAAAGTTCTCAAAAACCTGTTTCTTTGGGGAAATATTTGTCCTCATTTTTCAAAAAATTGAATCAGTACAATGTCATAGATACATTGCTTTTTAGATTTCATGTTTATCAAATATACAAATGCTTAGTTTTTAAGTGCCAAATAAATGTATAAAGCTTCTCATAAATAGATGAAGCTTCCTGTCCCAACCCCACCCAATTTCCCTCTCTTCAGTTTAAATACTTTTAATCACATTACCTGATTCTTTTGCCATTTAGCTCCATATCGTTAAATAATACATTTACATCACAACTGACTGATTCACTCTGTTCACTATCTGTTGATTTCTCAATCAAGAATTGAGAAGATGAATTTGCTTTTGGCATCATCCTTTCCTCATCTTTCTCCTGCCCTCATTATCCCACCATAGATGTAGATTTATCTTAATTTTGGTTAGCTCTATATTTCATATTTACATGTTATTTCTAAACATACATGTGTATATATATATAGTATATTCATAGCTGTCATGCAACTGTCATAATTAGTTTTCATTTCCTGAACAATATTTTGTTCTCTATACCTTCTTTTCTCATTTGATCAGATTGTTTTGTACTTACTGTTAATTCCACATAGCTACAGTTGTTGAAATCTCCTTGTCTTGAGGACATGTTGATATTCTCTCATCTTTTTCTTGAAGATGTCTTCCTGGGCACTTCTGACACTCTCCAACCTGGATTCTCTGTCCAGATTTTGTACCACTGTCTTCTGGGGCTTTTTCTTCATAAGGTTGAGAATGGATTACCTTTGCCTTGTTACTGTGTTGGAACTCCCAGTTCTTCCTCATTTTTGCTTAACCCTTTGATTTCAAGGATTTTATCTTTATGTGGCCTCCTGAGAAAGTATGCAAGGGAGGTATATTATTTGGGACCTGATATGTATGAAAATACTTTTATTCTGCCCTTCAAAATTAATTGATATTTTGGCTGAACAGAAAATTCTAGTTTAGAAATGATTTTCCCTCAGAATTTGGAAGGCTTTCTTCCATTGTCTTTTAGCTTCCAGTGTTGTAAACCTAGTTCTCTTTCTTGATATGAAATTTTTTTTTTCTCTGAAAATTTGTTGGACTTTCTCTCTGCCCTCAATGTCCTGAATTTACATGAATTTTGGACTTTGGTTCGAGTTATTTTTATTCACTAATCTGGGCATCCATTGGGTTCTTTCAATTTAGAAAATCATGTTGTAATTCTGGGAAAAGTTCTAGAAATTATTCTCCAGAAATATTTTATTTATTACTTCCTCTTCTTAATTTTCTCTTCTTCTGGAACACCTCCTGTCTTGGGTATTGAACTTTCTGGATTGTTCCTCTAATTTTCTTACCTTTTTTTTTTCCTGTCTGCCTGCTTTATCTTTTTGTTCTACATTCTGTGGCATTTTCTAACTTTACCTTCCAACTCTTCTGTTTCAGTTTTCCTCTCTGCTATCATGTTTTGAATTTTAAGGAGCTCTTTTTTTGTTCTCTGATCATTTTTATAGCATCCTGGTCTCATTTCCAATTCCCTCCATTATGTTAATTGACTCTGTTTATTTTTAAAGTCTTCTTCCAATGGCTAGTCTTTGTTCCCACCTGGTTGTTTTCTCCTGCTTGCTTTGTCTCTATCTTTCATATCAGATACTTCCCACAAATATCTGGTGAGTTTTGGCTGCTAGCTTATTTAAAAGAGTAGAGCAAAGAAAAAAACTGATTAAAAGCTCTAAAGGCATGGGCAGAGCTTATTAAATGTGGTTGTAAGATAATCAGACTGGAATATTTCCTTGGGTAACTTAAATAACAACATTTATAGTCTTTTCTCTTATGTTGCTCCGATTTCCTAGCAAAGATTCTTCCAGGGGTTAGGATACAGGTGTATTTTAAACAAAGCATGACTTCCAGCTATCATTATTTATTGAAAGCTCACTACATTTTTACTTTATGCATATTACCTCATTATTATTATAGTAATCATATGAGATCAGTAACATTACTATCTCCAATTTAAAGATGAGAAGAGGAGGCTTAGGAGGCGAACCACCCCCTTATCAAAGTCATCTCATTAGTAACGTAGGAGCCAGGATTTGAATCTTAAACTCACCTTTCTCCACCATAGATTTAAAAATAATTATTATTTTAAAATGTTATAAATACCCCACTTAATACATGAATTCAGTGAAGAAGAGGTTACAATAGACAATCAGTTAATGTTCAGTAAATAAAGCCAAAACAGAACTCTGAAATAGAAGACTAGCACGGGATTTTAGTCTCCACACATAGCCTGTAGATTATCACAGGTCTTTGGGTTCAAAGGCAGTTCAACAGGCTAAGGAGAATGAATACTTGAAAGAAACAAGAATTCTAGTTAGAACTTTGGACAATGAAATATTGGGATAACAGTAAATTTCCCATATAATCCCACTACATATATATTATATACATTAACTGACATTTTTTTTTTTTTTTTTTTTTTTTTTTGCGGTACACGGGCCTCTCACTGTTGTGGCCTCTCCCGTTGCGGAGCACAGGCTCAACAGCCATGGCTCACGGGCCCAAACGCTCCGCGGCATGTGGGATCTTCCTGGACCGGGGCACGAACCCGTGTCCTCCGCATCGGCAGGCGGACTCTCAACCACTGCGCCATCAGGGAAGCCCCTAACTGTCATTTTTAATCCTATCTAGAACTAGTAAAAACGTTGCAGGTTGCATAATAACGTGAAAGATTATTTTCCTACTTTATGACTAGTTAGAAAGTGGTTGACTCCTCCAAATGCATTACGGCTACATTTTATTATAACTTCAAACTTTCTCTTAGGAATGACCATGGCCAGGCTGTATTCTGAAATATCCAAAACCATCCATGGGGTTATAGTCACCGTTTTCTCAATTATATAATTTAAAATTTTCTGTTTTATTTTTTTTTAATTTTATTGAAGTATAGTTGATTTACGATGTGTTTAATTTCTGCTGTACAGCAAAGTGACTCCGTTATGCATATATATATTATTTTTCATATTCCTTTCCATTATGGTTTATCACAGGATATTGAATATAGTTCCCTGTGCTATGCAGTAGGGCCTTGCTGTTTATCCATCCTATATATAATAGTTTGCATCTTATTTAACTGGTTTTATTATAATTATCTGGTTTTACTTTCCCAAATATTTTTAATTCTATTTTTTCCATATTCATGAAGATACAGGCAAAAATCTTTGTTATTAACAAAGGCCAAGCAAATATGTTATTTTCACTGATCTAAATTCCCCTTTGAAGCTCCATGTTTAAGTAAAGAAATAATCTACACTGCAGAAGCAAAGAATTGTAAATACTCCCCAGCTTCCCCCCCTACATACACCCTTTTTAATGTTGAGTTACGAATAAATATGCTATATCAGGGGTCCCCAACCCCCAGGCCATGGACCATGACTGGTCCATGGCCTGTTAGGAACTGGGCCTCACAGCAGGAGGTGAGCGGTGGGCGAGTGAGCGAAGCTTCTTCTGTATTTACAGCCACTCCCCATCACTCACATTACCGTCTGAACCATATCTGTCCCTCCCCACCCCCATGGAAAGATTGTCTTCCACGAAACCGGCCCCTGGTGCCGATAAGATTGGGGACCGCTGTGTTATATAACAGCCCTTTGTACAAAGGCCCACATTTCCAAATATTATTAAGTAAAGATAATTTTCCTCCCTCTAAAAATATAAGCAAATGAGATGGAAGTTTTCAGAAAATGACATATGTTTATTCTGTAAATTAAATCCAATATGTAAAATAAATAGCAGCCTAAGAATTATCCTGTTATAAGGGTGGCTGAGAAAGGTGTCACACTACCAGTTACTGCATCTGATTTGATTGCTCAAGTTGCACAAATGGGATATTCCAGATATTAAAAAATGTATGTCAGACAAAGTTGTACATTCGTAAGAATAGACGGCATGTCTTATAGATCCCTTTAAGTACAAACTTGGCTTGCTCTACGCAGATGGCTTGTTGTGGTGGCACACTGATATAGCAATGTCCAAAGTTTTGAAACCTCCCAGATGTCTATAAGCCCTTGCCTATTGCCCACAAGACAATTTAAGTAGAGAAGTGTGGTAGGCTGAATGCAAAAATGGCCCCAATCCTCTACTTCCCCCTGTATCCATACAATTTGCAATGTGATTTTGTAGCTTCTCCCATCCAGCAGTGGAGTCTTTGTCTACTCCTCAAATCTAGCTTGGTGTTATAACTTGGTTTGCCCAGAAAAGCATGATGCAGAAGTAGCAATAGACTGCTTTTGAGCCTAAGCCTCTACCACGTCTAGCCATCATGATAATAAGCCCCGGTTAGCCTGCCAGAGGTAAGAAACCAATGAAGAAAAGCTTAGTCATTCCAGCTGAACCCATCCAAACCAACTCAGAGCCAGCCCACCTCCAAATATGTGATAGAACCCAGCCAATGTCAACAGACTTGCCTCCCAACCCACAGCTGACTGCAGACATATGAATGTGTCCAGCCAATAGCAGAAGACCTGTCCAACTCACCCCATACTCAACAGCAATCATAATGTCTGCTTTTTTAAACCACTGGCTTTGAGGTGGTTTATAACACAACATTATAGCAGCAATAGATAAATTATGAGTGTGGATACCCCTAGTTATTAAACCAAAATCTTGCTAAACCTATAAAAGACTTAAAAAGAAAAATCAGTTCTTTAATGTTCTTTCTCTTTGCACATCCAGGGTTTCTTCCACTTGACCAGAGTCACTTAGGTCATGACTTTCATATTTTCTTTTTAGAAATACTGAAATATTCCATTTTCATAGAGTAGAATTCTGACTCTAATATTAGTCAAGAGTAGCAAAACACTATTTACATAACATGAAAATAAATTGACCTATCAAATATTATGACTCATCTAAACTAACCTAAAAAGTAACTTTCACTTTTATAACACTTCATTTTTTTTAAAGCACTTATTCTTTTAGTTCCAGAGAAAATTCAGAAAGTAAATTCCTATTATCACCATTTCTCACATAAAAAGTCTGAATCTTAAAATTAATAAGTGACTTTTCCTTTTTCATTCAACATTTCATGATAGGTTGAAATAAAATCACATTTCCTCTATTTTAATTAAGACATGCTACTTCATAAGCCCCAGCAACTATTCTGGAGAAAACAAGAGGCATATGTAAACCCTTTAAAATATTTAAAATTAATGTTTATCTTTAATAACTATATATTATGGGTTATAATATCTTATAATAAAGCAGCACTTCAGAGATTTCCAAAATCTGGGGATGTAGGAAGGGGAGATAAATCTATAACCTTTCCATAGATGGAAATACCAAAGTTTACAGAGGTTAACAAGTTCACAGGGTCATACAATGGTGGAAACAGATGTGGTTCATCCCAGTTTTTAGACACTGTTACCAGAAGCCTGATTCTGACCCTTTGCTTGAAGGAGATTTATTCAGGTCATTTCCTTAATATTCTGCATGTACAAGTTGCACACCAACACAGCTGAAATCATCATGGCCCAAGAGGAAAAGCCATGCCAAGTAAGTTAAAGGGAGACTACTGCTGGGTGAGCAGTGCTGAGAATTTGCAAGCTAGGACTCACTTGGACACGCCACACAGAAGAATCTATTCATAAAGAAATAGACCAAACTGAGTCATTGGCTTCTGTGGTGTGTGTTGTTTGGAGCTCATAGTCAGAACAATCTTTGAATCAGTATTTTGTTCTCTAAAACAAAGAGGGGTAATGCACTGTCACATTCAATTAATGAAAAATATCCTTTGATTCTAACAGTGTGGATGGATTGTGCCTGTACTTACTGGGCAGAGTATGCCAGTAGTTCTCTGGAAGATCTGGGGTATATATTACAGCCTGCAACCCTCTAGAACCCAGGACTGTAGCCACAACTGACAGCTGCACACAATGGAAGTGGTGAGCTAAACCACAGACCCCATCTGTTATGCTTCTTGGCAAGAATGAGTTATTCTTCCAAAGATTGGCAGCAGCCCTGTTAGCACACCAGGTCCTTCCAAGTATATTAGCTTCCTCAGTCTCTAGTCAAGCATAGGCTAAGTACTCAAGAGAGTTTTCACTTCTGTCACTGAAGGCTTGGGGTAGCAAATCCTCCATGTTAGATGTCTTCTGTTGACCTCTCCATTCTCCATCCTTTTCCATCCTGCTCTCTGCCCTGGCCCTTGCGATGCTAATCTGGATGGATTTATCAATAGGAGTATCTGCTCTTTGTTTTCTGGTTGGCTTCAGCCATGGTATATACCAGGATGAGATGGGAGGAAGGTAAAATTAGGGTATTTATTCTCCTGGCTCACTGTCTTCTGGATCCCTGTAAGTTAGCTGGTTCCATCTCCTGAGGACCCCAGTTCCCATCAAGTTGCCCTTATGTAATGCTCTCTCCGTGGGTTCCTGGAACTTCTTCTTACCTCTCCAGGTCCAGGAGTGGTAGAAGCTCCCTGCTATTATCACTAGTCTCAGTGTCCTGCACTCTTCCTTGTTTTCTTCCTTGACTTTTATAATAGTCCTTTTATTAACCTTCCTCATTTACTCAGCTTGGGTGTGTCATCTTCTTCCTGCTGGGACCCCTGACTAACACTTTGCTGGATGACATCTCACTAGACTCAAGGTTACTGTGTTCATTTATTTTAAAACATATGTGACACATTGATTGCAAATTAACGAGCAGTCTACATGCTGTATTGAAACGCACAAGAACTTGGTTTTCATCCCAGCCATATGTGACTTAGCTTTGTGACCACAGGCAGTTAAATACTATTTTGAAAAGTTTTTTCTTGTTATCTGATATATGCCAGGCTCTGGCTAAGATCTGGGACTACACAAGTAAATAATACAAGATATCCACCCCCATAATGCTCATAATCCGAGCAGGTGATGTAGAGACATAAATAAAGATCTCGAATACAGCATGAGCAAACTGTGTGATGGCTTGTATAAATGTCATATTTACCTACGTGACCTTCAATTTTCTTGTTCGGTAAATGAACACAATGATATCTGTCCTGCTGAATTCATGAGATGAGAAAACAAGTGATTTGATAGCATAGGTGAAAGTATTTTGAAAGACTTAAGAATATTCAACAGTAAAGTTATTAGTAGAAGTATTACTAGTGTTATTATTATGTTATTATGTTACTTGCTTTACTCCTTATCCTTTATTTTTAACCTATTTCCTTTTTATTCATTTATTTAGTTAGTTAGTTATTTTTGGCTGTGATGGGTCTTTGCTGCTGTGCATGGGTTTCTCTAGTTGCATCGAGCCAGGGCTACTCTTCATTGTGGTGTGAGGCTTCTCATCGTGGTGGCTACTCCTGTTGCAGAGCATGGGCTCTAGGCACAGGACTTCAATAGTTACAGCACCCGGGCTCAGTAGTTGTGGCTCGCAAGCTCTAGAGCTCAGGCTCCATCGTTATGGCACATGGGCTTTGTTGCTCTGCGGCATGTGAGATCTTCCCGGACCAGGGATCAAACCCATGTCCCCTGCATTGGCAGGTGGACTTGTAACCACTGCGCCACCAGCGAAGTCCCTCCTTATTCTTTTAAAATGAATTAATTATAGTGTTTGTTCCTCCCCACCTTTATCAGAAACTTAGGTATTACTTCTCTCCAGGAAAAATTTTGCCTGGCATGATTTTGAAGAAATAAGAATAAACATTTTGCATATCTAATCTTATGAATTTAGTCTCAGATTCAGCAAGCAGTATTTATGATAGACTATAAAAATTAAATCACAAAGTCAATGGAATTCTGTTGATTCCATTGAGCTAAAAATAAATCTGTGCAGATAAGAGTTGAAGATACTGCTTCAACTAATTTAAAAAGTTATTAATAAAATAGTTTGCTGGTTGTACTCAGGTGGCTTTCCCTGAAGATAAGTGCTCTTCTGTATCTTTAGCTAAATTTCTAGGTGAAACTAAGCACCAGTTGTTTTCCTCAAAATGCACAGAGATTATGACTGATGCACAATTTTTGTCTCCCTCTTCTTACAGCAATATTAATATCTCTTTGTTTGGGAGAACTTTATTCATGTAGTTTAGGTTAAGCTGCTCATCTTTTACCTCTTTTCACCTTGGGAACACAAGATCCAGGTCTAAAAAAATCAGAGAATCTCAAATACCTGACGACAAGTTTGATTTAAGATTAGTCATGTGACCTAAGGCAAACCAATCAGAAACTTCACTGAAACTATTCTGCTGTGACTACTTAGAAAGGCTCCCATGTATCCCGGGGCATCTTGCCCTCATGAATAGAGGGTATTCAAATGATGGAGAGTGAGATAGATGATTCAGCAATAAATTAAGACAGATAAACCCATGGATTTTTCAATTATATCAGCAAAAAGAGGGGAAAAAATCCTTTCTTTGCTTAAGCTAATTTGATTTACATACCCAGCTGTGACAATCAAGTCTTTTTTTTTCTATTTTAAACAATGAGCTACTTATATTCACTCCCAAGTTCTGTTTTATTTTTTGACAATCAAGACAATTATTGTATACTGCCATATAACTTAAAATGAAAATGACTGAATTAATTGGAAATTAGGATTCACCTTTTTGCTTAAGAAAATTCGAGGAAAAAAGAACTTAGAAATATTACTATTTTCAAAGCAATATGAGATGATGTTGTGATTGTAAAAGAAAAATAAGAAGCTATGATCAAGGAATAATTTGAGAAAAAGAAAGGATTCATGTAAATTCAAAATAGAGTTACTGAATAAAATGCTTCATTGAGGAGCTGGAAGAAAAAATCATTTAATTTTCTAGGACACAAGTTATTTATTTAGTCAATGAATATTAATTAAATACCTACTATGTGCCTGGTTCTGATAGTATATACTAGATTTTTCAGTTATACTAGTGGAAGCAGACACAGAATCCTGTCCTTCAGAGCTGACCTTCTAGCTGCTGGAGAACAATAAATACATAAACATAATAAATAGATAAATGTCAGCATATTAGGCAAGAAATAAGAGCATGGGAACAGACTTGGGAATCCTCTGGGATGGGCAGGTTTTGGAACTTAAATGGGACCATTGGGGCCAGGCTTACTGTGCAATTAAGATATAAGCAAAGACTTGAGAAAGAGGAGGGAGTGGGTTAAGAGAGTATCTAGAAGAAATGGGAGTTCCAGGAAGAGGGAATAGTTTGCACAAAGTCTCTAAGGCAAGTGTGAGCCTGGGGAGGTAGAGAGAGAGCAAAGAGGCCATATTCCTGGATTGGAATGAGCAGGGTGAAGGTAGCAGAAGATGAAGACAAAGAGGTACAAGAGGAAGATCGTGTAGAGTTTTATTGGCTATTGCAGGGACTTTGCTCTCAGAGAAAGGGGGAGCCACTGCAGGGTTTGAATAAATGTCACGATCTGACTTATGTTAAGGGCAGTTCACTCTGGCTACTGTGTTGGGTAAAATGCCAAGATTAAAACCACAGATATAAGGGGTAAAAAAGAAAAAGTATTCTATTTTATTTTTCTAACACATTTATTGGAGTATAATTACTTTAAAATGGTTGTTAGTTTCTGCTTTATAACAAAGTGAATCAGTTATACATATACATATATCCCCATATCTCTTCCCTCTTGCATCTCCCTCCCTCCCACCCTATCCCATCCTTCTAGGTGGTACAAAGCACTGCGCTGATCTCCCTGTGTTATGCAGTTGCTTCCCACCAGCTATCTATTTTATATATTGTAGTGTATATATGTTTTTGCTACTGTCTCACTTCATCCCAGCTTAAACTTCCCCCTCCCCATGTCCACAAGTCCATACTCTACATCTGTATCTTTATTCCTGTCCTTCCCCAAGGTCTTTCAGAAACTTTTTTTTTTGATTCCAAATATATGTGTTAGCATATGTTATTTGTTTTTCTCTTTCTGATGTACTTCACTCTGTATGACAGACTCTAGGTCCATCCCCCTCACTACAAATAACTCAATTTCATTTCTTTTTATGGCTGAGTAATATTCCATTATATATATGGGCCAAATCTTCTTTATCCATTCATCTGTCGATGGACACTTAAGTTGCTTCCATGTCCTGGCTATTGTAAATAGAGCTACAATGAACATTGTGGTACATGACTCTTTTTGAATTATGGTTTTCTCAGGATATATGGCCAGTAGTGGGATTGCTGGGTTGTATAGTAGTTCTACTTTTAGTTTTTTAAGGAACCTCCATACTGTTGTCCATAGTACCTGTATCAATTTACATTCCCACCAACAGGGCAAGAGGGTTCCCTTTTCTCCACACCCTCTCCACCATTTATTGTTTGTAGATTTTTTGATGATGGCCATTCAGACTGGTGTGAGGTGATACCTCATTGTAGTTTTGATTTGCATTTCTCTAGTGATTAGTGATGTTGAGCATCCTTTCATGTGTTTGTTGGCAATCTGTATATCTTCTTTGGAGAAAGGTCTATTTAGGTCTTCTGTAAATTTTTGGATTGGGTTGTTTGTTTTTTTGATATTGAGCTACATGAGCTGCTTGTAAATTCTGGGGATTAATCCTTTGTCAGTTGCTTCCTTTGCAAATATTTTCTCCCATTCTGAGGGTTGTCTTTTCATCTTGTTTATGGTTTCCTTTCCTGTGAAAAAGCTTTTAAGTGTCATTAGATCCCATTTGTTTATATTTGTTTTTGCTTCTATTTCCCTAGGAGATGGGTCAAAAAGGATCTTGCTATGATATATGTCATAGAGTGTTCTGCATATGTTTTCTTCTAAGAGTTTTATAGTGTCTAGTCTTACATTTAGGTTGTTAATCCATTTTGAGTTTATTTTTGTGTATGGTGTTAGGGAGTGTTCTAATTTCATTCTTTTACATGTAGCTGTCCAGTTTTCCCAGCACCACTTATTGAAGAGGCTGTCTTAGCTCCATTATATATATATAATATATATATAGTATATATATACTATATATATACTTGTCTCCTTTATCAAAAATAAGGTGACCATATGTGCATGGGTTTATCTCTGGGATTTCTATCCTGCTCCTTTGATCTATATTTCTGTTTTTGTGCCAGTACCATACTGTATTGATGACTGTAGCTTTGTAGTAGTGTCTGAAGTCTGGGAACCTGATTCCTCTAGCTCCATTTTTCTTTCTCAAGATTGCTTTGGCTCTTTGGGGTCTGTTGTGTTTCCATACAAATTGTAAAATTTTTTGTTCTAGTTCTGTGAAAAATACCATTGGTAGTTTGATAGTGATGGCATTGAATATGTAAGTTGCTTTGGGTAGTATAGCCATTGTCACTACATTGATTCTTCCAATCCAAGAACATGGTATATCTCTCCATCTGTTTGTAACATTTTTAATTTCTTTCATCAGTGTCTTATAGTCTTCTGCATACAGGTATTTCATCTCCTTAGATAGGTTTATTCCTAGGTATTTTATTCTTTTTGTTGCAATGGTAAATGGGAGGATTTCCTTAATTTTTCTTTCAAATTTTTCATTAGTGTATAGGAATGCAAGAGATTTCTGTGCATTAATTTTATATCCTGCCACTTTACCAAATTCATTGATTAGCTCTAGTAGTTTTCTGGTAGCATCTTTAGGATTCTCTATGTACACTATCATGTCATCTGTAAACAGTGACACCTTTACTTCTATTTTTCTGATTTAGATTCCTTTTATTTATTTTGCTTCTCTGTGGCTAAAACTTCCAAAACTATGCTGAATAATAGTGGTGAGAGTGGACAGCCTAGTCTTGTTGCTGATCTTAGAGGAAATTATTTCAGTTTTTCACCATTGAGAACTATGTTGGTTGTGGGTTTGCCATATATGGCCTTTATTATGTTGAGGTAAGTTCCCTCTATGCCTACTTTCTGCAGGGTTTTTATCATAAATGGGTGTTGAATTTTGTCAGAAGCTTTCTCTGCATCTATTAAGGTGATCATATGGTTTTTATCCTTCAATTTGTTAATATGGTGTATCACATGGATTGATTTGTGTATATTGAAGAATCCTTGCATTCCTGGGATAAACGCCACTTGATCATGGTGTATGATCCTTTTAATGTACTGTTGGATTCTGTTTGGTAGTATTTTGTTGAGGATTTTTGCATCTATGTTCATCAGTGATATTGGCCTTTAGTTTCCTTTCTTTATGACATCTTTGTCTGGTTTTGGTATCAGGGTTATGGTGGCCTCATAGAATGAGTTTGGGAGTGTTCCTCCCTCTGCTATATTTTGGAAGAGTTTGAGAAGGATAGATGTTAGCTCTTCTCTAAATGTTTGATAGAATTCGCCTGTGAAGACATCTGTTCCTGGGCTTTTGTTTGTTGGAAGATTTTTAATCACATTCTCAATTTCAGTGCTTATGGTTGGTCTGTTAACATTTTCTATTTTTTCCTAGTTCAGCCTCAGAAGCTTTGGCTTTTCTAGGAATTTGTCCATTTCTTCCAGGTTGTCCATTTTATTGGCATATAGTTGCTTGTAATAATCTCTCATGACCCTTTCTATTTCTGCAGTGTCAGTTGTTACTTTTGCTTTTTTCTAATTCTATTGATTTGAGTCTTCTCCCTTTTTTTCTTGATGAGTCTGGCTAATGGTTTATCAATTTTGCTTATCTTCTCAAAGGACCACTTTTTAGTTTTATTGATCTTGGCTATTGTTTCCTTCATTTCTTTTTCATTTATTCCTAATCTGATCTTTATGATATCTTTCCTTCTGCTAGCTTTGAGTTTTTTGTTGTTGTTCTTCTTCTTTCTCTAATTGCTTTAGGTGTAACTTTAGGCTGTTTATTTGAGATGTTTCTTGTTTCTTGAGGTAGGACTGTATAGCTACAAACTTCCCTCTTAGAACTGCTTTTGCTCTATCCCATAGGGTTTGGGTCATCGAGTTTTTGTTGTCATTTGTTTCTAGGTATTTTTTGATTTCCTCTTTGATTTCTTCAGTAATCTCTTGGTTATTTAGTAGTGTATTGTTAAACCTCCATGTGTTTGTATTTTTTACAGATTTTTTTCTGTAATTGATATCTAGTCTCATAGTGTTGTGGTTGAAAAAGATACTTGAAACAATTTCACTTTTCTTAAATTTACCAAAGTTTGAGTTGTGACCCAAGATATGATCTATCCTGGAGAATGTTCCATGAGCACTTGAGAAGAAAGTGTATTCTGTTGTTTTTGGATGGAATGTCCTGTAAATATCAATTATATCCATCTATTTAATGTATCTTTTAAAGCTTGTGTTTCCTTGTTTCTTTTCATTTTGGATGATCTGTCCATTGGTGTAAGTGGGGTGTTAAAGTCCCCTACTATGATTGTGTTGCTGTCAATTTCCCCTTTTATGGATGTTTGCCTTATGTATTGAGGTGCTTCTATTTTGGGTGCATAAATATTTACAAATTTCATATCTTCTTCTTGGATTGATCCTTGAGCATTTTGTAGTGTCCTTCTTTATCTCTTGTAATACTCTTTATTTTAAAGTCTATTTTGTCTGATATGAGAATTGCTACTCCAGCTTTCTTTTGATTTCCATTTGCATGGAATATCTTTTTCCATCCCCTCACTTTTAGTCTGTATGTTTCCCTAGGTCTGAAGTGGGTCTCTTGTAGACAGCATATATATATATTTGTCTCATTTTTGTATCTATACAGCCAGTCTACATCTTTTGGTTGGAGCATTTAATCCATTTACATTTGAAGTAATTATCGATATGTATGTTCCTACTGCCATTTTCTTAATTGTTTTGGGTTTGTTATTGTAGGTCTTTTCCTTCTCTTGTTTATCCTGCTGAGAGAAGTTCCTTTAGAATTTGTTGTAAAACTGGCTTGATGGTGCTGAGTTCTCTTAGCTTTTGCTTGTCTGTAAAGCTTTTACTTTCTCCATCCAATCTGAATGAGATCCTTGCTGGGGAGAGTCATCTTGGTTGTCAGTTTTTCCCTTGCCTCACTTTAAAAATGTCCTGCCAGTCCCTTCTGGCTTGCAGAGTTTCTGCTGAAAGATCAGCTGTTAACCTTATGGGGATTCCCTTGTATGTTATTTGTTGTTTTTCCTTTGCTGCTTTTAAAAGTTTTTCTTTGTATTTAATTTTTGAAAGTTTGGTTAATATATGTCTTGGCGTGTTTCTCCTTGGATTTATCCTGTAAGGGACTCTCTGCCCTTCCTGGACTTGATTAAATCTTTCCTTTCCCATATTAGGGAAGTTTTCAACTATAATCTCTTCAAATCTTTTCTCAGTCCCTTTCTTTTTCTCTTTTTCTCTGGGACCCTTATCATTCGAATGTTGGTGCGTTTAATGTTGTCCCAGATGTCTCTGAGACTGTCCTCAATTCTTTTCACTCTGTTTTATTTATTTTGCTCTGCAGTAGTTATTTCCATTATTTTAACCTCCAGGTCACTTATCCATTCTTCTGCGTCAGTTATTCTGCTATTGATTCCTTCTAGAGAATTTTTAATTTCATTTATTGTGTAGTTCATCATTGTTTGTTTCCTCTTTAGTTCTGCTAGGTCCTTGTTAAACATTTCTTGTATTTTCTCCATTCTCTTTCTAAGATATTGAATCACCTTTACTATCATTACTCTGAATTCTTTTTCAGGTAGACTGCCTATTTCCTCTTCATTTGTTTGGTCTGGTGGGTTTTTACCTTGCTCCTTCATCTGCTGTGTATTTCTCTGTCTTCTCATTTTGCTTAGCTTACTGTGTTTGGGGTCTCCATTTTACAGGCTGCAGGTTCACAGTTCCTGTTGTTTTTGGTGTCTGCACCCAGTGGATAAATGTGGCTCAGTGGGCTGTGTAGGCTTCCTGTTGGAGGGGACTGCTGCCTGTGTTCTGGTGGATGAGGCTGGATCCTGTCTTTCTGGTGGGCAGGACCACATCCGGTGTGTGTTTTGGGGTGTCTGTGAACTTATTTTGATTTTAGGCAGCATCTCTGCTAATGGGTGGGTTTGTGTTCCTGTCTTGCTAGTTGTTTGGCATAGGGTGTCCTGCACTGTAGCTTGCTGGTCTTTGAGTGGAGCTGGGTCTTCACGTTGAAATGGAAATCTCTGTAAGAACTTTCTCCCTTTGATATTATGTGGAGCTGGGAGGTCTCTCGTGGACCTGTGTCCTGAACTCAGCTCTCCCACTTCAGAGGCACAGGCCTGACACCCACCCAGAGTATGAAGACCCTGTCAGCCGCATGGCTCAGAAGAAAAGGGAGAAAAAAAGAAAGAAAGAAAAGAAAAGAATTAAAAATTTTTTTAATTATTCAAAATAAAAAAAGTAAAAAAAAAAAAATAAAGTAATGGACAGACAGAACCCTAGGACAAATGGTAAAAGCAAAGCTATACAGACAAAATCACACAAAGTAGCATACATATATACACCAACCAAAACAGAAAAAGTAAAAGTATATATATATATATATATATATATATATATATATATATATATATATATATATATATATATATATATATATATATATATATATATATATAAAGTGAGGGAGCAACCAAATCAATAAACAAATCTACCAATGATAATAACCTCTAAATACTAAACTAAGACAAACATAAAATCAGGAACAAATTAGATGCAGAAAGCAAACCCCAAGTCTACAGTTGCTCCCAAAGTCCACCGCCTCAATTTTGGGATGATTCATTATCTATTCAGGTATTTCACAGATGCAGGGTACATCAAGTTGATTGTGGAGATTTAATCCACTGCTCCTGAGGCTGCTGGGAGAGATTTCCCTTTCTCTTCTTTGTTCGCACAGCTCCTGGGGTTCAGCTTTGGATTTGGCCCCATCTCTGCTTGTAGGTCGCCTGAGAGCATCTGTTCCCACCCAGAGAGTGTGAGGTTAAAGGAGCAGCTGGTTAGGTGGCTCTGGCTTACTCCGGCTGAGGGGGAGGGAGGAGTACAGAATGCAGGGTGAGCCTACAGTGGCAGAGGCCAGCATGGCGTTGCACCAGACTGAGGCACACCATGTGTTCTCCCAGGGAACTTGTCCCTGGGTCACAGGACCCTGGCAGTAGCAGTCTGCACAGTTTCCCGGGAGGGGAGATGTAGATAGTGACCTGTGCTTGCACACAGGCTTCTTGGTGGCTGCAGCAGCAGCGTTTGCATCTCAAGCCCGTCTCTGGTTTCCGTGCTGATAGCCACAGCTCATGCCTGTCTCTGGAGCTCATTTAGGCAGTGCTCTGAATCCCTTCTACTCACACACCCTGAAACAATGGTCTCTTGTCTCTTAGGCAGGTCTAGACATTTCCCCGGACTCCCTCCCTGCTAGCTGTGGTGCACTATCCCCCTTCAGGCTGTTTTCACACAGCCAACCCCAGTCCTCTCCCTGGGATCTGACCTCTGAAGACCGAGCCTCAGCTCCCAGCTGGCAGCAGCCCTGGCTGTTGAGCAGACAAGCCTCTTGGGCTGGTGAGAGCTGGTCGGCACCAATCCTCTGTGCGGGAATCTCTCCGCTTTGCCCTCCACACCCCTGTTGCTGCGCTTTCCTCCATGGCTCTGAAGCTTCCCTCTGGCCACCGCCACCACCACCCCCCCCACCGGGTCTCTGCCAGTGAAGGGGCTTCCTAGTGTGTGGAAACTTTTCCTCCTTTGCAGATCCTGTCCCTATTCTTTATCTCTGTTTTTTCTTTTGCCCTACCCAGGTACGTGGGGAGTTTCTTGCCTTTTGGGAAGTCTGAGCTCTTCTGCCAGCGTTCAGTAGGTGTTCTGTAGGAGTTTTTCCACATGTAGATGTATTTGGGGGGAGGAAAGTGATCTCCACGTCTTACTCCTCCGCCATCTTGAAGGTCTCCACTCACTACTCAGCAAAAGTATTTTAAATCACAGTTAAAATCATCAAAGGTCAGTTTAGGTAATTTAACACCTATTGATACATAAGATAAGTTCCAAAAGAAGAAAACGGAAAGTTAAGTGAGGGGTTGAGGACTGGGAGAAATAATCACAGAAATCATAGCAACAAATTTCTCATTGCCAAATTAAAACAAGTCTTGGGCTTCCCTGGTGGCACAGTGGTAGAGAGTCCGCCTGCCATTGCAGGGGACATGGGTTCGTGCCCCGGTCTGGGAAGATCCCACATGCCACGGAATGGCTGGGCGCATGAGCCATGGCCGCTGAGCCTGCTTGTCCGGAGTCTGTGCTCTGCAACAAGAGAGGCCGCAACAGTGAGAGGCCCATGTACCGCAAAACAAACAAACAAACAAACAAAAAACAAAAAACATGTCTTCTGCCTAAAAGGCTCACTGGGATTTGGGTAAATTAAAAAGATCAATTTCTGAAATCAATGTTTTTAACTGAAAATAAATAGAACCCAGAAAATTTCAAAGAGGAAAAAAACAATAAGGTAATTCCCCAAAAACTAGAGTAAGAATGACATCAGATAGATGTCAGAAAATGGTATAATAATGCCTTCCAAGTTTGGAGAGAAAATTATTTTAAACGAAGAATTCCAAATCAGTCCAACTATCAGCCAACCAAGTATAAGAGAAAAATAAAGGTGTCTTCTCACATGAAAAGATTCAAATTGATTGTGTGGAAACTCTACTTGAGAGTAAACCTTAACCAAATACAAAGGAAATTCAAGAACTTTGAGGACATTGGAAGTAAAATAATAAGTATTGGGAATAAATATATTATTTGAAATTATAAAGATAACCAATGAAACAACTGAAAATTAAAACAAGACCAACAAAAGTTGAAAAGAGAGGGAAGTAAATAGGTCTGGGATAGAAATGAGGAAAGTTACTTTTTAAAATCAATACCAATATACAGTTTAAATTTGTAAAGGGAGAGGGGGAAGATGGCGGAAGAGTAAGATGTGGAGATCACCTTCCTCCCCACAGATACACCAGAAATACATCTATATGTGGAACAACTCCTACAGAACACCTACTAAATGCTGGCAGAAGACCTCAGACTTCCCAAAAGGCAAGAAAGTCCCCACGTACCTGGGTAGGGCAAAAGAAAAAAGAATAAACAGAGACAAAAGGATAGAGACGGGACCTGCACCAGTGAGAGGGAGCAGTGAAGGAGGAAAGGTTTCCACACACTAGGAAGACCCTTCACGGGCGGAGACTGCGTGTGGAGGAGGGAGAAGAAAGCTTCGGAGCCGTGGAGAAGAGCACAGCAACAGCGGTGTGGAGGGCAGAGCGGTGAAATTCCCGCACAGAGCATCAGAGCGGACTGGCACTCACCAGCCCGAGAGGCTTGTCTGCCCACCCACTGAGGTGGGCGGGGCTGGGAGCTGAGACTCGGGCTTTGGTCAGAACGCAAGGAGAGGACTGGGGTTGGCCGAAGAGGCAAGAGACTTTTTCTTGCCTCTTTGTTTCCTGGTGCACGAGGAGAGGGGATTAAGAGCGCTGCTTAAAGGAGCTCCAGAGACAGGTGCGAGGTGCAGCTGAAAGCGCAGACCCCAGAGACGGGCATGAGACGGTAAGGCTGCTGCTGCCGCCACCAAGAAGCCTGTGTGCGAGAACAGGTCACTATCCACACTCCCCCTTCCGGGGAGCCTGTGCATCCCGCCACTGCCAGGGTTCCAGGATCCAGGGAAAACTTCCTCGGGAGAACGCATGGTGCACCTCAGGCTGGTGCAATGTCACGCCGGCCTCTGCCGCCGCAGGCTCGCGCCACACTCCGTACCCCTCCCTCCCCCCGGCCTGAGTGAGCGAGAGTCCCCGAAGCAGCTGCTCCTTTAACCCCGTCCTGTCTGAGCAAAGAACAGATGCCCTCCGGCGACCTACATGCAGAGGCAGGGCCAGATCCAAAGCTGAGCCCCTGGGAGATGTGAGAACAAAGAAGAGAAAGGGAAATCTCTCCCTGCAGCCTCAGAAGCAGCGGATTAAAGCTCCACAAACAACTTGATGTACCTGCATCTGTGGAATACCTGAATAGACAACAAATTATCCCAAATTGAGGAGGTGGACTTTGAGAACAAGATTTATGATTTTTTCCCCTTTCCTCTTTTTGTGTGTATGTGTATGCTTCTGTGTGAGATTTTCTCTGTGTAGTTTTGCTTCCACCATTTGTCCTAGGGTTCTATCCATCCGTTTTTTGTTTGTTTTTGTTTTCTTAATAATTATTTTTTATTTTAATAAATTTATTACATTTTATCTTACTTTATCTTCTTTCTTTCTTTCATTTTTTCCTTCCATCCCTCCTTCCTTCCTTCCTTCCTTCCTCCCTCCCTCCCTTCTTTCTTTCTACTTCTACCAATTCTTTCTTTCTACTTTTTCTCCCTTTTATTCTGAGCCATGTGGATGAAAGGCTTTGGTGCTGCAACCAGGAGTCAGTGCTGGGCCTCTGAGGTGGGAAAGCCAACTTCAGGACACTGGTCCACAAGAGACTTCCCAGCTCCACATAATATCAAATGGTGAAAATATACCAGAGATCGCCATCTCAACACAACACCCAGCTTTACTCAACGACCAGCAAGCTACAGTGCTGGACATCCTATGCCAAACAACTAGCAAGACAGGAACACAACCCCACCCATTAGCAGAGAGGCTGCCTAAAATCATAATAAGTCCACAGACACCCCAAAACACACCACCAGATATGGACCTGCCAACCAGAAAGACAAGATCCAGCCTCATCCACCAGAACACAGGCACTAGTCCGCTCCACCAGGAACCTACACAACCCACTGAACCAACTTTAGCCACTGGGGACAGACACCAAAAACAACGAGACCTACGAACCTGCAGCCTGCAAAAAGGAGACCCCAAACACAGTAAGATAAGCAAAATGAGAAGACAGAAAAGCACACAGCAGATGAAGGAGCAAGATAAAAACCCACCAGACCTAACAAATGAAGACAAAATAGGCAGTCTACCTGAAAAAGAATTCAGAATAATGAGAGTAAAGATGATCCAAAATCTTAGAAATAGAATGGACAAAATGCAAGAAACATTTAACAAGGACCTAGAAAAACTAAAGATGAAACAAGCAACAATGAACAACACAATAAATGAAATTAAAAATACTCTAGATGGGATCAATAGCAGAATAACTGAGGCAGAAGAACGGATAAGTGACCTGGAAGATAAAATAGTGGACATAACTACTGCAGAGCAGAATAAAGAAAAAAAAGAATGAAAAGATCTGAGGACAGTCTCAGAGACCTCTGGGACAACATTAAATGCACCAACATTCGAGTTATAGGGGTTCCTGAAGAAGAAGAGAAAAGAAAGGGACTGAGAAAATATTTGAAGAGATTATAGTTGAAAACTTCCCTAATATGGGAAAGGAAATAGTTAATCAAGTCCAGGAAGGGCAGAGAGTCCCATACAGAATAAATGCAAGGAGAAATATGCCATGACACATATTAATCAAACTGTCAAAAATTAAATACAAAGAAAACATATTAAAGCAGCAAGGGAAAAACAACAAATAATACACAAGGGAATCCCCATAAGGTTAACAACTGATCTTTCAGCAGAAACTCTGCAAGCCAGAAGGGACTGGCAGGACATTTTTAAAGTGATGAAGGAGAAAAATCTGCAACCAAGATTACTGTCCCCAGCAAGGATCTCTTTCAGATTTGATGGAGAAATTAAAACCTTTACAGACAAGCAAAAACTGAGAGTTCAGCACCACCAAACCAGCTTTACAACAACTGCTAAAGGGACTTCTCTAGGCAAGAAACACAAGAGAAGGAAAAGACCTACAATAACGAACCCAAAACAGTTAAGAAAATGAGAATAGGAACATACATATCGATAATTACCTTAAAGGTAAATGGACTAAATGCTCCCACCAAAAGACACAGATTGGCTGAATGGATACAAAAACAAGACGCATATATTTGCTATCTACAAGAGACCCACTTCAGACCTAGAGACACATACAGACTGAAAGTAAGGGGATGGAAAAAGATATTCCATGCAAATAGAAACCAAAAGAAAGCTGGAGTAGCAATTCTCATATCAGACAAAATAGACTTTAAAATAAAGACTATTAGAAGAGACAAAGAAGAACACTACATAATGATCAAGGGATCGATCGAAGAAGAAGATATAACAATTGTAAATATTTATGCACCCAACATAGGAGCACCTCAATACATAAAGCAAATACTAACAGCCATAAAACGGGAAATCAACAGTAACACATTCATAGTAAGGGACTTGAACAACCCACTTACACCAATGGACAGATCACCCAAAATGAAAAGAAATAAGGAAACACAAGCTTTAAATGATACATTAAACAAGATGGACTTAATTGATATTTATAGGACATTCCATCCAAAAACAACAGAATGCACATTTTTCTCAAGTGCTCATGGAACATTCTCCAGGATAGATCATATCTTGGGGTACCAATCAAACGTTGGTAAATTTATGAAAATTGAAATTGTTTCAAGTATCTTTTCCAACCACAATGCTATGAGACTAGATATCAATTACAGGAAAAGATCTGTAAAAAATACAAACACATGGAGGCTAAACAATACACTACTTAATAATGAAGTGATGACTGAAGAAATCAAAGAGGAAATTAAAAAAAAAACCTAGAAACAAATGACAATGGAGACATGGCAACCCAAAACCTATGGGATGCAGCAAAAGGAGTTCTAAGAGGGAAGGTTATAGCAATACAATCCTACCATAAGAAACAAGAAACATCTCGAATAAATAACCTAACCTTGCACCTAAAGCAATTAGAGAAAGAAGAACAAAAAAACCCCAAAGTTAGCAGAAGTAAAGAAATCATAAAAATCAGATTAGAAATAACTGAAAAAGAAATGAAGGAACCGATAACAATGATTAATAAAACTAAAAGCTGGTTCTTTGAGAAGATAAACAAAATTGATAAACCATTAGCCAGACTCATCAAGAAAAAAAGGGAGAAGACTCAAATCAATAGAATTAGAAATGAAAAAGGAGAAGTAAAAACTGACACTGCAGGAATACAAAAGATCATGTGAGATCACTACAAGCAACTCTATGCCAATAAAATGGACAACCTGGAGGGCTTCCCTGGTGGCGCAGTGGTTGAGTGTCCGCCTGCCGATGCAGGGGACACGGGTTCGTGCCCGTCTGGGAAGATCCCACATGCCATGGAGCGGCTGGGCCTGTGAGCCATGGCCGCTGAGCCTGCACGTCTGGAGCCTGTGCTCCACAACGGGAGAGACCACAACAGTGAGAGGCCTGCGTACCGCAAGGAAAAAAAAAAAAAAATGGACAACCTGGAGGAAATGGACAAATTCTTAAAAATGCACAACCTGCCAAGACTGAATAAGGAAGAAATAGAAAATATGAACAGACCAATCACAAGCACTGAAATTGAAACTGTGATTAAAAATCTTCCAACAAACAAAAGCCCAGGACCAGATAGCTTCACAGGCAAATTCTATCAAACATTTAGAGAAGAGCTAACACCTATCCTTCTCAAACTCTTCCAAAATATAGCAGAGGGAGGAACACTCCCAAACTCATTGTACGAGGCCACCATCACCTTGATACCAAAACCAGACAAGGATGTCACAAAGAAAGAAAACACAGGCCAATATCACTGATGAACATAGATGCAAAAATCCTCAACAAAATACTAGCAAACAGAATCCAACAGCACATTAAAAGGATCATACACCATGATCAAGTGGGGTTTATTCCAGGAATGCAAGGATTCTTCAATATATGCAAAACGATCAATGTGATAAACCATATTAACAAATTGAAGGAGAAAATCCATATGATCATCTCAATAGATGCAGAGAAAGCTTTCGACAATATTCAACACCTATTTATAATAAAAACCCTGCAGAAAGTAGGCATAGAGGGAACTTTCCTCAACATAATAAAGGCCATATGTGACAAACCCACAGCCAACATCGTCCTCAATGGTGAAAAACTGAAAGCATTTCCACTAAGATCAGGAACAAGACAAGGTTGCCAGTCTCACCACTCTTATTCAACATAGTTTTGGAAGTTTTAGCCACAGCAATCAGAGAAGAAAAGGAAATAAAAGGAATCCAAATTGGAAAAGAAGAAGTATAGCTGTCACTGTTTGCAGATGACATGATACTATACATAGAGAATCCTAAAGATGCTACCAGAAAACTACTAGAGCTAATCAATGAATTTCATAAAGTATCAGGATACAAAATTAATGCACAGAAATCTCTGGCATTCCTCTACACTAATGATGAAAAATCTGAAAGTGAAATCAAGAAAACACTCCCATTTACCATTGCAACAAAAAGAATAAAACATCTAGGAATAAACCTACCTAAGGAGACAAAAGACCTGTATGCAGAAAATTATAAGACACTGATGAAAGAAATTAAGGATGATACAAATAGATGGAGAGATATACCATGTTCTTGGATTGGAAGAATCAACATTGTGAAAATGACTCTACTACACAAAGAAATCTACAGATTCAATGCAATCCCTATCAAACTACCAATGGCATTTTCCACAGAACTAGAACAAAAAATTTCACAATTTGTATGGAAACACAAAACACCCCAAATAACTGAAACAATCTTGAGAACGAAAAACGGAGATGGAGGAATCAGGCTCCCTGACTAGACTATACTACAAAGCTACAGGAATCAAGACAGTATGGTACTGGCACAAAAACAGAAAGATAGATCAATGGAACAGGATAGAAATCCCAGAGATAAACCCACGCACACATGGTCACCTTATATTTCATAAAGGAGGCAAGGATGTACAGTGGAGGACAGCCTCTTCAATAAGTGGTGCTGGGAAAACTGGACAGGTACCTATAAATGTATGAGATTAGATCACTCCCTAACACCATACACAAAAATAAGCTCAAAATAGATTGAAGACCTAAATGTAAGGCCAGAAACTATCAAACTCATAGAGGAAATAATAGGCAGAACACTCTATGACATAAATCACAGCAAGATCCTTTTTGACCCACCTCCTAGAAAAATGGAAATAAAAACAAAAATAAACAAATGGGACCTAATGAAACTTCAAAGCTTTTGTACAGCAAAGGAAACTATAAACAAGACCAAAAGACAACCCTCAGAATGGGAGAGAATATTTGCAAATGAAGCAACTGACAAAGGATTAATCTCCAAAATTTATAAGCGCTCATGCAGCTCAATAACAAAAAAGCAAAAAACCCAGTCCAAAAATGAGTAGAAGACCTAAATAGACATTTCTCCAAAGAAGATATACAGACTGCCAACAAACACATGAAAGAATGCTCAACTTCATTAATCATTAGAGAAATGCAAATCAAAACTACAATGAGGTATCATCTCACACCAGTCAGAATGGCCATAATCAAAAAATCTAGGAACAATAAATGTTGGAGAGGGTGTGGAGAAAAGGGAACCCTCTTGTACTGTTGGTGGGCATGTAAATTGATACAGCCACTGTGGAGAACCGTATGGAGGTTCCTTAAAAAACTTCAAATAGAACTACCATATGACCCAGCAATCCCACTACTGGGCATATACCCTGAGATAACCATAATTCAAAAAGATTCATGTACCAAAATGTTCATTGTAGCTCTATTTACAATCGCCCGGATATGGAAACAACCTAAGTGTCCATCATCGAATGAATGAATAAAGAAGATGTGGCACATATATACAATGGAATATTACTCAGCCATAAAAAGAAACGAAATTGAGCTCTTTGTAATGAGGTGGATGGACATAGAGTCTGTCATACAGAGTGAAGTAAGTCAGAAGGAGAAAAACAAATACTGTATGATAACACGTATATATGGAATTTAAGAAAAAAAAAGTCATGAAGAACCTAAGGGTAAGATTCAAACTCACAGTAGGTGTTTTACCGTGAAGACAGAAGGAATTGATTCTTTTTTTGGTCAAGCACTTTACATATGTTAATTCATCTAACCCTCATTTCAGCTCTGTAAGAAAGTAGCTGATATTACTCCCATATTACAGGGAAGGACACAGAGACTATGTAATTTGCCTATTATCTCACAGCGAGGAAGGGAAGAGCTGAGATTCAGATCCAGTTTTTCTTGATCCCAAATGCCCTGGTCTTAGACTGTGGTTCCTCCCATCTAGATAAAGATAAAGAAGTTCTTTGAAGCCTCAGGATTTCAAAAAGATATTTTTTCCCTGTGTTTGGAGCAAAGGAGAGGCACAGCCCACAGCCTTAATATTTTGAAAAGGAAGGAGACACATTTAAAGCTTATCAAAATTCATTTTAGAAAGAGAAAGTGAAATCATTAAAAGTCTGGTCATGGAGTTTAATTGTTGACTCCTGAATGATTTGTGGAGCTCCCATTGACACTCAGCAACCGAATGTTGAATTGGAGAAATGATAACTGGAAAAAGTTAATTGCCATCTCCTTCCCATTAAACAATTTTGTGAGACAATTCAAGAGAGTGGATGGCTTTGCAATATCCATGCATCATTTGTTTGCTAAGTCACTCAGCCCTGGATACCATTTATTTTCCAATTCAGAGCTAAATACATCTATGACAAAAAAAAAAGGGGTCTAGAAAAAGAGTTGATGTGGGTTTGATGAAAAAATGTCAGTGGGGGCCCTCTCAGCAATAACCCCACTGGACAGAAACCATATCTCCCCTTAAAGTGTAGGCACTTCAAAGCATGCTATTAAATGATAAGAAGGAGGAGGAAAAATGTAATTTCTCCAGAATAATTTTTGTAACCACAAAAATATCTTGCTCAAGTGGACACTCAGTTCTTATCAGTTCATTCCTAAATGTACATTGGTGGGGCCTATGATGAAATACTTAGACTAGCTAAGGCACTGTGTCTTCTGGGAGTTGCAGATAGCAAAATCATTGTCTGTAATACTCATATTTCTATTGTCTGAAAAGGTGAGGAAAAAAACACATGGGTACTACAGATGTGAGTAAAAGTTGACTCAGTACAGTAGACTTAGAAACAAAACTACTTATAAATTACAAAATAAAAGAGCAAATCTCATCTGAAGAATTTCATGAGAGGTGTTGATATGAGATATTGGAAGGTTTTTTTTTTTTAACATGTTTTTGGGTTTTTTTAAATATTCATTTTATTTATTTGGTTGTGCTGGGCCTTAGTTGTGGCTTGTGGGCTGTTTAGTTGCGGCACGCATGTGGGATCTAGTTCCCTGACCAGGGATTGAACCTGGGCCCCCTGCATTGGGAGCATGGAGCATGGAGTCCTAACCACTGTGCCAGCAGAGAAGTCCCGAGGTAGTTCTTTTTTTAAAAAAAGGAAAAATACGAGGTTTACACTCACTGTATAAAATTGTCTGATAAAATATGTAGATAGTCCATTAAATATTTGCAGTATTTTATATACTCAAATCCCGTTTCAATGAAGTTAAATATGCATAATATTTTTAAAAATTTGAAGCATTAGTAATTGAATTAGAAAAAAGCCACTAGCGTCAGCATAGAATTACCAAAGATGGCGGAGGCATTTGTTGTCCAAGCCTGACATCACTTATCCTGGAATATCTACTTCTAAAATATAATTTTTTCTCCTTCATCCTCCGCAATCCTGTTGAAATCTTCAGCTTTGCATTTCTTTTCTTGATTCAGTAGCCTCAAAACTTTCTTGAAAATAAAGTTTGTCCCACGAGTCAGTTGATATGGTAGTTAGCTATGCTTATCGCATGCTTCATCCTTTTTAGAGCCTTTGGATAAGTTGTTAACTTGACCTTGATCCAAAAGAAAAATAGATTCCTTACGTTGTCCATTGTTTTATCTACTTCTTCTACATATTTTCCTATTTCTGAGTGAATGCAAAATTATTCTGAGTGCCATGCTACACTATCCTCTCTTATTCTTTTCCTTTCTCTCAAATTCCACATTATTCTTCCCCCAATAATATTTTTATCCCCCCAAGTGTTCATTTATAGAAACATAAGAAACCAGTTATTAGGCACCTACTCTGTACGAGGCACTAGGCCAGCTTCTCTAGCTGTATGGAGGCAGAGAGGGATGAAGAAGAGGAACTATTTCATATATTTTCCCACTTCAGGGTTTGCAATAGACATCACTTTATCAGCAGCCAAATACAGAGTATTACCTGCCTGCTTCAGCAAGTAATGAGAAATGGTTAGAATTAATCAGGTAGAATCATCGGGCTAGAAGAGATATTAAGATGCCACTTCTAGGTTTATCAGCCTTTTGTGGTTTGGGAAATATATGTATTAATTCAGTACAAACTTTTAGATATATGCTTCAGAAACAAAATGATAAAGATGCCCCCTTTTTAAATATAAAAAAATGTGACAATAGGTTATTGGTGAAGTCTACCTTCTTTTTTTCCTCTTAACTCAGACATAACCACCTGGGCCTCTCATTCACATATCTCTAAAAAATGAACTAATTAGAATTTTTGGCCCAGTTTTCATGAATCAGTTCTGTTAAGATTTAAGTCAGTGACTTTCAAGGGAAAACTCATTGGAGAAATCTGTTTCGGATCCATGTATACATATCTGATTCACAACTTTTGGTAACCCAAGTAAAGAGTTCTTAAGTGTTCAAAAATAAAACTTCTTAAAGTTTAATCTGAATCCATTGCGTTAAGATTTAGATCTATTTCTTCTTGGTCAACCTCAGCTATTCCAAAACAACCTTTTAGTGTCTATACTTGAATTGCTTTTGTCACAAATTTCTTGTAAATAGTTTATAAGATCTAGAGTTCCTTGTTTGTGTGTAACGAATCTAATCCTTAAAAAAATTCTGGTTCCATTAAAATTTTTTACTTCAGTTTAATAGCTTTTGTTAATATATCAAAATAAGTAATATTTATTGAGTGCTAATTAGGTGGCAAGTATTGGAATAGTATTTACATAATTTATAGGGAGTAGTGGTCAAGAATTAATGCTCTGGAGTTTGAAAATCTACGTTTGAATTCTGACTTCACCACTTGAGGAAGTTACTCCCTTAGTTTCAGTTTACTCATTTATTAAATTACAATAAGGAATTACTTATTCCTTATTCTGCTTACAGAAAAGATGAAATAATAAGGACTAGATTTATCTTTCCATCTGAAATAATAAAACAACCAGACAAAATATACAAGCAATGGTTTTCAAGACAGTGGGCATCAGACACCCAACAATGGTAATCCTCAAGAGACATGAAACAAAAAAACAGACAAGCCTTATACTGGGCCCAATTTTTTTTTTTTTTTTTTTTTTTTTTACTGTACACGGGTCTCTCACTGTTGTGCCCTCTCCCATTGCAGAGCACAGGCTCCGGACGCGCAGGCTCAGTGGCCATGGCTCACGGGCCCAGCCGCTCCACGGCATGTGGGATCTTCCGGGACCGGGGCACGAACCTGTGTCCCCTGCATCGGCAGGTGGACTCTCAACCACTGCTCCACCAGGGAAGCCACTGGGCCCAGTTTTTAGCCTTGAGAGAATTTCCATGTCCTGGCACAGAGAAGGAGAAACCCAGGAGGGCCCAACAGATTCCATGAGTTGTTGAGAGACCTCTGAGTCTAAGGAGAACAAGTTAGCAACAGATCTCTTGACAGAGCACTGGAAAGGGGAAAGCTACATAGAGGGAGAACTCTGGAGGTATGTAGACGGCCTCTCTGGAATATTCAGTAGAGCATCCATCAGCATGTGCATAAAAAGAAACTATCCAAGGCCAGGAAAAAATCATATGTAAGGATTAGAATCACTGTAACACTGTTTGGCACCCATTCTGTGCTGGTAATTGTGGCTGTACCAACTACCTCCAACTTCACAGGACAAGACATTGGATTTAGTACCCAGAAGGTACTCAATAGTGGGCCTCAGTAGTGGGAAATACTTAACCCTAGACTAAATATCTGCATGGATCCACCAAAAAAATTATAAAAAAAAGACCCTAAAAAAAAAAATCTAACCGTTTGCAAGTAATTTATCTCTTCCAGAATAAAGCTGAAAGATATTTATAGTAATATAAAAATATTTAGCACTCCAAAAAGGTAAAATTTGCAATCAACACCAAGCATCCAATTAAAGTTACTATGTAGGGAAAGAATCAGGGAAGTAATATTCATGACAAGAAGAAAAATCAATCAACTGACATGGATCTAGAACTGACACAGATGTTATAATTAGCAGACAAGGGCATTGACATAGTTCCCATACATTCAAAAAGATAAGTAGAAAAATGAAAGATTTTTAAAAGACTAAATTAAATGTCCCAGATTGAAAACTATTATGTCTGGGATGAAAAATACACTGGATGGGATTAATAGCAATTGAACACTGCAGAGTAAAATATTAGAGATTTAGAAGACATAGCAATGGAAATTATCCACAATGAAATACCGAGAGAGGATTAAAAAAGCACACCTGAAAATAGCATCAATGAGCTATGGAACAAAGTCAACTGCCCTGCTTATATGTGTAAATAGACTCCAAAGGGGGAGGGGCTATTTAAAGAAACAAAAGTTGAAATTTTTCCCAACTTGATGAATACTGAAAAACCAAATCCAAGAAGCTCAGTGAACAACAAGTCCAAGAAACATGAAAAATGTATACCTAGGTAGAGCATAATCAAACTGCTCAAAATCAGTAATAAAGAGAACATCTTAAAAGCAGCAAGAGAAAATAGACATGTTTTAGGTAGAACTAAAATAAACATGACAGCAGATTTCTTGTCAGAAAAAACACAAGAGGGAAGACAACAGAGCAACGTCTTGAAAATACTGAAACCTCCCTATCCACCCCCCACCCCTCATGACTCCCCAAAAAAGAAAAACCCTATCAACCTGGATTTCTGTACACAGAGAAAATATCTTGCAAAGATGAAGGTGAAATAGTGACATTTTTTCAAATATACAAAAGCTGAAAAAATTCATCACCAACAAACCTACATTATAAGAAATCTTAATGAAATTCCATTGGGCAAATGAAAAATGACATAGACAGAATATAAATTTACACAAAAGAATGAAGATCCATGGAAATGGTAACTATATGTGTAAATATATGGTGATCATTTTCCTTATTATTTAATTTCTTTAAAATATAATTTACTGTTTAAACAAAAATAATTACAATGTAATGTAGGATTTATAACATACGTTTAAGTAAACATGTATGGCAATAATCATAAACTCTGGGAGAGGAAAAATGAAAGCATACTTTTGTAAGATTCTTAAACTCTATGCTAAGTGGTATAATAACAATTGACAGTTGAATGTGATAAATTAAAAGATTCAAGTTTTAAACCCCAAAGAGACTATTAAGCAAACAAAACAAAAAGTTATAACTAATAAGTCAACAAAGCAGATTAAATAAAGTCATGAAAATACTCAAGTGATCTCAACCAAGGAAAAAGGAAAAGAAACCAAAAAGCAGATTAGATGAATGGAAAACACATAGGGAGATGATAGTCTTAAACCTAAGCACACCAGTAATCACATTAATGCAGATGATTCAAACACCCCAATTAAAAGGCCTCCACCTTTTACTTGGGTTATTAGACTGAAAAAAAACACAAGACTCAACTGTATGTTGTATACAAGAAACAAAATATAATTTAATATGAAATAACAAGTTCAAAGTAAAAGGATGGAAAAATAAAATGCCACACTAGTCCTAAGCAAAAGAAAAGTGGATAGGCTATATATTAATATCAGACAAAGGAGATTTTAGAGTTGATGATATTACAGGCATAAAGAAAATCATTTCTTAATACTAAAAGGGTTGATCCGAATTGTTTATGCACCTAACAACAGAGTTTGAAAACACACTAGTGAACACTGATAGAACTGTAGGAAAAATAACATATCAATAATTATAGTAAAAGTTCTCAATATATCTCTCAGAAAAATGATAGAACAAGAAGACAGAAAGTCAGTAAGAATATAGAAGATTTGAACAATATGATCATCCAACTTGATTGACCTAACTGACTTTTATAGAACACCTCATCCACCAGAGGAATACACACTTTTGGCAAGTGCACATTTGTAAAAGCAAACAAACCTGACTCCATATTGAATCTATTCCTTTAGTTCTAACCTGTGTGCTCTGTTGCTTGTGCTTAGTCATGCTGACTCTACATCTTTGTAAAAGAATGTTGCATATAACCCGAAATTATATATATATATGTATATATAAATATATATATATATATATATATATATATATATATAATAGCCCTTTCTTAAGGCTCTGCCTCCAATGTTTGACCTCTAAAGGTATAACACTTTTCTATTCATGTAGAGATAAAAAGTTGCAGAACAGAGAATAGCATTTCTCTTGTTGGAGGTTTACAGGAACCTCATAACCAGATCTACTGCAAGAACAAAAAGTGCAAGAAAACTGCAAGAACAAAGGATTATCACATTCCCTCCACACCAAGTTTGCAACAACCCTCCACCTTCTTTAAAATTAATTAATTAATTAATTAATAGCACTTTTCTTTCTTTTTTGTAAGCAAACACCTTTATTGTGGTTTCTTTTTTTAATTTAATTTTAATTTTTTATTGAAGTATAGTTGATGTATAATATTAGCTAAGTTACAGGTGTAAAATGTAGTGATTCTCTATTTTTAAAAGTTATACTCCATTTATAATTATTATAAAATATTTGCTATATTCCCTGTGCTGCACAATATATCCTTGTAGCTTATTTTATACCGAATAGTTTGTACCTCTTAATCTCCTACCCCTATCGTGCCCCTCCCTCCTTCCCTTTCCTCACTGGTAACCACTAGTTTGTTCTCTGTATTTGTGAGTCTGCTTCCTTTTTGTTATATTCATTTGTTAGTTGTCTTTTTTAGATTCCACATATAAGTGATAGTATACAATATTTGTCTTTCTCTGACCAGTGTGAGCTGATATCTCATTGTAGTTTTGATTTGCATTTCTCTAATGATTAATGATGTTGAGCATCATTTCATGTGTTCATTAGCAATCTGTATATCTTCTTTGGAGAAATGGCTATTTACTTCTGCATATTTTTGGATTGAGTTGTTAGTTTTTTTAATATTGAGCTGCATGAGCTGCCTGTAGATTTTGGAGATTAATACTTTGACATTTGCTTCAATTGCAAATATTTTCTCCCACTCTGAGGATTGTCTTTTCGTCTTGTTTATGGTTTCCTTTGCTGTGCAAAAACTTTTAATTTTCATTAGGTACCATTTGTTTATTTTTGTTTTTATTTCCATTTCTCTAGGAGATGGGTCAAAAAGGATCTTGCTGTGATTTATGTCATAGAGTGTTCTGCCTATGTTTTCCTCTAAGAGTTTTATAGTGTCTGGCCTTACATTTAGGTCTTTAATCCATTTTGAGTTTATTTTTGTGAAGGGTGTTAAGGACTGCTCTAATTTCATTCTTTTACATGTAGCTGTCCAGTTTACCGAGCCCAACTTATTGAAGAGGCTGTCTTTTCTCCATTGTATATATTCTCCATCTCCATTGTATACTCCTTTATCAAAGATAAGGTGACCATATGTACATTGGTTTGTCTCTAGACGTTCTATCCTGTTCCATTGATCTATATTTCTGTTCTTGTGCCAGAACCATACTGTCTTGATTACTATAGCTTTGTAATATAGTCTAAAGTCAGGGAGCCTAATTCTTCCAGCTCCATTTTTCTTTCTCAAGATTGCTTTGACTCTTCGGGGTCATTTATGTTTCCATGCAAATTGTGAAATTTTTGTTCTAGTTCTCTGAAAAATGTTGTTGGTAGTTTGATAGGGATTGCATTGAATCTGTAGATTGCTTCGGGTAGTAGAGTCATTTTCACAATGTTGATTCTTCCAAATCAAGAACATGATATATTGCTCCATCTGTTTGCATCATCTTTAATTTCTTTCATCAGCATCTTATAGTTTTCTGCATACAGGTCCTTTGTCTCCTTAAGTAGGTTTATTCCTAGGTGTTTTATTCTTTTTGTTTCAATGGTAAATGTGAGTGTTTCCTTAATTTCTCTTTCAGACTTTTCATCATTAGTGTATAGGAATGCCAGAGATTTCTGTGCACTAATTTTGTATCCTGCTACTTTACCAAATTCATTGATTAGCTCTAGCAGATTACTGGTAGCATCTTTAGGATTCTCTATGTATAGTATTATGTCATCTGCAAACAGTGACAGCTTTACTTCTTGTTTTCCAATTTGGATTCCTTTTACTTCCTTTTCTTCTCTGATTGCTGTGGCTAAGACTTCCAAAACTATGTTGAATAATAATGGTGAGAGTGAACAACCTTGTCTTGTTTCTGATCTTAGAGGAAATGGTTTCCATTTTTCATCATTGAAAACGATGCTAGCTGTGGGTTTGTCATATATGACCTTTATTATGTTGAGGTTAGCTCCCTATATGCCTATTTTCTGGAGGGTTTTCATCATAAATGGGTGTTGAATTTTGTCAAAAGCTTTTTCTGCATCTATTGAGATGATCATATGGGTTTTATCCTTCAGTTTGTTAGTATGGTGTATCACATTGATTGATTTGCGTATATTGAGGAATCCTTGCATTCCTGGGATAAACCCCACTTGGTCATCATGTATGATCCCTTTAATGTGCTGTTGGATTCTGTTTGTTAGTATTTTGTTGAGGATTTTTGCATCTATATTCATCAGTGATATTGGCCTGTAGTTTTCTTTCTTTGTGACATCTTTGTCTGGTTTTGGTATCAGGGTGATTGTGGTCTTGCAGAATGAGTTTGGTCATGTTCCTCTCTCTGCTTTATTTTGGAAGAGTTTGAGAAGGATAGGTGTTAGCTCTTCTCTAAATGTTTGATAGAATTCGCCTGTGAAGACATCTGGTCCTCGGCTCTTGTTTGTTGGAAGATTTTTAATCTCATTCTCAATTTCAGTGCTTGTGAAACTGAGTCTGTGTATATTATCTTTCTTTTGAGTTTTATTTTATTTTTTTATATAGCAAGTTCTTATTAGTTATCCATATTAAACATATTAATATATACATATTAGTGTATATATGTCAATCCCAATCTCCCAATTCACACCACCAACCCCCCCAGGCCACTTTCCCCTCTTGGTGTCCATACGTTTGTTCTCTACATCTGTGTTTCAATTTCTGCCCTGCAAATTGGTTCATCTGTACCATTTTTCTAGGTTCCATATATATGCGTTAATATATGATATTTTTTCTTCTCTTTCTGACTTACTTCACTCTGTAAGACAGGTTCCACCTCTCTACAAATGACCCAATTTCGTTCCTTTATATGGCTGAGTAATATTCCATTGTATATATGTACCACATCTTTATCCATGCATCTGTCGATGGGAGTTAGGTTGCTTCCATGTCCTGTCTAGTGTAAATAGTGCTGCAATGAACACTCAGGTTCTTGTGTCTTTTTGGATTATGGTTTTCTCTGGGTTTATGGCTGGTAGTGGTATTGCTGGGTCATATGGTAATTCTGTTTTTAGTTTTTCAAGGAACCTCCATACTGTTCTCCATAGTAGCTGTATCAATTTACATTCCCACCAACAGTGCAAGCGGGTTCCCTTTTCTCCACACCCTCTCCAGCATTTGTTGTTTTTAGATTTTCTGATGATGCCCATTCTAACTGGTGTGAGGTGATACCTCATTATAGTTTTGATTTCCATTTCTCTAATAATTAGTGATGTTAAGAAGCTTTTCATATGCTTCTTGGCCATCTATATGTCTCTTTTGGAGAAATGTCTATTTAGGTCTTCTGCCATTTTTGGATTGGGTTGTTTGTTTTTTTAATATTGAGCTGCATGAGCTGTTTATGTATTTTGGAGATTAATCCTTTGTCCATTGATTCATTTGTAAATATTTTCTCCCATTCTGAGGGTTGTCATTTCAACTTGTTTGTAGTTTCCTTTGCTGTGCAAAAGCTTTTAAGTTTCATTAGGTCTCATTTCTTTATTTTTGTTTTTATTTCCATTACTCTAGGAGGTGGATCAAAAAAATCTTGCTGTGGATTTATGTCAAAGAGTGTTCTTCCTATGTTTTCCTCTAAGAGTTTTATAGTGTCCAGTCTTACATTTAGGTCTCTAATCCATTTTGACTTTATTTTTGTGTATGGTGTTAGGGAGTGATCTAATTTCATTTTTTTACATGTAGCTGTCCAGTTTTCTCAGCACCAGTTATTGACGCGACTGTCTTTTCTCCCTTGTATATACTTGTCTCCTTTGTCATAGATTAGTTGACCATATGTGCGTGAGTTTATCTCTGGGCTTTCTATCCCATTCCATTGATCTATATTTCAGTTTTTTTCCCAGTACCATATTGTCTTGATGACTGTAGTTTTGTAGTATAGTCTGAAGTAAGGGAGTCTGATTCCTCCAGTTCCGTTTTTTTCCCCTCATGACCGCTTTGGCTATTCAGGGTCTTTTGTGTCTCCATACAAATTTTAATATTTTTTGTTTTAGTTTTGTAAAAAATGCAATTGGTAATTTGATAGGGATTGCATTGAATTTGTAGATTGCTTTGGGTATTATAGTCATTTTCACAATATTGAATCTTTCAATCCAAGAACATGGTATATCTCTCCATCTGTTTGTATCATTGCTAATTTCTTTAATCAGTGTCTTATAGTTTTCTGCATACAGGTGTTTTGTTTCCCTGGGTAGGTTCGTTCCTAGGTATTTTATTCTTTTTGTTACAGTGGTAAATAGGAGTGTTTCCTTAATTTCTCTTTCAGATTTTTCATCAGTAGTGTATAGGAATACAAGAGATTTCTGTGTGTTAATTTTGTATCCTGCTACTTTACCAAATTCATTGATTAGCTCTAGCAGTTTTCTGGTGGCATCTTTAGGGTTCTCTATGTATAGTAACATGTCATCTGCAAACAGTGACGGTTTTATTTCTTCTCTTCCAATTTGTATTCATTTAATTTCTTTTTATTCTCTGCTGACCATGGCTAGGACTTCCAAAACTATTTTGAATAATAGTCAAGAGAGTGGACCTCCTTGTCTTGTTCCTGATCTTAGAGGAAATGCTTTCAGTTTTTCACCATTGAGAATGATGTTTGCTGTGCGTTTGTTGTATAAGGACTTCATTATGTTGAGGTAGGTTCTCTCTAGACCACTTTCTTGAGAGTTTTTATCATAAATCGGTGTTGAATTTTGTCAAAAGCTTTTCCTGCATCTATTGAGATGATCATATGGTTTTTCTTCTTCACTTTGCTAATATGGTGTATCACATTGACTGATTTGAGTATATTGAAGAATCCTTGCATCTCTGGGATAAATCCCACTTGATCATGGTGTATGATCCTTTTACTGTGTTGTTGGATTCTGTTTGCTAGTATTTTGTGGAGGATTTTTGCATCTATATTCATCAGTGATATTGGTCTGTGATTTTCTTTTTTTTGTAGTATGTTTGTCTTGTTTTGTTATCAGCATCATATGGCCTCATAGAATGAGTTTGGGAGTTCTCCTTCTTCTGCAATTTTTTGGAAGAGCTTGAGAAGGATGGGTGTTAGCTCTTCTCTAATTCTCTAAATGTTTTTCTTTCTTTTTTTTTTTTTTTTTTTTTGCGGTACGTAGTCCTCTCACTGTTGTGGCCTTTCCTGTTGCAGAGCACAGGCTCCGGACACACAGGCTCAGTGGCCATGGCTCACGGGCCAGCTGTTCCACAGTATGTGGGATCTTCCCAGACCAGGGCACAAACCCATGTCCCCTGCATCAGCAGGCAGACTCTCAACCACTGGGCCACTGGGGAAGCCCTTCTCTAAATTTTTGATAGAATTCACCTATGAAGCCATCTGGTCCAGAACTTTTGTTTGTTGGAAGATTTTTAGTCAAAGTTTCAATTTCATTACTTCTGTTTGGTCTGTTCATATTTTCTATTTCTTCCTGGTTCAGTCTTGGAAGGTTATACCTTTCTAAGAATTTGTCCATTTCTTCCAGGTTGTCCATTTTATTGGCATAGAGTTGCTTGTAGTAGTCTCTCAGGATACTTTGTATTTCTGTGGTGTCTGCTGTAACTTCTCCTTTTCATTTCTTATTTTTTTGATTTGAGTCCTCTCCCCATTTTTCTTGATGTGTCTGGCTAATGGTTTATCAATTTTGTTTATCTTCTCAAAGAACCAGCTTTTAGTCTTATTGATTTTTGCTATTGTTTTCTTTGTTTCTATTTCATGTTTTTCTGCTCTGGCCTTTATGACTTCTTTCCTTCTACTAACTTTAGGTTTTGTTTGTTCTTCTTTCTCTAGTTCCTTTAGTTGTAAGGTTAGATTTTTTATTTGAGATGTTTGTTGCTTCTTGAGGTAGGTTTGTATTGCTATAAACTTCCCTCTTAGAACTGCTTTTGCTGCATCCCATAGGTTCTGTATCATTGTGTTTTCATTGTCATTTATCTCTAGGTATTTTTTGATTTCCTCTTTGATTCCTTCAGTGATTTTTTGGTTATTTAGTATCATATTGTTTATCCTCCATGTGTATTTTTTTTTTATGTTTTTTCCCCTGTAGTTGATTTCTAATCTCATAGCCTTGTGGTCAGAAAATATGCTTGATACGATTTCAATTTTCTTAAATTTACTGAGGCTTGATTTGTGACACAAGGTGTGATCTAGCCTGGAACATGTTCCGTGAACAATTGAGAAAAAAGTGTAATCTGCTGTTTTTGGATGAAACGTCCTATAAATATAAATTAAATCTATCTGGTCTATTGTGTCATTTAACACTTGTGTTTCCTTATTAATTTTCTGTTTGTATGATCTGTCCATTGGTGTAAATGAGGCTTTAAATCCCCCACTATTTTTGTGTTGCTGTCAATTTCCTCTTTTATAGCTGTTAGCAGTTGCCTTATGTATTGAGGTGCTCCTATGTTGGGTGTATATATATTTATAGTTGTTATATCTTGTTGAATTGATCCCTTGATCATTATGTAGCATTCTTTCTTGACTCTTGTAACATTCTTTATTTGAAAGTCTACTTTATCTGATATGAGTATTGCTACTCTAGCTTTCTTTTGTTTTCCACTCACATGGAATACCATTTTCCATCCCCTCACTTTCAGTCTGTATGTATCCCTAGGTCTGAAGTGGGCCTCTTGTAGACAACATATATATGGGTCTTGTTTTTGTATCCATTCAGCGAGCCTGTGTCTTTTGGTTGGAGCATTTAATCCATTCACGTTTAAGGTAAATATCGATGTGTATGTTCCTATTACCAGTTTCTTAATTGTTCTCAGTTTGTTTTTGTAGGTCTTTTTTTTATCTTGTGTTTCCCACTTAGTGAAGTTCCTTTAGCATTTGTTGTAAAGATGGTTTGGTGGTGCTGAATTCTCCTACCTTTTGCCTGTCTGTAAAGGTTTTAATATCTCCGTTCAGTCTGAATGAGATCCTTGCTGGATACAGTCATCTTGGTTGTCAGTTTTTCCCTTTCATCACTTTAAATATGTCTTGCCACTGCCTTCTGACTTGCAGAGTTTCTGCTGAAAGATCAGATGTTAAACTTATGGGGATTCCCTTGTATGTTATTTTTCCCTTGCTGCTTTTAATATTTTTCCTTTGTATTTAATTTTTGATAGTTTGATTAATATGTGTCTTGGTGTGTTTCTCCTTAGATTTATCTGTATGGGACTCTCTGTGCTTCCTGGTCTTGATTGACTATTTCTTTTCCCATATTAGGGTAATTTTCAAGTATAGTCTCTTCAAATATTTTCTCAATCCCTTTCTTTTTCTCTTCTTCTTCTGGGACCCCTATAATTCAAATGTTGGTGTGTTTAATGTTTTCCCAGAGGTCTCTGACCCTGTCCTCAATTCTTTTCATTCTTTTATCTTTACTCTGCTCTGCAGTAGTTATTACCACTATTTTGTCTTCCAGATCACTTATCCGTTCTTCTGCCTCAATTATTCTGCTATTGATTCCTTCTAGAGAATTTTTAATTTCATTTATTGGGTTGTTCATTATTGTTTGTTTGCTCTTTAGTTCTTCTAGGTCCTTGTTAAACGTTTCTTGTATTTTCTCCATTCTATTTCCAAGATTTTGCATCATCTTTACTATCATTACTCTGAATTCTTTTTCAGGTAGACTCCCTATTTCCTCTTCATTTGTTTGGTCTGATGGGTTTTTACCTTGCTCCTTCATCTGCTGTGTATTTCTCTGTCTTCTCATTTTGCTTAACTTACTGTGTTTGGGGGTCTCCATTTCACAGGCTGCAGGTTCATAGTTCCAGTTGTTTTTAGTGTCTGCCCCCAGTGGGTAAGCTTGGTTCAATGGGTTGTGTAGGCTTCCTGTTGGAGGGGACTGATGCCTGTGTTCTGGTGGATGAGGCTGGATCTTGTCTTTCTGGTGGGAAGGACCACATCTGGTGTTTTGTTTAGGGGTGTCTGTGACCTTATTATGATATTAGGCAGCCTCTCTGCTAATGCGTGGGTTTGTGTTCCTGTCTTGGTAATTGTTTGGCATAGGGTTTCTAGCACTGTAGCTTGCTGGTCGTTGAGTGGAGCTGTGTCTTAGCATTGAGATGGAGATCTCTGAGAGAGCTTTCACCATTTGGTATTACATGGAGCTGTGAAGTCTCTGGTGGACCAATGTCCTGTTATTGGCTCTCTTACTTCAGAGGCACAGGCCTGACACCTGGCTGGAGCACCATGACCCTTTAGCCACATGGCTCAGAAGGAAAGGGAGAAAAAAAGAGAGAAAAAAAGAAAGAAAAAATAAAATAAATTTATTACAACAAAAAATATTAAAAATTTAAAAAAGTAAAACAACCAAAAATTAGACAGACAGAACCCTAGGACAAATTGTAAAATCAAAGCTATACAGACAAAATCACACAAAGAAGCATACACCTATATACTCACAAAAAGAAAAAGGAAAAATATATATATCTATATATTTAAAAAAAGGGAGAGAGCCCCTACATCAATAAACATATCTACCAATGATAATAAACTCTAAATACTAAAGTAAGATAAACATAAAGCCAGAAATAAATTAGATGTAGACAGCAAACCCCAAATCTACAGTTGTTCTCACTGTCCACTGCTCAATTTTGGGATGATTCATTGTCTATTCAGGTATTCCAGAAATGTGGGGTACATCAAGTTGATTGTGGAGATTTAATCTGCTGCTCCTGAGGCTGCTGTGGGAAATTTCCCTTTCTCTTCTTTGTTCACACAGTTACTGGGTTCAGCTATCGATTTGGCCCTGCCTCTGCATGAAGGTCACCTGAGGGCGTCAGTTACCTGCTCAGACAAGATGGGGTTAAAGTAGCAGCTGATTAGGGGGCTCTGGATCATTCAGGCCTGGGGGACGGAGGGGGACAGAATGAGGGGTGAGCCTGCAGTGGCAGAGGTCAGCATGGTGTTGCAACAGCCTGAGACGAACCATGTGTTCTCCCAGGGAAGTTGTCCCTGGATCATGGGACCCTGGCTGTGGCGGACTGCATAGCCTCCTGGGAACGGAGGTGTGGATAGTGACCTGTGCTTGCACACAGGCTTCTTGGTGGCTGCAACAGCGGCCTTAGCATTTCATGGCCGTCTCTTGTGTCTGCACTGATAGCTGCAGGTCACGCCCATCTCTGGAGCTCGTTTAGGTGGTGCCCTGAATCCCCTCTCCTTGCGCACCCCAAAACAATGGTCTCTTGCCTCTTAGGCAGTTCCAGACATTTTCCCAGACTCTCTCCCAGCTAGCTGTGGTGCACTAGCCCCCTTCAGGCTGTGTTCACGCAGCCAGACCCGGTCCTCTCCCTGATATCTGACCTCCGAAGCCGGAGCCTCCGGTCCCAGCCCCCTCCCTTCCTGGCCGATGGGTGAACAAACAAGCCTCTCTGGCTAGTGAGAGCTGGTCGGCACAAATCCTTTGTGCGGGAAACTCTCCGCTTTGCCCTCTGCACCCCTGTTGCTGCGCTCTCCTCTGTGGCTCTGAAACTTCTCCCCCACCACCCACCCCCATCTCCGCCAGTGAAGGGGCTTCCTACTGTGTGGAAACTTTTCCTCTTTCACATCTCCCTCCCAGAGGGGCAGGTCCCATCCCTATTCTTTTGTCTCTGCTTTTTCTTTTTTCTTTTGCCCTAATCAGGTACGTGGGGATTTTCTTGCCTTTTGGGAGGTCTGAGGTCTCCTGCCAGCGTTCAGTAGGTGTTCTGTAGGAGTCGTTCCACATGTAGATGAATTTTTGATGTATTTGTGAAAAGGAAGGTGATCTCCACGCCTTACTCCTCCACCATCTTGAAGGTCCCTCCTGTCTTTTTGTTTTGTTGATGGTTTCCTTTGCTGTGCAAAAACTTTTAAGTTTACTTATGTCCCACTTGTTTATTTTTGCTTTTATTTCCTTTGCCTTATAGCAATATTTTTTTTGATCTATCACTATCTCCCCCTTTAGTATAAAAGAAGTCTGAATTCTAACTCGGGTAAGATGGTTCTTTGGAGCAATATCTACTATTCCTTGCCCTAACACCTCGTCTTTCAATGTATTGGCCTGTCGTGTGGCAAGCAGTATAAGCTTGGACTTAGTAACACATAGAACACTTACCAAGATAGATAATATTCTGGACCATAATACAAGTCTTGAAAATTAAAATGTATTCATATTATACAAATTATACTATCTGTCAACAATGGAATAAAAGTAGAAATCAATGAAATAAAATATCTCTGAAAAATCCACAGATATTTAATTATAACATACATATGTTTAATTATAACATATTTAATTATAACATACTAATAACCCATAAGTTAAAGAAGAAATCAAAATAGATATTAGAAAGTATTTTAGACTAAATAAAAATGAAAACAAAACATTTCAATACTTGTGAGATGCCTCTAAAGCATTATTTAGTGGTAGTTTTATAGCACTCAAATACTATTTTACAAAAGAAGAAATGTCTTGAAACATGACCTTAGCTTCCACCTTAAGAAACTAGAAAATATATTCCAGATTAAACCCAAAGTATGCAGAAAAAAGGAAATGATATGAATCATGATAGAAATCCATAGAATAGAAGATAGAAAAAATAGAGAAAAATCAATGACACCAAAAGCTGGTTTTTTGAGAAGTTTATTATAATTGACATATCTCTTGACAGACAACCCAAGAAGCAAGAGAGAAGACACAAATTACAAGTATCAGTAATGAGAGAGATGACATTAATCTAGATTCCACAGTTATTAAAAGGAGAACAAAAAAATTTTATGAACAACTATATGCCAGTAAAGCCAACAACTTAGATTAAATGCACAAATAATTTGAAAGAAGGAAATTACTAAAGCTCCTTTAAGAAGAAACAGATAAGCTGATTAGCCCTATATTTCCTAGAGAAATTTAATTTGTAGCTAAAAACTTTCCCACAAAGAAAACTCTAGGCCTAAATGGCTTCACTGGTGAAGTCTACTAAACAGTTAAGGAAGAAATAATACCAGTTTTATATAAACACATTCAAAAATTGATACGGAGAATATGTCCCAAATCATTCTATGAGGTGGAATTACCCTGGTACAAAATTCAGAAAAAACATTATAAGAAACTAAAAATCAATATGTCTCAGAAACACATGCAAATATTTTTCACAAAATTTTAGCAAATCAAATCATTTGATAAATAAAAAAGATAATACCTCATGACCAATTAGAGTTTATTCCATGAATGCAGGTTTAACATTTAAAAAACTGTCAATATAATTTATCATATTAATAGGCCAAAAAAGAAGAGCCCCATGGTCTTTCCTATAGAGGCAGAAAAAGCATTGATAACATCCATAAATTTATATTAGATGAAAGCCAGTATAAATTCTTAGCAAACTAGGAATGAAAGGGAAGTTCCTTAATCTGGTAAAGTACATCCATGACAAAACTATAGCTAACATCATAGTTAATGGTGAAAGAGCAAGACAAGGATGTACACTCTCATCATTTATTTTCAACACTGTACTGGAGATTCCATCCACTGAATAAAGCAAAATAAATAAATTTAAATCATCCAAATTAGACAGAAAGAAGTAAAATTGTCTTCATTCAAAGAACACCAGATAATCTATATTGAAAATCCAAAGGAATGTGCAAAAAAGCTTCTCAAACTAAATGAGAAGTATGAGAAGTTTAACAAGTATGCAGGATATAAGATCAATGTACAGAAACTAATTTTATTTTTATATACTAGAAATGAATAATCATAAATTGAAATTAAATAACACCATTTACAATAGCATCAAAAATATGAAATACTTAGGGGTAAGACTGATAAAATATGTGGAAGGCCTAATCACTGGAAACTATAGTTTTAATGACAATATATTCCTGAGAGAAATTAAAGAAGACTCAAATAAATGGAAAGACAGATATCCCATGTTCATGGGTCAGGAGACTCAATATTGTTAAGATAACATTTTTTTTTCTAATTTGATGAATAGATTCAATACAGTCCCAATCAAAATCTCAGCAGGTGGGACTCCCTTGGTGGTTCAGTGGTTAAGACTCTGCACTTCCACTGCAGGGGTGCGGGTTCGATCTCTGGTTGGAGAACATCCCGCATGCTGCATGACGTGGCCAAAAAATTAAAAATTAAAAAGAAAACTCAGAAGGCTTTTTTGTAAAGATTGAAAAAGTGATTTTAAAATTCATGTGGAAATATAAAGGGTCTAGAACAGCCAAAATAACTTTGAAAAACAAGAGCACACTTGAAGGACTAATACTACTTTACTATAACACTCATAAATCTATAATAATCAAGAGAGTCTCTAGTGTTTGAGTTAAGACAGGCAAATAGATCAATGAATTGGAATGGAAAGTCCATAAATAGACCCATACATATATTGACAACAGATTTTAGGAAAAACTGAGAAAACAAAACAGTGAAGAAAGCATAGTTTTTTACCAAATGGCACTGGCTCAATTGGATATTCAAACAAAAAAATAAAGCTTGATCCATATATAAAAATAAACACAAAATGAACAATAGACCTCAATGATAAATTTTAAACTTCTAGGAGAAACCATAGGAGAGAATCTTTGTGATCTTAGGTTAGGCAATGAGTCCTTAGATAAGATGCCTAAAGCATAATCCCTAAATGAAAACATTTATAAATTGAACTTTATCAAAATTAAAAATTTTTCTATTCAAAACATAGTGTTAAAAGATAAAAGATAAACCACAGACTGTGAGAAAACATTTGCCAATTATATATATGATAAAGGATTTGTACATAGAGTAAGTAAATAACTCTGAAACCCAAATAAGACAATACCTAACCAAATAAAAATGGGCAAATTATTTGAATAGACACTTCACCAAAGAAGATATACAGGAGGCACGTGAAATAAGTACATGAAAGGATGCTCAACATCATTAGTCATTAGAGAAATGCAAATTAAAACTATATTAGGATAGCACCACACACCTGTAAGAATTGCTAAAAATAAAAAGTCTAACCATACCAAGTGCTGGTGAGGATGTGAAAAAAACTGGAATTCTCATACATTGCTGGCAGAATATAAAATGATACAATGACCATTTTTTAAATTGTGACACATACGCTTGCCGTACAATCCAGTTATTCCAATTCTGAGCATCTACCCAAGAGAAATGAAAGCATAAGTGCATATAAGATATTGTATATAAATGTTCACATTTGTAATAGTCAAAAGCTGGAAAGAGCCCAAGTGTCTTTCAATAGGTGAATGTATAAACATATTGTAGGATATTCATACAATGGAATAAGTTCAGCAGTGAAAATGAATGAATTATAGATATATACAATGATATGAATGCATCCCCCAATAATCATGAATGAAAGAAGGAAGAAATAAAAGATTATATTTTGTATTGTTTCATTTATGTAAGATACAAGGAAATGCAAACTAATGTATAGTGACAGTTGCCTAAGGAAAAGGAGAGGTAAGGAAGGGAGAAGAATTGTAAAAAAATCATGAAGAAATGTCTGGGGTTTTGGATATCTTGATCGTGGTAATGGTTTCATGGGTGTAAACATTTAGACTTACAATATGGTAAACTGTAACTATGTGCAGTTTTCATGTAAACAGTAAATTTGTTACAAAAAAAGCACAATAAGAACAGTATGTAGAGTTTAAGGTTAATTAGACATAGGACGGATAAATATATATAAAGCACTTAGCACATTTCCTGACCCTTATTAAGTATTCAGTAAGTTATGGTTATTATTGAGTCGTGAATCTTTCTTTGTGAATCCACAGTCTGCTTGGGTTGAGGAACGCTATATTTCAACCTCAATTTCATGGAAGTTTAGAAACTGTGCTGGCAAGCGAAGTGTTATCCCCATGTGGACAAAATAAGTGACTGAAACCCATTAAGTCTTCTATACAAACTTTTAAAATTCTGGCAGACAGGTGCGGAGGTCTCCTTGCCTAGCAGCACCCAGGACAAGCCTTGGATACTCCTTTCCTGTGGGGAATTATGGATATACCTCCCCTACACACTGTCATTTTCAACTGCCACTAGAAACAGCCGTGTGGCTGACAGGGTCTTCATGCTCCAGCCAGGTGTCAGGCCTGTGCCTCTGAGGTGGGAGAGCAGAGTTCAGGACATTGGCCCACCAAGACCTCCTGACTCCACATAATATCAAACTGCGAAAACTCTCCCAGAGATCTCCATCTCAATGCTAAAACCCAGTTCCACTCCACTCAATGACCAGCAAGCTACACTGCGGGACACCCTATGCCAAACAACTAGCAAGACAGGAACACAACCCCACTCATTAGCAGAAAGGCTGCCTAAAATCATAATAAGGTCACAGACACCCCAAAACACACACTGGATGTGGTCCTGCCCACAAGAAAGACAACATCTAGCCTCATCCGCCAGAACACATGCACTAGTCCCTCCACCAAGATACGTACATAACCCACTAAACCAAGCTTACCCACTGGGGGTAGACAGCAAAACCAACAGGAACTACAAACCTTCAGCCTAAGAAAAGGAGACCCCAAACACGGTAAGTTAAGCAAAATGAGAAGACAGAGAAATACACAGCAGATGAAGGAGCAAGGTTAAAACCCATCAGACCAAACAAATGAAGAGGAAATAGGCAGTCTACCTGAAAAAGAATTCAGAGTAATGATAGTAAAGATGATCCAAAATATTGGAAATAGAAGGAGAAAATACAAGAAATGTTTAACAAAGACCAGAAGAACTAAAGAGCAAACAAACAATGATGACCAGCACAATAAATGAAATAAAAAATTCTCTAGAAGGAATCAATAGCAGAATAACTGAGGCAGAAGAATGGGTAAATGACCTGCAAGATAAAATAGTGGAAATAACTACTGCAGAGCAGAGTAAAGAGAAAAGAATGAAAAGAAATGAGAACAGTCTCAGAGACCTCTGGGACAACATTAAGTGCACCAACATTAGAATTAAAAGGGTCCCAGAAGAAGAAGAGAAAAAGAAAGGGACTGAGAAAATATTTGAAGAGATTATAGTTGAAAACTTCCCTAATATGGGAAAGAAAATAGTCAATCAAGTCCAGGAAGTGCAGAGAGTCCCATACAGGATAAATCCAAGAAGAAACACACCAAGACACATATTAATCAAACTATCAAAAATTAAATACAAAAAAAAATTATTAAAAGCAGCAAGGGAAGAACAACAAATAACAGAAGGGAATCCCCATAAGGTTAACAGCTGATCTTTCAGCAGAAACTCTGCAAGTCAGAAGCGAGTGGCAAGACATATTTAAAGTGATGAAAAGGAAAAACCAACAACCAATATGACTTTACCTAGCAAGGATCTCATTCAGATTTGACGGAGAAATTAAAACCTTTACAGACAAGCAAAAGCTGAGAGAGTTCAGCACCACCAAACCAGCTTTACAACAAATGCTAAAGGAACTTCTCTAGGCAGGAAACAAAGGAAAATGAAAAGATCTACAATAACAAGCGCAAAATAATTAAGAAAATGGTAATAGGAACATATATATTGATCATTACCTTAAATGTAAATGGATTAATTGCTCCCACCAAAAGACACAGTCTTGCTAAATACAAACAAAAATAAGACCCATATATATGCTGTCTACAAGTATATATAGGTCTGACCCACTTCAGACCGAGGGACACATACAGACTGAAAATGAGGGGATGGAAAAAGATATTCCATGCAAATGGAAATCAGAAGAAAGCTGGAGTAGCAATTCTCAGAGCAGACAAAATTGACTTTAAAATAAAGACTATTACAAGAGGCAAAGAAAGACACTACATAATGATCAAGGGATCAATCTAAGAAGAAGATATAACAATTGTAAATATTTATGCACCCAAAATAGGAGCACCTCAATACATAAGGCAAATGCTAACATCCATAAAAGGGGAAATCGACAGTAACACATTCATAATAGGGGACTTTAACACCTGATTTTCACAAATGGACAGATCATCCAAAATGAAAATAAATAAGGAAACACAAGCTTTAAATGATACATTAAACAAGATGGACTTAATTGATATTTATAGGACATTCCATCCAAAAACAACAGAATACACTTTCTTCTCAAGTGCTCATGGAACATTCTCCAGGATAGTTTATATCTTGGGTCACAAATCAAACCTTGCTAAATTTAAGAAAATTGAAATTGTATCAAGTATCTTTTCTGACGACAATGCTATGAGACTAGATAACAATTACAGGAAAAAATCTGTAAAAAATACAAATACATGGAGGCTAAACAGTACACTACTAAATAACCAAGAGATCACTGAAGAAATCAAAGAGGAAATCAAAGAATATCTAGAAAAAACTGACAATTTGTATGGAAACACTAAAGACCCCAAATAGCCAAAACAATCTTGAGAAGGAAAAACGGAGCTGGAGGAAATAGGCTCCCAGACATTAGACTATACTACAAAGTTACGGTCATCAAGATAGTATGATACTGGCACAAGAACAGAAATATAGATCAATGGAACAGGATAGAAAGCTCAGAGATAAACCCATGCACATATGGTCACCTTATTTTTGATAAAGGAGGCAAATGTATACAATGGAGATAAGACAGCCTCTTCAATACTGGGAAAACTGGACAGCTAAATATAAAAGAATGAAATTAGAACAACTAAATACAGCTAAATTAGACAGCTAAATATAAAAGAATGAAATTAGAACACTCCCTAACACCATACACAAAAGTAAACTCAAAATGGATTAAAGACCTAAATGTAAGGCCAGGCACTATAAAACTCTTAGAGGAAAACATAGGCAGAACACTCTATGACATAAATCACAGCAAGATCCTTTTTGACCCACCTCCTAGAGATACGGAAATAAAACAAAAATAAACAAATGGGATGAAACTTAAAAGATTGTGCACAGCAAAGGAAACCATAAACAAGATGAAAAGACAACCCTTAGAATAGGAGAAAATATGTGCAAATGAAGCAACTGATAAAGGGTTAATCTCCAAAATTTACAAGTAGCTCATGCAGCTCAATATCAAAAAAACAAACAACCCAATCCAAAAATGGGCAGAAGACCTAAATAGACATTTCTCCGAAGAAGATATACAGACTGCCAACAAACACAGGAAAGGATGCTCAACATCACTAACCATTAGAGAAATGCAAATCAAAACTACAATGAGGTATCACCTCACACCAGTCAGAATGGCCATCATCAAAAAATCTAGAAACAATAAACGCTGGAGAGGGTGTGGAGAAAAGGGAACCCTCTTGCACTGTTGGTGGGAATGTAAACTGATACAGCCACTGTGGAGAACAGTATGGAGGTTCCTTAAAAATCTAAAAATAGAACTACCATATGACCCAGCAATCTCACTACTGGGCATATACCCTGAGAAAACCATAATTCAAAAAGAGTCATGTGCCAAAATGTTCATTGCAGCTCTATTTAGAATAACCAAGGACATGGAAGCAATCTAAGTGTCCATCAACAGATGAATGTATAAAGAAGATGTAGTACATATATAGAATGGAATATTACTCAGCCATAAAAGGAAATGAAATTAAGTTATTTATAGTGAGGTGGATAGGCCTAGAGACTGTCATACAGAGTGAAGTAAGTCAGAAAGAGAAAAATAAATACCGTATGTAACACATATATATGGAATCTAAAAAAAAAAAAAAAGGTTCTGAAGAACCTAGGGGCAGGACAGGAATAAAGATGCAGACATAGAGAATGTACTTGAGGACATGGGGAGGGGGAAGGGTAAGCTGGGACGAAGTGAGAGAGGGGCATGTACTCATATATACTACCAAATGTAAAATAGATAGCTAGGGGTAAGCAGCCACATAGCACAGGGAGATCAGCTCGGTGCTTTGTGACCACCTAGAGGGGTGGGATAGGGAGGGTGGGAGGGAGACACAAGAGGGAGAAGATATGGGGATATATGTATACATATAGCTGATTCACTTTGTTATAAAGCAGAAGCTAACACAGCATTGTAAAGTAATTATACTCTAATTAATGTGTTTAAAAAAAAGCACATTGCCTCTGGCATCACCTCAAAATTAAAGATAAGAAAGAGAAAATGTAACAAAAATTCACAAATACATTAAGGTGACATCCCAAGTCTGGTTTTAGCTCCTAAATCAAGGAAATTTACTTCCCTTTATGTGCTCTATTGTTAAGCATTTCCGTGAGTATAAAACTTCCCCCAATTCTTTCAGAATATAATACCTGATTTAAATGTACAGCTGCTAAGTAAGATGTCTTAGGTTGGGTTCCTGAGACATGATCTGAACCCAACCAGCAACTGAACCTGAGACATGGATTTGAGTCCAAATAATTTATTTGGGTGGCCCCAGGGATGCTGATTGTTATTACATGTTATCTCAGGAAACACCTGTAGTGGAGCAGGGAACTGACACCATGGAAGGGAAATCAGGCAATGAAGTTTACATCATCAAGCAAGTTACCACCGTGGGTAATTGCTGCTCCAGTGCAGCTGGGGAAGTCTGGGAGACAGTGTAGAACACTCATTAGAGTTATGCCAACAGAGCAGCAAGGGAGATTGTGTATCTGTCTTCTAACCTCTGCTCCAACATTGGTTGGACCTTGCTTCCAGAACATTATCCTCCCTCTGGCATTTCTGGTTTGCCAAGAGCATGGGCCAAAATGAAAGCTCACAGGCAGAGAGCAGCAGGTGTTTGCACTAAGTAGCCTTCCTAGTGTAGGGTTGAGTCACAAGGGAGTAAGAGCAGGCTCTCAATAGCCTCAGCTACATAAATCATCCACCAATGTGGCATTCTTTCAAGTGTCCTTGCCAGTTAAATTATCTTTAGAGTCTATTTAAGCTGACCAATCTTTCCCAGCTGCTATTGAATGAATTGCTTCACCACATTTGGGTGTATGACTTCAATTTGTTAGTAATGCAGTTGGGAAATGCTGTGGGATTTCAAGATGCACTGCAGCTGTCCTATGCTTGTTATTACTGAAGACTAGTTCATAGGGTAATTGTATGATCTGGATTATTACTGTACAGGTTTTCTTCCTAAAGAAGCCAAATCATTATGTCTAGGCACATTTGTCACATGTATTTTATCTTTTAAAAAAATAGTTGTGGGTATTTATTACAACTCTGGTGATAATTCATTTTTCACTCTTTATCATGTTTTTAGAGCACTGTTATGTTGCCATTTTCCATTTCCATTTTCTGGAGATGACATGTTTTACACAGGAAATGTGACTACAGAAAGATTCATTAGACCAGACATGCATTAGACCTTCTCCTAAATAACATGCTTTTTCTTTTCTATCACTCTTAATCAATAATATAATTTTCCTTATCCCAAATGAGAAACCAACGTTAATGACAGTTGATCACAGAGATAAGAAATGTTATCATTATCAAGTGACTATTACAAGGGAATTTCCAAACCCAGCTGAAAATTATATTAAAATGTTCAGAAGAGGGGAGGTGTTCAAGTATGCCTTGACCATCATTAGCAGGAATTTTATCTAACTGGGCATGGAGCTAGTTGATTTTAAAGTCTCTTCCTACCCCAAGATTCTGGATTGCTTACAATACCCATGGAATTTTCTGTCATTAGGTGGCCAGTATTGGTTATCTATGCTGCATAACAAATTACCCAAAATTTAGGCAATAAGGCTTAAGGCAATAAACATTTATTATCTTACAGATTCTGTGGATCAAGAATCTGTGTGTGGCTTAACTGGGTCTTCTGTCTCAAGGTTTCTCACAAGGCTGCAATCATGTTATTAGTCAGGGCTCCACTGAGGGAAAATTTGCTCGTATTGTTGCTGACAGGATTCTGTTCACCACAGGTTGTTGGGCTGAGTCCTCCTTAAGTTCTTCATTAAAGTGAGCAAGAGAGAGAAAGCCAGAGTGGACAAGCAAGTTGAAACAATCTTTTTTTTGTTTTGTTTTGAAACAATCTTTTGTAACTTAACCTCAGAAGTGATATCCCATCACTTTTGCCATATCCAGTTTGCTGGAGGCAAGTCATGAGTCCAGCCTACACTCAAAAAACGGATTACATTGGGCATGAAATTCCAGAGGGAGAAGTCAGTGGGAGCCATTTTAAAGGCTCCTACAGGACCTGAAACTCCCCTGAGACAAAAGTATCTCTCCTCCCAGGCTGCCCCAGAAGCTGAAATTGTCACATGCTTTCTAGGAAAGGGTTTCCCATCTTCTGATCCCCAAATTATGTGAAATGCACATGTATTTCATGGAGTGTTACTTTCAGGACCAGATGTGAGAATCCAGGATATAGATCATCTTCAGATTCATTATAACTGTGGCAGAGGCCATTTAGTTTTTCTTTAGGGTTGAAAAGTAGAGAAGAATAGTTAGTATTTCTGGAGGGTCCAAAATATGAAAGGACACTATGGCAGGAGAGAAGGTCGGCCCAATGACACAAAGCACATTGGGGAAAAGAAGGGACTCTCAAAGGAAAGTAGAAGTTAAGACAGTCTTTTGTGTCAGACTGTCCTGCCTTCAAGATTTCCAGGCGTGTCAGTTCTATGAAACCCAAGGTGATCAAGTCCTCCTTCTGCTTAAAAGTTTTCTTTTGGTTTCCCTTGATACATATAACATATAACCAACACTTCTTAGCTATTTAAAGCCCTCTCTCTTTACTGCTTTTTTCAGCCTGTTGTCTAATGACACATCCTCCTTTTTCCATTTCAATAAAACTGACACAGCTTACCCTGTGACAAAGTGAGAGAGTGGCATGGACATATATACACTACCAAACGTAAGGTAGATAGCTAGTGGGAAGCAGCCGCATAGCACAGGGAGATCAGCTTGGTGCTTTGTGACTGCCTGGAGGGGTGGGATAGAGAGGGTGGGAGGGAGGGAAACACAAGAGGGAGGAGATATGGGAATATATGTGTAACTGATTCACTTTGTTATAAAGCAGAAACTAACACGCCATTGTAAAGCAATTATACTCCCATAAAGATGTTTTAAAAAATAAATAAATAAAACTGACACAAGGAATTGAGGAACTCCCCCAATCAAGAATGCCATACCACTTGTGTCCACGTACTTGCATTTTCATAGTTACATCAGAGTTCAGCGTCTAGCTCAATCTTTCCAGAGCACATTTATCTGGTTCCTCAAACTGGTGTGATTTTTATGGTTTATCCTATTAATTTGAAAAGTAATGCTGTGCTATCTTGAAGCCCCTCATTTATTATTGCTTTTATCTATTCATGTTATATCATTTTTCTTGTTTATGTCTCATTTCTCCAGATATAGTTTAAATTGTTTTGGGAAAAAGAACTTGCCATATACTTTTTCTGTAGTTTTAGAGTTTTGCATGTTGATTGTTCCTGAAGTGAAGTTTAGATGTGGGTTCATTAAAACAAGCAAACAAAACAAAACAAAACAAAAAGTATCTTACATAGACTTTGGTGTAAGTAAAATGGATCTATATTCTTTAACACTACCTAGGAGGAGGTCAACAATTTTTAAGCTTGACATCTTGTAGATCTGCTGTATCATCATGCATTGGTTGTGTGGTGCCCTCTGGCACACCTGGCCCATACAGAACACAACAGCCATGAGTGCAAGGATTTGGCCTGTTTCATTCACTGCTTTCTCCCAGGGCTTAGAATAGTGTGACTGGCAAATAATAGGCACTCAATAAACTCTGTTAAATGAATGAAGATCATGATTAATTGTTGCCATTAATAGTTAAATTCCTGACATTTGTGTTATAATTTTAAAAATTGAGATGTGACAAACGAGTGAGTCAAGAATACATTCATATCTATGAGAATTTCATGTATTAATTAGGTGGCGTCTCCCATCAGTGAGGAAATTAAGTATTCACTAAGTGACTGGGACAATAGATTTTCCCTCTGGAAAAAATAAAATTTGAACCCTACCTCCCACCCACTACTCACAAAAATTATTTCCAGATGGGTTAAAATCTAAATATATAAACAAAACCTTAGCAAAAATGAGAGAATATATTTATGACTTTGGGAAAGTCCTGAAAATGCTATAAAGAGAAAGTTTGATAAACTTTAATTATAAAATTTCAAAGTTAATTATTAAAATAATTATAAAATATATCATTATTAAATTTAAAATACAAGTCAGAAAATGGGGGAAATGATTTATCACACAAATTAAATAGATATCCAGGGCTTCCCTGGTGGTGCAGTGGTTAAGAATCTGCCTGCCGTTTCGATCTCTGGCCTGGGAAGATCCCATATGCTGCAGAGCAACTAATCTCATGAGCCACAACTACTGAGCCTGCACTCTAGAGCCCGCGAGCCACAACTACTGAGCCCTAGTGCCACAACTGCTGAAGCCCGTGTGCCTAGACCTCGTACTCCGCAACAAGAGAAGTCACGAAAATGAGAAGACCTTGCACCGCAATGGAGAGTAGCTCCCGCTCGCTGCAAATAGTGCATGCGCAGCAACGAAGACTCAACACAGTCAAAAATAAAAACAAATAAATAAATTTATATTAAAAAAGATATCCAGGATATATAAATGACTTTTTCAATTCAACAAGAAAGTACTTTCACAAAATATAGCTAAAAGATAGATAAACATAATACCATAATAAACTTCAACAAATGTATTGCATTTCCTCTTTGAATGTCAAAAATAGAAAATTGAGAGGGAGGGAATACAGCTGGCCAGTAACCATACAGAAAATATGTTCAACTGCATTTGTTACCCAGGGAACTAAAAATTCAAACAAATTTAATGCAGTGATTTGTGCCGGCTTGGCAAAAATAAAAATGTTTGTTAATACCCTGTTGACAAGGGTGGGAGATACATTAACTTTCATGCGTGATTAGTGAGAATAATTTGGCATGGTCTTTTTGGAGGATAATTTGGCACAATTTCTTAAAAATTAAACTATGTATCCCTTGGACTTAAAAATTCTGCTTCTGGTTATGCTAGAAAAACTTGACACGTGTGGAGAGAGGCACATACAAGGAAATGGTTAAATAAAACCTTTCCAATCTCTCCTCTGGAATAACTATACACAGCAGTTAAAGAGCAATTAATAATTCCTTATGTTCTACAAGGAAAGATCTCTGAAACATTTCTAAGTGACCCGTACAGTGATATAAGCATATGAAACTATTCATATATCAAAAATCCCTATATATTTACATTTCTATAAGGTCTTCCTTTGAATTTCCAGTAGGAAATTCATAGAGAAGGAAATGCAAATGTCCAAAATATGTAAAATATGTTCAACTGCACTTGCGTTCTATATTTTTATAAACATCTGAATGCATCCACACACATCCACACACCCTCACAAACCTGCACATACACATCAAAAAAGCGATGAAAGAATACATACATGGTGGAAGGGTTGGTATTGGTGACTATTCAAAACACTTCCATTTTATTTGCTATTTTAAACACAAAATTTGGCAAGAGAATCCATGTATTAATCCATATAATAAAAATAAATTAATTTAAAAGCCTTGGGGGGATATAAATGAATTATTAATTGAAAGCATTCTACTAAACAAGATTTTAAATCCCTATTACTCAGTTTCCTCCAGGCCTGCCTATGGGAGGTCAGACAGGTGTTTCCAGAAAGCAGGAAAGATGGAGATGCTTATGACATCAGAGTTTTTTCTCCCTCAGTGTCTCAGGTCCTTGATAACTGTCTGCTCATGCTCTGACCATAGTCAGTGATTTTCTAGGGCTGGACAGACGTGAGAATGCAGCTGCTGGACCTCTCTGAGAGTCAAAGGAGTTCATGACCAAAGTCCTCCAGCAAAGCACAAATTGCCCAGGAACTAACTAGTCATAACTAACTAAGTCATTTCTGAAAAATTGACCATTTTTCATAAATGGACTTAGAATGCCATCCTTTCAATTGAAATTCTATTTTTAGAATCTTTGTATAATAAAGGAATGTCTTTTCAATGACAAAAATTAATTCTGAATAATGATTTAATCCCCAATTTTCCTATTGCTTGCTGGAATAAACATATAAAGACAAAACAAAATTTTCATTTCAGAAAATTACCATATTCATTTTTAAAGACTTTTAATGTGAAATATCAAACCATGTGTTCAAAACCCCTCTAAAAATGTAGGCCAGATCTACTAGTAAGCATCCTAAAGGTGCTCTTTTTGACAATATGAAGTTGTCCATGATTGGCTGATCTCTGCCTTTGTTTCCTTTTATTTTTTTTAAAGTAAGTTTTGCCAAGTGCATTATCAATTACTGGGGACCAGTTTGTACCAGTTCCCAATTCTTTACAGGTTGAAATCAATTCCTTAAACATTGAGAACTGATTCTGCTTTATGGTTTGCATTCTTTTGTAGTGTCTCATGCTTTCTAAAAGTGTTTGTATATGCTTTTAAATATAATGCTGCTTCAGTCTTTTAAAATAATGATAATGGATTTTTTTTCCATATATCAAGGTTACTCAAGTGAGTGGGAAGAAAAAGTTACTTGAGTCCATGACTTTTCTCCAAAATGGCTGCTTCTAGTTGGCATTTATAAAATTTACCAAAGTAGGAGATATAAAACTTACACTTCATGATAAAGAAAATGTGTTTCAAAGGCCTGTTGGCTATTTATAACTTTGGCAAAATCACAGATATCTGAGTTATATCAAATGAAAAAGCCAGGAGCTGACTAACCTTGGTTATCTCTTCCAAGTATGCAAGAGGCTTGCTTCTGATAAATTCTGTCCTGAAACTCATTTAAAGAATCCTTGCAGGCCTACAAACTGAGTTTGTTTGGTGAGTTGCACACAAATTATCCATGTTCTTACTCTAAGCTCTGATAATGAACAATGGGTGTTTATATTTGTGTAAAATTAGAAACAATATACTCATGGCAAAAATCTCATATATTTTCTACAGCTTTTCCAACCTAAAAATTGTACTTGAGTTCTGTAACAACAGTAATATCATTTTTGTCTTTCTGTCCTGGTGCTTGGCACTGTGTCTAGCACGAAGTGGGTACTGAGCAAATGGATATTCATGATGCATTAATGTTGAATATGCATTGTTCACATGTATGCATATATATGTATTATTATGTACATGTGTGTGTTATTATGTGCCATGATTTTTAGTGAATATAGTATAAACTGAGATTTATATGTGGGAATGTGGGCCTACACCTACAAGGGGGCTAACTTTGGAGACTGAATCAAGCCCTTTCAGCCCTCTAAAGTCTATCCACCTAAGCTTCAGAGAGCCTGCAACTTGGTTTTCTCTGCCAATCCAATGCCTGGACTGATAAAAGTGGTTTTTGAAAAGTGTGTTTTAAATACTCATCACTGAGGCAAATTTGCAACACTCAGTCAAAGGAAGGTGCTTCAAGAAGGGAATTGCTTGATTATCAGAGCAAACTGAAGATGGAAGAGGCAAACAAATTTGTACAAGGAGCTCCAGGTCTCCTGGAGGAAGGAATCCAGATGTTTTCTGCTAAGTGAGGTTCCAGTCAGAGAGAATCAGAAGGCTGAACCAAGGTGACAGCCACTAAGACCCAGTAGCAGGGGAGGGCTACAGATAAATTGAAATAAAGTTACAAGTCTGAAGAGAAATGGATTCACGGGTCCAATGTTTGAGTTTAGCAGGTGATCAGTGTAGGAAGAGTCTAGGCTAAGAGTTCTTTAAACAGCAACACTAGCCCTTCCTTAAGCCAGAGAGGTCACTGTGCATGAATTGAAAGGGGTTGTCACCAAAAATCCTCATAGCCAGAACTTATGTCTCTTCTCAGTGGATCCTGCCATACCAAGAATGTTTTCAGCTATGGACTTTGATGGTCGCAGCAGAATAGGGTTCTTCCCCAGCCATCAAGGATCCTTTTACTAGAGTGGATAGCATCTCACCTGCCTATGAGACATCCGTCTGCATAAGAGTATCACTAAAGGCTTAGTCACTCCTAGAGTCTTCATCAAAGAACATCCAACAGCAAGTCTCTCTCCAACACTCTGAATCTAATGGCACCTGGAGAAAACTTTTGGGTAAGGAGCTAAAAGAACTCCAACCCTCCCATCATGGTGTGAATTCAATCTTGAGGAAAATCTAGCACCATAGTGTCACCCTACCACTGACGGTTGCTTCAAAATTAGAAGATGGAACTTCTACTGGCAGCCAGCACCCCTCCAACACTGTAAGGCCAAAAGAGAATGCTCTCTCTCTTTTATATTTATGAGCACCATAGATTCCTGGTCTCAATGGAGTGGTGAATAAATATTATTTGTAGTCACCAAGTTAATAATAATAAGATGGTTTTTAAAGTTGCCCAATTTAGTAAATTTTATTAAAAGGCTACAAGAAAAACCATGAGTGTTTATAAGTATGTATGGTAGATGAGTTCTGCTAACGTCCTGAATTTTTCACACTTCCTGGCATCTACATACTGTGGTAGTGCATGCTTGCACTGATTTTGGCTTTGGACAGGTGGTTATTGACCCAAGCTCTGCACTTGGGTATTTTCACTCCCTTGGACCCCTGCCACAACCACAAGAACATGTGTGGATTAAACTGGGGAGGATGAGACATGTGGTAGGACCTGATCTGTCCCACTGAAGTCATGTTACATCATCCAGTACTCAGCCAACCCAGAAGTTGACATCAGACACAAGGGTGAGCCTGGCCAAGATCAGCAGAACCATTAAGCTAATCTCTACACCCATATGAAATAACAAGTGGTTATTGTTTTAAACCACTAAGATTTGGAGTGATTTGTTAACCAGGAGTAAGTGATACAGCATGCGATCAGATTACAGCAATGAACAATGAAGTTATGAGTTAAATAAAGAAAGCTGATAGTGAGGATTATTTGTCTTTGAGTCTACATTTACATGTGAACAAAATGACTGCTAAATTAATGTTAAAATAACTTTAATGTTAAAATAATTAACATTAATTCGTTAATTAGTGTTAAAATAGCCAATACTCATAATACCACCTTTCCAGGCTGACATGTGACATGTGATAAGACTTCTAAGCAAGGAGATTTCCTCACAGACATTTTTACTGACCAGTCAGAAATGTTGTCTTATATTAATTTAGGCAGTTTTCTGAAAATCTCTCAGTTTCTCTCTTCGGCAACCCTCATACATTGAGGAAACAATTGCCACACATGATCATTTTTATTTTTAATACTTTTTCTTTTTGGAAAATAATACCAAAAACTACAAGGATAACAAACATTTTTGCACCCATCACCCCACATTTAAACATGCTTACATTTTGTATAAATAATAATTTGTTTACAGAAATAAAATATCAAAAATATGCATAAAAATAAAATAATAAAATTTGGTTTCTCCTGGAATCACTTTTCTCTCTTTACCCAAGATGATAGCTATCATGAATTTAGTGTACATTTGGTCGGTTTTTAAAATAATAATAATAATTATTACTATTATATATTATAATATTATTTAATCCATTTTATTTTTGAATAGTGTTTTAAAATATTGTTAATAAATTACATAAATAATATCATTAATTGTGTATTATGCCTTTCAACTTGGTATTTTCCTCAATGTTCTTTTCTGAAATTTATCTAAATATTATAGATCTAATTCATTCATTTAATTGCTGTATATAATTTCAAAGCATGACTATAACATTTGACTGCTGATGGACATTTGGGCTGTTTCCTATTTTTCATGACTGCAAAAAATACCAAAATATGTACCTTTGTTCATATCTTCTTGAGAATTTACCTAGAAATGAAAATTCTGGGTCTTACTTATGCTTTTTTTTTTTTGCGGTACACGGGCCTCTCACTTTTGTGGCCTCTCCCATTGTGCAGCACAAGCTCCAGACGCACAGGCTCAGTGGCCATGGCTCACGGGCCCAGCTGCTCCGCGGCATGTGGGATCTTCCCGGTCCGGGGCATGAACTCGTGTCCCCTGCATCGGCAGGCGGACTCTCAACCACTGCTCCACCAAGGAAGCCCTAGTTATGCATCGTTTAATTTTTACCAAATTGTGATTTTCAGAGCAGTTGTGATAACTTACACTTTTAACAGCAGTGCATTTGAATTCTCATTTCCACAGGCCGTACGAGACTTTATCAAACTTTTAAAGTTTGTGTCAGTCAAATAGGTATAAGATATTACTTGTTCTTTAAGTTTCATTTCCCTGAATGTTAGTGAAAATAACCATTATTTCATCTGTGTATTGTCAATGCAGGTTTCTGTTCTATGAATTACCTGACCACTTTTTTGCGCATTTTGAGTGATCCTCATAAAATGTTAACACAAAAATGTTAATTGGTACTACTTTCTTACGTACTACCCTTTCTAAATACTAAGGCTTTGACTATTATATGTGTTGTAATGTCTTGTCTCCCTCTGGCCATGTCTATTTGTTCATGGTATCTGTATTAGCTATCTATCACTGTGAAACAAATTACCACAAATTTAGCGGATTAAAACAACACATGTATATTATCTTACAGTTTCTGTGGGTCAGGAATCTAGACATGGCTTAACTGAGCTCTCAGTGGCAGAGCTTCTTACAAAGCTACGATCGAGGTGTCACGCAGGGCCAGGGTCTCATCTGAAGGGCCGGCTGAAGAAGGATCAGCACATTGACATGGTTTTTGGCAGTATTCAGTTCCCTCTGGGCTGGACTAAGAGACTCACTTCTTTTCTGGCTGTTGAAAAAGCAACATGGCAACTTGCTTCATCAAAGCAAGCAAGGGAGAGAAAGTACTGGCAAGATAGTAGTCAGAACAATTGTAATCTAATCACAGAAATGACTTGCCCCGGATGTTGGGCATTACGATTGGTTAGAAGCAAGCTACTCCAGAACAGTATGGATGTTCCTTAAAAAATGAAAAATAGAATTACCATATGACCCAGCAATCCCACTACTGGGCATATACCCAGAGAAAACCATAATTCAAAAAGTGTCATGTACCACAATGTTCATTGCAGCTCTATTTACAATAACCAGGTCATGGAAAAACCTAAATGCCCATTGACAGATGAATGGATAAAGAAGATGTGGTACATATATAAAATGCAATATTACTCAGCCACAGAAAGGGATGAAATTTGGTCATTGTAGATACGTGGATGGATCTAGAAACTGTCATACAGAGTGAAGTAAGTCAGAAAGAGAAAAACAAAGACCATATATTAACGCATATATGTGGAACCTAGAAAAACAGTACAGGTGAACCAGTTTGCAGGGCAGAAATAGAGACACAGATGTAGAGAATAAACGTATGGACACCAAGGGGGGAAAGTGGGGGGGGGGGTGTGATGAATTGGGAGATTGGGATTGACATATAAACACTAATATGTATAAAATGGATAACTAATAAGAACTTGCTATATAAAAAAATAATAAAATTAAAAAAAAAAAAGAAGCAAGCTACTCCAGGGGATTACCCAAAGTGATGAACACCAAGAGAAATGGAGATTAGGGGACAATTTCAGAACTTACCTACTGCAGTGTCTTATTTGTAGAGAAGCTTTTAATTATGATGCAATTCAACCTGTCAATCCATTACTTATGATAATAACTTGTTTAAGATTTTACATTTTCCTTTATCTCCTTATTCAAACATTACTCTATATTCTGAGATAATAAAGATAATAAGCTATACTTTTATAGGTTTACTTTTTTCCAAGCTAGTCTTTACCCAGTTTTGTTGCATTTTATGATATGAATTTTAGATTACTTTTTTCCATATAGAAAACCAAATATACTAATACATCCTGTCCCCCAAATTTTCAAATCCTTATTTTTTCTCATATCAAAGTCCCATGCATGATTTTGTTTCCTTCTGTTTTATTCTATTTATTTATTTAGTCACCACTACTACACAGTTTTAAAAGAAATTATCTTAATTAGTATATCTTTATCATGAATCTTAATAATTGACAGTCAAGTCATCTTTCTCCTATTTGTTCAAAATTATCTTAGTTATCCCTGTACTTTTCTTCTTCTATACAAGTTTTAAAATGAGTTTGTCGGGCTTCCCTGGTGGCGCAGTGGTTGAGAGTCCACCCACCGGTGCAGTGGACACGGGTTTGTGCCCTGGTCCGGGAAGATCCCACATGAAAAATGAGTTTGTCAAATTCCTTGATGAATTGTGTTTACTATTTTATTGGAATTAATTGCATTCCCTGTTATGGCTAGCACAAAAAGAATGGACATCTTTTTATACTGGATTATTTCATCCAGGATATGATATATCTCACCATTTAATAAGGTCTTTCTTTTGGTCCTTTAATTTTTTAAAAACAATTTTCTCCAAAAAGGGTTTGTACAGCTTTTTTTCTTCAGATTATTTATTCAAATTTATTTATTTAGATACCTAGTAACTTTTGTTACCATTTTGAATTATCTTTTAAGTAGATAGATTTTATATACATACATATGTCCCAATCCTCTGTTTGAGTAAAGTCTGGGTTGTCACAACATTGGTTTACAAAAATAGAAGAGACATTGCCTGTATAAGGTATCAGCTCTCTTCAGTTTGGCCCAATTTTCTGGTATGGGAAGGCTGATTCAATGTAATTTCTCTTGTTAACTGGACAGAAACAGATAAGAATTGTTCGATGAAAATGTGAGTACAAGGAGTATCATTTTAATTTATTGCTAAAATTAAATTAGAATGTGTGTTAGGCCCTCTCTAGTGGAGATCTAGTATCAAATTCTTGCAGCTTCATGAACATTCCAGAGCTATGGATCTCAGATTTCCCCTCCTGTGTAAGTAGGAATCATGGGGTTTTAAACTTTGATTTGGTTCTTGCTGCTGTTTGTCCTTAATGCAAAAGGCACCAATCCGTTGAGCCATGCTGTGTTGGGATTCTCTTGGCCCTGCAAAGGCTTATACTATACTCTTTCCATGCTCAGATTGACTATAGGGTCTCTTAGGTTAGGCTTCTAAGGATTCAACCCATAGCAGCCAGTCCTTCTCCCCAAAGCCCTGTCACTGCAGAAGTAATTAGCTGCATGCACCCACCTCTTAGAAATCCCAAAACATTGCCTCCTCTCTGTTCTAGTGAGACATTGAAAACTGACACCACTCTCCTTTCTTGGCCCTCTGAGAGTTTATTAGATTCCGTCAAATTTCAAAGCATGATTTGATGGCTTACGTGGGCAAGCCTGATTTTGGTTATGCTAAAGACTTGTTCACCTTTCCAGAAGGTGGACTCATTCTTGATAATTCACATTTCCCTATCTCAGCTCTTGGCCCCTCACCCACAGAGCCAAGTGTGGGATCTTCCTGCTACAGAACAGACACGCATACACACACACACACACACACACACACGCTCACAAATTGAGTTCTCGCTGGGTCTTCTGTCACAGTTTTATTTTTCCACATTCTTGCTGATGATAAGTGATTTGAAACATTTAAAGAGTACCTGAAATAGTCAAAATTAGGATGAAATTTTAGAGACAACAGACTACAGTCTAAAGAAAGCGTGTGTTTGTGGAAGATTACTTTTGCTTCTACCCAGAGATACACATTCACGCTCCTCTTCTATTTGGGAAACTTTTGTGAAATATTTGGGAAACACTGACATTAGTGATCTCATGCTCTTGTTTTAAATTCCAAACTAACTCAAGGCAAAGATGATGTTACCCTTTTTTCAGATGAGGAAGCTGAGGCTTTAGAACTGTTAACAAACTAGCATCCTAGGTTGAAGTGGTGAAATTAGGCAGTCCCCTTGACTTTGAAGTCCATGTTCAAACCCGTTGTATTATAATGTTTCCTTTGCTCACATACTCTGGATTGTAAAGCATAAAAGTATTAAAAATGATAGTATATTTATTATTTTTGTATTGGGACCTTGGTTGTTTAGAATTGGATTAATCACAACCCTTGGTTTGTGACACTGTCATGTATAGCTTACTTTTATGGTTATATTATTTATTTAATAATAAATCAGCCAACTACCAAAACAAAAGCTGAACTTCTGATAATAACCTATCCAAATATGATCCCTTCCCATCCCACCATTACCTCTCATCACAGCAGACAACCATCATCCTGAATCCCATGTTCATTATTTCCTTTGGTTTCCTCTCCCTGACCCAATATTTGAAAGATTATTTACTGATGGTTTTCAAACTTTCAACCTTTTTTTAAACATTTAAGACTTTAATCCAGCAGAAGTTTAGTTTTGAATAGGGTATGAGAAAGAAATCCAACTTCATTATTTTCCAAATAACCAACCACTCTTCCCAGTTCTGTTACCGAACAGTCCGTTCATTTCTCTGCTGTTATAGAGCAAAGTTCATTGTTTACTGAGGTCTCTTTCTGTGTTTTTGTTAAATTTCACCATTTAATATTTCTCTTCTTATGTCATTACCTCCCTGCTTTAAATTCCATAGCTCTACTATATATTTTGATTCCTGATACAGCAAGTCTTCTCTCTGCTTCAAAAGGATCTTCAAACAAGTCCTGAGGATTCCTGGCCTATTATACTTCCATGTAAATTTTAGTATTATCTGTTTCCAGGAAAAACTCTGTCAGGATCTAATTGTATTTACATTGAATCTGTAGGTAACTGGGGGGAAATTAGAGTATTTATAAAATATCTTTTTAATCATAAAAATAAATTCTCTCCATTTATCTATAACGTCTTTGGTATATCTTAGTACAACTTTACAATTTTTTCTGTGGAGGTTATGCATATTTTCTGTTCAATTTATTCCTAGGTCCTTGGTATTCTCTGATGTAATTGTATATGGTAACTTTTTTTAAAATTATGTTTTCTAGGTATTTGCAACTGTTGTATAAATATGCAAATGACTTTTGATTATTAATTTTATAACTAATGACCTTAATCAACTATATTACATCTAATGTGTTTGTGAACTCTGTTGTGGTTTCTATGACTCATGCAAATAGTGAAAGAAACATCCCACGCAACTAGTGAAAAATGTAATTCTTAACTTTCAAATCCTTATATCTCATTTCTTTTTCTTCTCTTACTACACTAGACAAGACCTCCAATATAATTAGTAAAAGTAATGATAGTAGAGATCCTTATAATTAATTTTAAAGAGGATATTTTAAATGTTCCTCCATTTAGAATGATGGCTTATCTAGTTTTAGTTGTTTTTTTCAATTTTTGGCAGAACTTAAAATTGTCTTCTACTCCAATTTTAATGAATAGTTTTTTTTTAAGTCATGAATGGTTATATATTTTGCAAGTGCTTATTCTACAACTATTAAAATGATTATGTATTTTTTCTCTTAACATGAAGAAATATATATATTCTTATAGCTTAAATTCATATTGGTCATGGCATATTATTTTTATACACTGATTCAATTTGCATACATTTTGTTTAGGATATTTGCATCTATAATCATGAGTCAAATAGATCTGTAAATTTTCTATATTACTCATTCATAATAAAGTTCACCAAAGTGTGCCCAGGGACATTAGTCTTAAAAGATGCCCCATACAATAAAGGTTACACTGTCATCTCAATATGACAATTTTGTATTTGGTATCACCCTTCTTGGGGATTTAAAACATATATTAATAGTGCTAAAAAGTCTCATGGTAGAAACATGTGTATTTAATTCTGTTTCCCTATTCAGTTTGACTCCAAAACTCTTTCTCCTGCAAAGTGCCCTGTTGAGAGTACAGGGAAATGCAGAGTTAATGGGAACAAGAAACTTTAAAAAGCAATAAAAAGGATTCCTTTGAACTTTATGGACTGAATTTCTATTTTTGGTGCTATGGGCAATACCCCAGCAATGGGGGTAAAATAGCAGATTTGTCTTGTTTTCGCTTAGATAGTAAAATTCTAATCCAGTTCAGTATTAACCCTGATAAAATTGCACAGAAAGTTTATTTCATACCATTAATTTTGATCAGGGATCTGCAGAGTATGGCCCAGAACACAGGCCAAATCCAGCCCTTCCTGAAATAAGAGAGCCAAACTGGGTTTCTTATTTAACCAAGACAGCTAGCTAATATAATACAACTTACCCCAAGTATAAATGGACACAGTGGCAAGTACTATCATGTTCAACACAGTAAAACTACACATTAGTATGTGCAGTAGGCATTGTTGCTCTCCCCGTCTCCACCCCCTCAGATCCCCTGTACTGGTTCTGTGTGTTTTGTTCCTGACAGTTCAACTTTCCTGAAAGGACCACCATTAGGCAATTTTATCAGGTCCCTGGGGAGTCAGAAGTCATTGGGTTTTCCTGTTTCCCTAGAGACAATCTGTAACCAATGACTGCCTGGCACAGGAGTATAAAAGCCACTTCCTTTATAACATTTATTCTGCAAAGACAGAGAGACCACCAGCTATGATACAACCTACCCTAAGATTTGACCAAGATTCAGGGAGAACACCTAACTTAAGCTGTGGTCCTTGAGACCACAGTGATCCCCAGAGAGAGAGAGGAATTGCTGGATTAAATGTACAATGTGTGTGTACAGTTACCTTGAGCAGGGGTCAACTCTAATGTGTGACTTAAGCTCCAGAGCTCCCACTGCGATCAGGCCAAGAATTGGACTTTACCTGAAATCATATGTTTGCTTAGCTTTCTCCCCTCTCTATTCCATTTCTACCACTGTCTTACTAGTTTCCCTTCAGAATGCTCACTTAAGAACTCATTTGCCAATGTATCCTGGTCTTAGGCTTGCCTATGGAGAAGACAATCTAAGACATGTCAGACACTGTGTCAAGTGTCATTACCTCATAGGCTTCAGTCTCAGCTCCTAGTTTTTGGCCCTGTGTCACTTGTTGATACCATGGCTAATCTGAGATGTACTCCAGATCAGATGTACATGGATCTTTGTGACTAGTCCTCCTGTTACAAGGGGGGGAAACGGTACCAGGAGAGAAGACCTATGAAATTGTTCCTACTTTAAATAATTTTAATATGCTTCTTTCTCTGACTCATGTATAGCTCCTGCTAGACAAAGTTACCTGAATTTATGAAAATTTTGGTATGATTTAATCCATAGATTTGACACAACTTCATTACCATCTGTTGCTCTTTATAAGAACTAAGTAATATCACTAAATCACAATGCATTCATGGCTTGTTCCTTCCCTGTTATTTATCTTTCAAAGATATAGCCAAGTAAACAAATGGAAGAAGAAGAATGGAACTAAATAAAAATATGAGCTACTGTCCCTTTTGATGACTAGTTAGATGTTATAACGGTCAATTCATTAATGGAGAAACTCCCACATAATCAGATGAGGCTTTGCTTTCAAGATTGACCTAAGTAATGAAAGGTTGAAAAATAACTGAGCAGAGAGTTTCTGGAATGAGATTCCCCTCACTTGTTTGTGTTTCCCAGGAAATATATATGACTGGCCCCAGAACAAAGACACAGCAAAGGAAGTAAAAATACTTATATTCTCAAAGACTAATAACAATGTCTGTTTTGAATTTTTATTCTTTTCATAAATTGGAGAATAGTGTATAAATTATGAGTAATCTAATGAAATTAAGACTGTTTTCTTCTCTTTTCAAAAGAGCTGCAACAGCCTATGAGGGCGGTACTGCATGTTCTCAATCTCCACTTTTTCAAATGAACAGATCTTATGTCACATTTGTCCTGGGTCCTGTTTCTCCTTAGTCATCGTGTAGTGGTAAAGGGCAGTTTCTAGATCCATACTTACCAGCTTTGAGACTTTGGGAGAGTTTCCTAATTTCATTTTTTATAAAATGAAACTAGTTATAGCAACTTTATAAATTGGGCCTCTGACAGAAGTGGCTCACTTCTAAAGATAATTTGTTTAATTAGGTTACACTATATAACAGTTACTAATATTTGCAAATTGTTTCTTCACAATTTGATTTGAGGTAGGCAGTACATTTTACATCTAAATAGGAAGTCAATCCAGTTTTTGACAGGAGTACTCTTTTTTTTTTCTAATAGATCTTTATTGGAGTATAATTGCTTCACAATATTGTGTTAGTTTCTGTTGCACAACAAAGCAAATCAGCCATACGCATACACATGTCCCCATATCCCCTCCCCCTTGAGCCTCCCTCCCATCCTCCCTATCCCACCCCTCTAGGTTATCACAAAGCACTGAGCTGACCTCCCTGTGCAATGCTGCTGTTTCAGTACTCTTGATGTTCCAGGGATAAGAAGGAAGTCATCACACTTTTTATGGATCATCCTTCTCCTTCTTTTTTATTTTGAGGACAGAAGTCATGCTTTTTTTTTTTATCATCTTGGTCATTTTAACGAGTGTTCTGTTTTCTAGCACTTAGTAGGTGTGTTCATCATACACTACTCTTGGGTGTGCTTGTGTTAAGGGAGCTGCAGAGTGCTGGTAATAAAGCAAGTTGAAATGAATGTGAGTTTTATTAGGTAAGTAAATATGATTTGGGAATATAATTTGATGGGGTTAATTTTTTAACTAAAAGTCCATTTACTACCTGTTATGTAATCTGGAATCCACAGGTTATAATTAAGACCACTAAATATGCCTTCTCATATATGCCTCTGTAATAGCTTCTGTCTTTAATTCTACTTCCTTTTTCCTAATTTTAACATGAGATGAGAGAAATATTATAATTTCATACAAAATGTATAAACATAGTATTGTTGTAAGTGCAATCTGAGATCATTCTTATAAAATGAAATTTTTTGTGATGCTCTGGAAATCCACTGGCTAAAAGAGAAATGCTATAAAACAAGTCAAATACATGGAAAACAGCATTTTCCTCATGCTAATGGCTCTCTCCCATCACCAGTTATTGAATATATCTCCTTCAGTCATCATATTCCACCTTAAGCTTGGTAATGCCTAGACAAAAAAAGCAGCACAAAGTGAATTGTGTTTTTTTCAGACTGCTTCTCTCTACATTTTAAAATCACTTCGATTTTATGATAACGACCTAAAATGAAATATCATTGACCCAGAAAATGTAATATTATTCTAAATTTATCGAAGATAAAGCAGAGCCCTAAGCATCTTAAGAAAGAAAATTAATAAAAGTGTGAAATTGTAGGGCTTTTGCATTTCAGTAAGATGCTCTTTAGTAATTCCTGTCATATATACACACATGCATAGTTTTTGGTGCTGCTCAAACATGACTCCGTTGGCTAACACAAAATCAATTAAATGTACCCCATCCCATCTGTCTTCATCTGGGTTCCTGCCTTAGCAGACTCTATGACAAAGATCTGAGTGGAGGAAGTTTATTTGGAAGGTGGTCCAGGAGGTAACAGGGTACTGGTGGCATCTACTCCACCATCCAAACAGTCGTGTCTTAGGATGTCCTAGAATAAGTACAAATGAGAAATAATGTGATTCACTAAGAATTTAATCCTGCAAGATCTCTCTTATTAGTGATGCCAAAACTCTTATATGTACCTCTATCATGTAAAATTATCACAACATACTTTAATTATTTGTTTTATCTCCAGTTCCTGCTTTCTCTACCTTCTCCATAAAACCTTCTCTGACTGCCTGACATCAAGAAATCTGTCTCCTTTAAATCCACATGGTACTTATTGTCTGTATCAGTTATTTGCAATAGCCATGTCCTACTTTGTAATATTATTTTTACATTTATGCACCCATTTTCTCACATTTTGATATATACTTCTACAGGCCAGTACCTAGCACTTAGCAGACATTCAAAACTACCTTGCTTATCCTACTGTAAATAAAGGAAATGGTTGGTTCCCACAGTTTAACATCTAAGAATTATAAATTTACTTGCCCTTAATTTTAATAAAAAGAGTTAGAGTTCTTAGAAAATAAGAAGGAAGCCAATATACAATGAACAGTGAGTAGTAGTAGCATTATAAATATTTCTATGAAAAATAAGTTTTCAAAAATTAAGAATGCACAAATATATTTTTAAGCTTTGCAATACTTATTTAAATCTTCTAAAATAATGTGTCTGCAACTACTCTCTGAAGATTACCTATGTTGCCATTTAAAAACTGAAAATATTGTCTTTATACTTAAATCTGATTATTTCCTCAAAAAGTTTACATCCCAGTGAAGATTATCTTTCACTCCAAAGTCATTCTCTCCAGTTACAATATCATTTTATGGCTCTTGCTTTGGTAAAAATGAAGTCTGAGAGTTTCTATTGTGATACATCTCAGTTTTCTTCTGAGATGCTATAGCTCCCACCTCCCATGCCCAGCTGAAAGCCTGTTACCTTCTCCAGTGATGTAAGCTATGGAAACGAGTAGCTGGATTGCTACTGATCTAGGTCTTGCAGCCTCAAAATATGGTGACCTGGCAGCAGCCCAAAACTATGGAACACCTTCCTGGCAGCTTCGGTCAACCAATGTGATTGTTTACAGGACTAGGATGGTTTTAGCCCACTCTTAAAATTCAAAGCCATGGCCAAAAGTTATGTACCTCCATATTTTTCAGCTATTTCAAATATGAAAGCCACTTGTTTTTGAAGACTGTGGAAACTTCACTCACATGATCGACTTTCGCTCAAAGAAATACCATAGTGTTGCCCATCTCTACTGCACTCTTGGTGGTTTATTTTTTAAAAGGTTTGTTTATATATTGCAGTCTTCAGTAGAGTGAGAAATAAATTCAGAACTTCAACAAAGTGAGAAATAAACTTTGAACTCCAGTAAAGTGAGAGAGAAACTCTGCATGCCATTCCTTTAATCAAGATCATGAAGTGTTTTATATGCTACCATCACATGTAGACACAGTAAGCCTATAAAGATATATATATAGTGTGGTGTTAAAAATAAAAGCGCATATGAGCCATCTTAATCATGTGTTTTGAAAAATTAAGCCAATACTGCAAATAAAATCTTGGAAGTATAATGTATAAAAAGATTCAAGATCTAATCTGAAGATTGTAGAATACATAATGATGAGCAATAGATTATTTAGTGAATGTATAACTAACATTGAAATATGGATGTAAATTCCTTTTACCTTGGAACACATCATAGAGGAAGTTTTTAATGAATAATAAATTTAGCAAGCTACCTTATTTATAATTTTATTTTATGATTTCCCCTACTGGAACCTTTTCAAGAGAAAATAGTCAGTGCTAAGAAAAATAAAAATCTATTTATTCCTTTTCTTTTTCTCTTCACACAGTTTTTTTTAAACATACTTTTTCAAGAATTCCTGTAGATATTTAGCTTTCTTTATATTCTCTCAGAAGAAAAACACATATTTCAAGGCATCTGTAAAATCTATAAATACAATGAACAGAACCTTATTGCACAGAAATGATGCTCATTCAAGGTGAGAATATCTTCCTAAATTCTGGATTTCTTTCAGATGGCTATTTTGAAATGTTTTGCTTTATTTCAGTAAAATTTTAGTACTTCAGGCAACTTGTACATCTGTGAGTCTTGAATTGTGTTAATCAAAGCAGCAAAAAATAAGTAGTGATGACAATGAATCTTCAAAACAAGATTTATAACACAGAAAGGCCATAGTTCAAATAGGACAAAATATGTCTGAATAAGATTTTAAAATAAGTATTTACTAACATGCCAGTAGTAACTATTTTGATTTTTAGTGACAAATGAGGAAAGTATATATTTACTTTCAAATCCTGGGAACTTTTCTGGGACTAAGATAAAACATCAGCTAGTTTTAACAGTGTGAGTCAATGTTATATAAGGGGGTTTCTCACAACGATGAAGTGTCCTCAATGCCTTCTCTTTTATGATTTAACTATGTAGGATTCCAGAATCAAATTCAAATGAGGAAATAAAAGTAAAAAGCAGCAGTAGAGTTTATTTAAAATATGCCTTTTATCTTTTCACAGTGAAGACCACTTAGAACAAGATCCATGCTTAAAAGATGGAAGTAAAGAAGCAGAAGTTAGCCAAAGCCAATTTTTACAGTGACAGCAGAGCCAGTTCACTCAGAGGTTAGTTAAATAATTACTTTAAGGACTCACTGTCCTTTCTGGGAAAATGAACTGTGTAATGTCAAAAGCTCTCACGACGTGAAAAATTAGAGCAGTCATGAACATGGATTAACACCTATTCACAAAATACTGGCTTCACTTACTGAATTACAGGAGGCACATTAAATGTTTATTTAGCATTTTACAGTTAGCATAGTTGTGCTGAAATCACAATACCCACTTATCTCTATTAGACAGATGTCACTTGGCCCATTGCGATCGCCAAGTCTAATGCAGTTTCTACATTATAATCGTGGGTATGTTTGGCTGTGCTTGCCTTTCATGATGGGAGGAAGAATGTAAATAAATAGGGAAAAGTTGCTGTAAATTTTTTTGGGGGGTGATTACTTTTTGGATAACCGTTCAACGGTTCTTGAGGAAGAGTGAGATTTGGGGTTGATTGTGTGCACTGCTGTATCCCAGTGCTTAGAACAGTGCCTGAAACAGTTAAGAAATTTAGAAAAAAACAAAAAAACTTTCAAATGAATAAATTATAGTAATACAAAGCATGGATAAAAGAATAACTTAAAAAGATAACCGGGGCTTCCCTGGTGGCGCAGTGGTTGAGAGTCCGCCTGTCGATGCAGGGGACACAGGTTCGTGCCCCGGTCCGGGAAGATCCCACATGCCGCAGAGCAGCTGGGCCCGTGAGCCATGGCCGCTGAGCCTGCATCCAGAGCCTGTGCTCCACAACGGGAGAGGCCACAACAGTGAGAGGCCCCCGTACCGCAAAGAAAAAAAAAAAAAGACAAGCTATTTGGAACATCTCTTTTCCAATTTTAAGAGTATTCAAAAATATGTAGGAATATTATTCCTTTTACTCACTTATTAGGTGCTGATAACTCCCCATTCAATTAGGTTGGAATGAAAATACCAAGAGGGAGAATCTTTGTATTCACAGAAAAATCTATGGTATGTTTTAGCTGTCTATCATAAATCATGTCATCAATAGAGAATCTCTATCATTTCATTGTCCAAATTTGTTTGGCTCATGAATTTACCCCATAGTTGTTACTGTTTATCTTTCTACTCCTTCCTCTAATTTATCTTTTCCCCCACAAATGCTCCCACCTTTGGTTTTACATTAGTTTTCATTACTATTCCTATTACATTAACAAATGCAAAGGAATAAAATTATCAAATTAAAAAGTAAACTCATTATCTTCTTCCCAAATTTGGTCCCATCCAGTCCTGTTAAGACTTTTTAAAATTAGAAAGTACTAGTACTAACCTAAAATCCTCATTGTAATCTTAGACCACTCCTTCATTCTCTTCATCCAACAGATCATCAAGTTTAATCAAGTTTTTTTTTTAATATATTTCAAATTAATCACCTCTCTCACCTTTTCTCTCTTATCACCTATGGTCAGGCTCTCATCATATACCAACTCTTCTCTTGCAAAAGTCTTTATGGTTTTCTTGCTCTCAAACCTAATGTCATCCACTCTTTTCAAGGTTTCTAAAGTTACCTTCCCACATTATAGGCATAACATTCTCAGTTCAAAATCATTTCCCAAGCCCCTAAAGGCTACAAAACAAAATCCAGCATGACAGTCAGGATCCATCATAATCTTTGCAGCCTGTATCACTCTACTTACCTTTTGTATATCTGTGTTTCCAGACCTCATGATCCTCTGAACATTACATGTACAATATTTTGTCAATTCTTTTGCTGTTATTATTTTAATGACTTGATGTGTCCTTTTTGCCTTCAACTTCAATAAACCCTACTTATCCTTTAAGGTTTACATCAGGTGCTAGTTCAGTATTAACATTTCTCCATGTTGATTTCTGTTTCTTCTACCTGTACAGTAGGTTAGCCCTAATCCAGTCCATACTCCACTTAATAACCCAACTGACAGCAAAAAATGACAATTATGGAAATAAGCCTCAGAAGAATTGTGCTGAATATTACCAATGTGTCTTATAGATCTTAAAAGAATGTTTATTCACAGACTAAAGATGAAAATATGTAACTCAATGAAATATGTCAATAATCAAACTTACAGTACATACAAGTTGTTGAAGATGAAGCTTTTTAATGTCAGTATTTTGACCCTCACACTTTGACGTTTAAGACTATATTTATCACTGAAACAAAAATAGTGCAGCCTCTGAAGTGACTTTGATTAGTTTATTTCTGTTCCAGTGCCCTTTCATTTTTATTGGCTCTGTGAAAGTGATTCATCTTTTCTTTCTTTTCACTCAGCAGTGCCTCTAGATTTCATCTTCAAATGGAATATTTAGTAGCAAAGATCATCACAGGTTTTAGGCTATTCTTTATTTAGAACATAAAATAATGTCATTAACACATAATATTAATTGTGCTCTTACTCTCTACCAGGCGTCATATTGAGTGTTTGTACATGGATCCTTTCATGCAATTATCTCCCACCCTGTGATGTAGACACTTATCATCTTCATTTATAATTCCCATAACTACTTTTAAAATGACTTATAAGCTGCCTTTAAAATAGAAACATTTAATTACCAGCAGAAATATAAAGTGCTAAACTTCATTAATCATCAAGGGAATATAAATTAAAACTAAAATCCAATACTGCTGCATAGAATGGCTAAAATTAAAAAGACAGACATACCATCTGTCTGATATAGACCAACAAAAATTCTAATACACTGCTTAAGGGAGAAAAACATTGGTCAATTGCTCTGGAGAACTGTGTGACAGAATCTACTAAAGCTAAAAAAAAAAAAGCATTTTCTTTAACCCAGCAATTCAACTCCTAGTTAAATACCCAAAAAAATGTACATCAAAATATACAAAGATATTCACAGCAGCACTATTTGTATTGATAGAAGCCCAAACTAAAAAATACTAATGCCCACCAATAGCAGAATGGATAAATGAATTGTATTGTGCATTCAACTCAAATAATTCACCCACAGCAAGGAGAATGAACAAAATACATCTACATACAACAGCACAGATGTATCTTATAACTTAATGTTGAGCAAAAGATGTCAGATACTAAAGAATACATATGATTTTATTCCATTTATATAGAATTCAAAAGAGGTAAACAAAAGATGGTGCTAGAATTTAGAATAGTGCTTACCCTTGGGAGGTTGATTCACATTCTATTTCTTAGTCTGGTTGTTGATTACATGGATGTGTTCAGTTCGTGAAAATTCATCGATTTGCATACTTATGATTTTTGCACTTTTCAACATGCTGTCATTTTTCAGTTAAAATTTTATGTAGAAAAGTAAACATTGGCTGTTTTTCCTAAGATTGTAGCCTGAGGCTGGAGGACAGCAGCCATCTTGTGACCATGAAGCAACTTCATCGTAGATTCTTTCTTCAGTTAATGCACGATTGTCAAATTAATTGACTTTAGGTCAAATAAAGATGATTTGGAAATAATGGGGAGTTTTAATTCCACATCAGAGGGTCTTTGCTTCATCTCTGGTCCCATCCCCCACCATCTCACTCTCCTGCCCCCAGACTCAGAGTCTCCCTGCAGCTGCTTCAACTTGCCAAGCAGTCTCCTGCCTCATGGTTTCTGCCCTGAGCTATTTCATCAGCTTCAAGTGCTCTCCCTCCAGAGGTATCTGCAGAGTTGGCCTCCTCATTTCTCAAATGTCTTCTCATCAGACGACCTGCATTTACCTCCACATATAAAATAGCAGCATTTCTCCCTACTCTCTTACGTTTATTTTCACCTCTGATATTATTATCTATGCCACTTAAAAACGTTGCTCACTCATTGAACTGCTTCTGTCCTCTCAAACCTAAGCTCTATCAGGCCAAGTGTTTTGTACTGTTTGTTCATGGTGATAACCTCAATGCCTAAAACAATTCCTGGAAATATATAATAGGTGTATGATAACTATTTTTGATTGAATGATATTAAATATGATTTTATTAAACCACTGACAATCTCCAGGAAATCCTAATGTCTCTTCTTCTCTAAGTTGAAGCAGAGAAAGTTTGGTGGAGAAATACCACAGGACGATGGCAAGGTGGGAAGTTCCTAGGTCCCCTGAGCCATGGTCCTCACTCCCTGCAGTGTAGCTGGTCCTCCTCTCAAAAATCACATCCTCAACTTTTCAGAAACATTTTTAAATGTCAACTGAGAATCCCAAAAGTCTCCCATTGTCTTTTCACTTTCTCTGTGTACTTTTGCATTCTCTTCAATACTCAGGCCCCCAGGCAATAAAGAGCTTTCCTATATTGGGAGATAGGCAGGCCCTAGGGTCGGCGGCAATGTTTCTTAAGGTATCCAAATCATATCCTACCGCATATACGTGCATACAAATGTAATCACTGACTCATTCAACAAATATCTATCCCGTGTGCGAAGTGGGGGCTGGGGTGGGGAGTGTGGGGTGTGGATATAATGACAAATAGTTTCAGATGTTTCCTGCTTTTAGTGGAGCTTACATTCTAATTTAAGGAGTGTCTTAGGTTGGATGTTTCAGAAGCAGACCTGAAACAAGTACATGGACACTAATGGTTTACTTGAGAGATGGTGGGGAGAGGGGAGAGGGGAAGAAAAGCAGGGAAAAATGTGTTGAAGAGCTGTTAGTGCTCTGGGCAATTGGGGCTCAATGCTGCTCTGGCTTTCTAGGCTATGTCACAAAGTACACCTCAGAGCTGTCCCACCTAAGGGTCCATCAGCTTTCAGCCGTCACTGGATGAGGGCTGCTCCTGGGACATGAACTCGCTGGTGATTTGGCCAGCCCCCTTGTGCAGGCTGAACATGCTTTGTGGCTAAAGGAAGTCCCAGGCAGAGAAGATCGGGTGCTTCAAGTGGGAGCCCACCTAGTGGGAGCCGTGTGAATGAGGGGCCATTAGAGAGGCACTCACCCTCTGCTGCAGAGGACTGGTAGTACGCCAATTAGGAACAAAGGAAAAGCCAAGAAAAGCATAAGAGAACTAGAATGACTGGAAAGCTCTGTTCAATTGGCTAAGAAAAGTCGTTCTCAGTGTGTGATGCTCAGCTGAAATATTCAAGATGAGAGGGACTTGGTCCTGCTTGCATCAGAGGAAGAGCTTCCTGAGGCCAAGAGAACATCCAACATATCCAGGATGAAGGAATTAGTTCGGTGTGTTTAAGAAACTAAGAGGCCTGTGGGGTCAGAGTGAAGTAAGGAAAGGGAGGGAAGGGTTGTAGTCAGAGGCATGCGGGGACTGGGGCAGGTGCCAGGCACCACTGGGGGTTCAATCATGGGAATTCCATGAGCCTACATTCATGTAAAAGGTATACAGGCATTATATGTACACATATGTATGCCCGTATATCTGGGTATTAGATATACATTTCATAAATATAGGTACATATTTACATAATTATTTGTATACATTAATTATGTACTTATTTATAAACACCAGTCTAACGGGTGATGAAAATAATGGAATCTGTTTTCATTCCCAGTCATTGTGCAGAAATAAACAGTGTAGATGAGTGAGTGTATATTTTGTGAGCCCTGGTTGAAGTCTCTGTGAATAACTCTGTAAATGTCTAGTCACATTTAACAAGGACACTGCTGGTGAGAGTTACTGAGAAAGCTCTATCGGTGGGGAGACAGTTGGGAGAAGAAAAAGGAAAACAGATGGTTGACAGGTAAATGTAAGTTGATACTCATTTCATTTCTTGATGGAAACTCCTTAAAGGAAAGAAGTATTATAAAATGAAAGGGACTGAAAATAAATTTTAAAAAAATCGAACTTTTTGGTTAACTTTTTTTCTTTTCCTATTATTTTTCTTCCTTTTAGTAATATTGGCTGTTACAAAACCAGGGATCTTGAGTTTTGAGTGACTCACTCCAGGACCCATCTCTAATTTTTCAGGTCTTGCTTTTTCCAGCTTCAAAGTTAGCGGGAAAGGCAAAGGTATGATTTGACTTAAATTCAGTATGCATTGGCATTACTTACAGTGATTTTGAGAGCCTTTTAACAAAGGAGAAAAGATTATTGCATTGACAGTGAAATTAGAGAATTGTGCAGGCGCATTATGTTGAGTTGGCAGGGAAACGTTTGTGGTAACCCTGTTTTATGCAAATTATACAATAGCAGGAGAAAATCAGCGAAGCAGCATTGTTCTCAGTTGTTTTAAAGGCAAGGGGTCATGGAGACAATGCTGATACGGGCTTGTTTTTAATGGATTTAAAATTCATTTCTATTGAAATCTTGCATAGCATGTGCAATGACTCACTCTGAGTTATTGCTGAGAGGGAGCTGGATGTGGAAAAAGCAGAAATATCCACGTTCTTTCTCCAGGGGCCCTGCCATCGTCCTTGCCATCACTCTCCATCCTGTAGAAAGCTCACGATTGCCCAATCAACATCATCGTTGAGGACTGAGCCTTAAAAGTCGGCCAGAGAGGGTGTTCCATCCCCAAACCCAGCTCCTGGCCCAATTTTTATAAGTTATACACTTGGATAATCCCTTTGTCATCCAGTTGCTATGAGGCCAGCTGTTCCCCACTGAAACATAATCATCTTTCAATGCTCTCCATAAACATACTGATTGAGAAACAGGAGCAATTGCATCACACCAGAAGGAATTCAGGGGGAAAAAGGTTGATTAGAAAGAGACCATTGCTCCCCCCAAAACTTGCATGATTCCCATCAGATTGATGACTTCTAACTTTTGCTATAAGAAACTCAAAATGGCCTGGAAATATGAAGACAGTTAAGAAATGAAAGACTCTCTGACAAGATTAATTTTTACCTTTTTCTGCTGTTTTTAAAAAGTTGTGTGTTGAAATCAACCCAAATTTCCCTCATTGTATAAAATTGTGGTGTATTCTTACAATGGAAGAATACTCCACAAGAAAAGGAAATGAGCTACTGATAAATGCAGCAACATGGATGACTCTCAAATGCATTATGGTAAGTGATTCCACATACATGACCTCTTCTGAAAGATTCTAAACTATAGGGGGAAAATGAGATCAGTGCTTGCCAAAAGCTGGGAATGGATGAAAAGAATTGAATATAAGGCACAGTAGACTATCATTTGAAGTAATAGAATTGTTCTATAACTTAATTTTGGTGGTGGTTACCTGACTATGACTATATGTTTTATTTTGTCAAAACTCATAGAATGACATACCAAGAAAGGGTGAATTTTACTGTATGTAAATTATACATCAATAAATCTTATTTAAAAAGTGTTCTTGGGAGCTTCCCTGGTGGCACAGTGGTTAAGAATCTGTCTGCCAATGCAGGGGACACAGGTTCGAGACCTGGTCCGGGAAGCTCCCATATGCCATGAAACAACTACGCCCGTGCGCCACAACTACTGAGCTTGCGCTCTAGAGCTCGCAAGCCACAACGCCTAGAGCCCATGCTCTGCAACAAGAGAAGCCACCACAATAAGAAGCCCACACACCACAACGAAGAGTAGCCCCTGCTCACTGCAACTGGAGAAAGCCTGCGTGCAGCAACGAAGACCCAACACAGCCAAAATAAATAAATACAATAAAATAAATTAACTTAAAAAAAGTGTTCTTGGTTGAAAACTACATTTCCTTTTCATTTTTTTCAGAAAACTGCACGCCATGCTTGTTTTCTTCCTGTAATATGTCCTGGTGTATGCTATGAGGTGCTATGGCTGAATGGTCCTTCTGCGTTTGCAGGTGTTACATGTTGCTTTGATTTGGTAATGTAAGAGGAAGCGAATAGATAGTCTTTTTCTGTGGCAATAAAAGGCAGTTTTGTTGAAGACCTGCCTGCTTGTTACCAATACAACATAAAGATTCAACGTAATTAAGAATTTTGAAATATGTTTCTTATTCTTTAGAGCTCTTTTAACTTAACTAACAGAAATCTGCTTCAAGGGAGATCAGCTCAGTGCTTTACGATGACCTAATGGGGTGGGATAGGGAGGGTGGGAGGGACGCTCAAGAGGGAGGGGATATGGGAATACATGTATGCATATGGCTGATTCACTTTGTTGTACAACAGAAACTAATACAGCATTGTGAAGCAATTATACTCCAATAAAGGTGTATTTTTTTTTAAAAAAGAATGTATATTCTTTACAGTACTCATTATATACAACACTATTCATAGTTCACTTCAAATGTTAGTCTTAAGCAATGGGAATATTCCTTGAGCAAAACAAATAAATCACTGCAGTGGAAAGAAAAAAAGAAAAAGAAAAAAGAAATCTACTTCAATCTGGCGTTATAAAAGAAAAATTGAAAGCTAGTAGGGTAACTTGTGAAAGAAATAATATGTCATGATGTTAGAAATGTATTTAACTGGGTTGGATTCTTCAAAGAGATCAATGATATTTTGGTGGTTTTAGAACATGGTGTAAATTCTTTGACACTATTTCCATTAAAAGGTAGAAGGTCTGTTTCCCTTCCTCTGTGACTGCTTTGATCAGTACAATAGAGCAGCAGTGACATTGTGTGACTTTGAGCAAGATCACTGAAAGCCTTTCAGTTTCTACACTATGGAGTTAGAACACTTGGTGGTGGAGCCCTGAGCCTAACTCCCCAGAGGCTGCCATGTTGTGAGGGAGCCTAAGCTACATGGCAGGGCCAAGTGTAAGTGTTCCAGTTGACAACCACAGCTGAGTTCAGCCTTTGAATCATCCCAGCTCAGGCAGAGGATATGTGAGTGAAGAATGCTTCAGATGATCCCAGCCTCCAGCCATTTAAGTGCTGAGGCATGAAGCATCATGGAGCAGACAAGCTATCCTCACTGCGCTCTGTCCATTATTCTGACCAACAGTATCTGTGACCATAATCAAAGGGTGGTTGTTTAATGGCATTAAATCACTAAGTTGTAGGGTAGTAGGGTAGTTTGTTGTGCAACAGTAGATAACTGTGAAGAGGCATGGGACAAAAATCCAAACACAACAAGACACCTTAAAAGTCAGAGACTATTTTAGATTTAGGGTGACTAAAGGAACCTGACAACTAAATGTAATACATGATTTTCATTACATCTTCAGTGGCAAAAACAACCTAAAGAAAATATTAGGGACAAAGAAGGACTTTTCAAAATAAAAACTTGTTGGGAAAAAAGAAGCAGGTTTAAAATAAAAGTTAAAAGAGAGAGAGAAAGAGAGAACAAACTTAGGCTCTGGAGTCATTCAGCCTGGGTTCAGATTGTTGCTCTTCTCATTGCAAGCTCTGAGACCACAGATACATAAACTCTCCTTCCACTTATAGGATTGCTAAGAGTATTTAGTCATCTTACTGGTATATGGATTGAAAGAGACTGTGGTTGGAAAGGTTGCCAGCATAGAATAAATTATAAAAAAGTATCATTACTAATAGGGACTATTTTCAACACAAGGAAAACGATTATGAACACAGGCAATTGCTCCCTGTCTCCCTCTCAGCTCCTCTTTGTATGTCTACTTTAATCTTCCCCCTGTCTTTGCAGAATGGTTTGCCCTCCTTCTGAATGCTTGTCTTACTTTGCTGCCCTGTGTCTCTTGAGCTTCTGTGTCCTCTGTTCAAGCAACCAGACCAGACTCTTCAGTGACCTTCAAGCTCACTCCCAAATATCAGGAAGAGATAGTCCGATTATAGATCTTGGGTCATTCAGACCCATTCAGATTTAGAAACATGTTAAACAGGATCCTGTAGTAGAAACATGGTTGTGAGGCCCAAGATCTCTTAGAAAACAGCTCTAAGAAAAGAAAAATGGGCTTGGCAGACTCTTATTAATTAGAAGATAATTTTAACATAAATTGGCCATGGAAATAAAATTATTTTCATTTTATGTCCATGGATACCATTTTAACTGTGAAAATTAGAGTTGTACCTGGTGTTTATAATCTTAAGAGAATGTAGGAGATGGCCAACTGAGATTGGGAAACCAAGGCTTAGAGGAACGTCTTGACCTTCTAATTCTTCCATTTTAAAAATTATTCCATTGCAATAAAATGATTGTGAAAAAAGTGTTTTTTATCTTCTCTGAAACCAGTAGCCTGGAAAAGAGCAAAAGAGAGTGTATTGGTGATGTCATTTTATGTCTTGTGAAACAAATGTTGTATTTGTTGTACTTAAGTTATTGCAAAACAATAATTTTATAATCTCTTAAAATATTTTAAGTGCACAGTATTATATAGAACATATTCTTGTAAACACTCCAGTAAAGCATATGCTACAGATAGAACTTTGATGGTCACAAATCAGATGTGTACCAAAAAAAAAAAATCTCTATTATACAACTGTACATACTTTCCTGATCTCTGATAATCCATTTTCACTCATTATTGCAAAACTTAGTATAATCACTTCTGGTGGAATTGCTGCATTGAAGACTGTGAGGGCTTAAATTTTTAATTATATAGCTAAATTACCCTCCACCGTTGTAATACATAGTCCTTGTCCAATCGCCAATTCACCACTGCTGTGAATGAGAATATTTATTCCCCCACATCTTTGTCAAGCTAGATGCTTTGAACGTCTCTGTTTTTGATAATCCAAGTGTCAGTTGATTTAAATTCTATCCTTGTGATTATCAATGAGTTTGGGAATCTTTTCTTCCTTTAATTGTTCTTTTGTATTTGTCTTCTGTGTCAATAAATTGCCCATATTGATTTGTAGAAGCTCTTTATATGTTCTAGATATTAATCACTTTTCTGTTATGTATTGTGCAGGGATGTTTTCAGAGTACATTTGAACTTAAAGCAAACAAACAAACAACCTCATTCACAAGGGGCTGAGAAGATGGGCAGAGATTTGTAAGGGATTTCTTAGGAGGTCCTCTTCCCATGTGAGTTCCATCCCTGCCCATCTCCGGCCCCAAGTACATGTCTCTCTCCTCCTCACACCTAGTGTTGTCCATGGGGTTGCAGTTGGGGAAAATCTGACTGCTGTTTGTCTCCTGATCAAGATGTCTAGAAGGTGACAGATGGAACAGAGAAAAAGAGTGTAAAGGGCTGCATTGGGGGAGTAATTTCCTCCCACTCACAGGGGGTCCAGGAATGTGGAAGTCTTTTCCAACTGTGCCAAAACCACCTGGGGGATCCCTGAGGAGGGGTCCACAAGTTACTGGAGGCATGGGCCAGAGAGGCATGAATGCTATGGTTGGAGTTGGGGGAGATCATCCTGGTTTCCAAAGACCACACCAAATTTCCCATGAGTCTCCTTTGAACACAGCCAGGCCCAGACATCAGCTGTGACAGAAGCCATCCCCAGCTAAGCAGAAACTTTCCTGCTCTATTCTTTTACCTCTCCTTCCTTCTTTCTACCCTTTACCACCAGGCAGGGTCTAAAACCACAGCCAGCTAGAGAGCATGAGGTGAGGAGAGATAAAGAACCAACAGAAAGCAACCACATCCCCTTCCTTAAAATCTGGGGCCCCATGAATGCCACACAGAGCTGGAGAGGAGGAGGAGAAGTGTGGATTAATACCTTGGACTGAAATGAGAATGTGTTTTTAACTTAACATGAACTTAGTACAGAAAAGTCATGGTGCCCATCAGAGCTTCTCCTACTTAAATCATCTTTAGAATGTCCATTGGGAGACAGAAGAAATGTTAATTTTTGTTACATCCCATACATCATGCCTTGGTTAAAACACACTACAGATATTTTTTCCCAGTCTGTCCTTTGACTTTCTTTGTGTTATAATATGTTTCTAGGCATTCTCAACTCTAAGTCATGTAGTCCACCTATCATTAGAAGGGCCTTCTTACCCTAGGATTATAAATATTTTATACTTAAAAATTTACATCCCATATTTTAGTTTCCTATAAGTGGTTTTTAGATACGTCTGGAATTCATTTTGTGAATATTGTTGTAGTGTCAACCTTCTGTGGAAAAATTGCCCTCAGCTGGGGAAAGCTGCCTTGCCCAGGGTCATGTCCCCTACCCACGGGCAGCCCACATCCAATGACTGTTCCCTGTGGACTACTGCACACCATCCCGATGGACACCTGGCTTCAGAGGCTCCACTTAGGGTTGGCAGAAGCCCCTGAGACTAAATTGCAGCCCAACTTCTCCCTCTGTGCACTGCTGCTTCCTTCACATATCCCTCAGATATTTGCTCCAGAGAGCAAATCTTCAATAAACATCCTGCCAACAAATCTGTCTCAAAAATGCTTCCTGGGGAAACCGATCTGCAACAAATTTGAAATAATTAACTGAATTTATTTTTCTTCCGAATGCAGAATTCACAACCTTAGTAACTTTTACTAAACAATTAATCCTTTTGATTTAAATGTCATCTTTACTGTATACTGATATTTCCATTGAAAATGGTCTATATTTGGACTATTCATTCTATCTGATTCTTCTATTTATATTTTCTAAAATTATTGCCACACTGTTTTTATTCTGTAGATCTAGAATAAACTCGTTATCAGGCCAGGCAAGTTACTCATTATTTTGTTTGTTTGTCTATTTAATGAAAATTATATATTGACTATACTTTTGTTTGTATATTTGTTTTTCTTCTCCCAGATGAAATTTAGATATATTTTCTTAAGTTTACATAAAAATTCATATAAAAACTCCAATGTGAATTTAATTTATTATTGCACTGAATTTAAGGAATAATGTGTGGAGTGAAATATTTACAATATTGAATTTTCTCATCTAAATTTTGTGCATGTTCCTCTGAATGTTAATGTACTTTTCCCTTTTGTGGAGTTTCTTCTTATATACCTTACATTTATATCCTGGTAGATTTATTTCTAGACATTTAAGAACATATATTACCATTTACGAATAGTATCTGAGATTTGTATGTTAATCTTATGTCTGACAACCTTGACAAATTCTTTTCTCGTTTTTAATGATATTTTGGTTTCTACTCAGACTTTTTGGGCAGATGATATCATCTGTTAATAATGCCTGTTTTGTCGTTTTTCTTTCTAATCAATGTACATAATTCCTTTCTTGTTTTATTACATTGGCTATGATCACCAACACAGTGACCATGATAGCTATCCTTGCCTTGTTTAAGACTTTGATAGGAATTTCTCTTACATTTCACCAATAAATATGATTTTTGCTGGAAGCTTCTAATAGATACCAAATACCTACTTAAGGCTGAGTCCTAAGAGTAAGTCATCCATGAGTAAGCAGCAAAATAACCATAAAGTGGGATGAACCCAGAAGTCAGAGAGAGAGTGATGGGTCTGATCACCCTGAACAGGTGGCTTCTATCAGAAAAGAACTCCTGCGGGGAACTGATGGCAACCTTAAATAACTAATTAACTAACAAACTAAATGGATGTAAAAGGATTCAATTATAAACCTAAAGTTCTTTTGGGAACATAAGCAAGTGATTTTCCATTTTATGATTCAGGAGAGATATTGAAAGGGAGTGCAGGTATAGCTGAGATCAGATAGCAACTGGCAGGAAGATCCTGGGTAATAAATATCTCTAAACACAAAAATTAATTACAAAGATTTGGAAATCATGAGGAAACCCAAAGCCATTTGAATACAACTCCAGACATTCTAAAATGCTAATACTAAGAACCCCAAATAGAGATAAAGGAAAAGATGGAGGAGAGTAACAATTAAATAATGGGAGAGATTTGCTCTGAGTGGAGGAAAGATAAATTCTTCATAGTTAAAAGGCTAAATAAGTTCCTCACAGGACTGATAAAATGAGACTTGGCACATCCTGGAAAAATTCCTGAACTTCAAGCATAAATAGAAATTTATACCAGACTTAAGAAGAAAGAAAATATTCCTTTAAGAAAAGGAGAAATATTCATATTCGCATGGTAGCTCCAAGGCAAACAAAACTAAAAAGAACATAAGTTTTACAATATAATGTAAAGAAGGAGAATTTAAGGTTGAAAGTACTAACAACATAAAGGAACATTATGTAAAATAAAAGGCACAATTATTAATGAAGATACAAAGATTATAAACCAATGAATATGACAGCTAAATCTGCAAAACAAAAACAATCAGAAGTGCAGGGAGACCTTAATAAAAAAACAGAACTATGGTGAGATATTATAAATACCACTTGAAGAATCAGTAAGCTCTTGAACAGGAAATGAGGAACACAGTCAAAAATTGATTTTGTGATACAGCAAATATTTATATGTAGAGAATATGCAATTCTCCCATATCTATGGGACATTTATAAAAATTGATTATATAATTGACCACCCAAAACAAAAATAATCAATTTTATAAGCCACATCTTCTGATCATAATATCCAAACACAATAAAAATATGTCCAAAAACTGAAGAATTAAAATTATTAAACATAATACCAAATCACCTTTGAGTTAATTAGGAAAACAAAGTTAACATGAAAATCTACCAATAAATGACTATAAAAAGTAACACTTCGCACGAGTCGAGACATAGCTAAAGCATAATCACAGGAAAGCATACAGTCTGAAATGCTTTTACTTTCCAAAGAGAAAGAGAATAAAGGAAAAAAAGGTACTTCATAATACTTAGTATATGGTAGATAATCTTCTATGTTCTTTATCTATATTATATTATTTAATTCTCACAAAACTTTAGGAGGGAGATTATTATCCCTATTATTTAGATGAGGAAACTGAGGCAAAGAACAGTTAAACAGCTTGACAATTGTAACATAGCAAGTGGTAGCACCAGTCTTCAAAGCCAGAGAAGTCTGGCTCCAGTGTACACTCTGAACCACTATGTTAAAACTCATCTTAAGAAGCTGGAAGAACACAGATATAAATGAAAATGGAAAGAGGGAGTGGATAAAGATATATAGTGAAATTTTAAATATAGAAAATGAAAAATAACAATGGATAAACAAATCCTAGATGTAAAATAGATAAATATAACTAGTGGATAAAAGGGAAAGTAAAAAAATATTCACTAATAAGAATGAAAAAGAGGATACATAGGTGAAGAGATGAAACAAATGAAATGATTATATGGAATTCTATGACATAAAATTAGAAAGTTTAGAGAAAATACATACTTTCTTAGAAAAATGAATATTATCAAAATTGACATCCAAATTTGTAAAAATCATGAAGAAACAAATTACCTAAGGAGAGAAGGAAGACAATCATTCTTTTAAAAATATGAAAATGGGGCTTCCCTGGTGGCGCAGTGGTTGAGAGTCTGCCTGCCGATGCAGGGAACACGGGTTCGTGCCCTGGTCTGGGAAGATCCCACATGCCGTGGAGCGGCTGGGCCCGTGAGCCATGGCCACTGAGCCTGCGCGTCCGGAGCCTGTGCTCCACAACGGGAGAGGCCACAACAGTGAGAGGCCCACGTACCGCCAAAAAAATAAATAAATAAATAAAAATGGCACTAAAACCAAATGAATGATTGCTATGTTTTTCAGAATAGATAAGTTTAATGTTAACTCCTTAGTAGAAGAAAAAACTTGGAAAGCTCTCCCCTCTTCATTATATTAAGTCAGAGATTCAAAAATAATACACTGTGAAAACATAAGGTGGGTTTCAGGAATACTTCAACAGTACAATATCAGAAAACTCTTCCCATTTTTTGTACTGTCAACAAATTAAAGAAAAAGCAAAAACACTACATATAGATATTAATAAGGAATTTGAGAAAATTCAGCAGCAATTGACCATAGAAATCTAAATAAAATAAGGAAAAAATAAACCAATATTCTCAAACTTCAAAAAATAATGGCTGCCATCCTAATTAAGCACTAAATCCATTCTCACTAAAATAAAAAATAAGACACAGATGTCTGCCACTGTCATTAATCACCACTACTTTATAAGACAGCCTACTGAAGGGGAGAAGATATTTACAAATGATATGTCCTATGAGGGGTTAATATCCAAAATACATAAACATCTCATACAACTCAATATCAAACAAATGAAAAAAACCCAACTCAATTAAAAAATGAAGACCTGAATGGACATTTTTCCAAAGAAGACATACAGATGGCCAATAGGCACGTGAAAAGATGCTCAACATCACTAATCATTAGGGAAATACAAATTAAGAGCACAATGAGGTATCACCTCACACCTGTTAGAATGGCTGTCATCAAAAAGACCACAAATAGCAAATGTTGGCAAAGATGTGGAGAAAAGGGGCCCTTTGTACACTGTTAGTGGAATTGTAAACTAGTGTAGCCATTGTGGAAAACTGTATGGAGTTTCCTCAAGAAACTGAAAACAGAACTACCATATGACCCAGGAATTCCACTCCTAGTTATATATCCAAACAAAATGTAAACATGAATTTGAAAAGACATATGCACCCCAATGCATTATTTATGATAGTCAAGTTATGGAAGCAACCTATGTATCCATCAACAGATGAATGGATAAAGAAGATATGAGATACACACACACACACATATACACAATGGAATATTACTAAGCCATAAAAAATGAAAATTTGCCCTTTGTGACAACATAGATGGACCTGGAGGGTATTATGCCAAGTGAAATGAATCAGACAGAGAAAGACAAATACTGTATGATGTCACTTATATGTGGAATCTAAAACTTAAAACAAACTAATGAATATAACAAAAAAGAAACAGAATCACAGATACAGAGAACAAACTAGCTAGTGGTTACCAGTGGGGAGGAGGAAGGGGGGAGGGGTAAGAAAGGGGTAGGGGATTAAGAGGTACAAATTACTATGTATAAAATAAATAAGGGAGAGGAGCTTCATGATGGTGGAAGAGTAAGACACGGAGATCACCTTCCTCCCCACAAATACATCAGAAATACATCTACATGTAGAACAACTCCTACAGAACACCTACTGAACACTGGCAGAAAACCTCAGACATCCCAAAAGGCAGGAAACTCCCCACGTACCTGCGTAGGGCAAAAGAAAAAACAGAGACAAAAGAATAGGGACGGGACCTGCACCAGTGGGAGGGAGCTGTGAAGGAGGAAAGGTTTCCACACACTACAAGCCCCTTCGTGGGCGGGGACTGCGGGTGGTGGAGGGGGGAAGCTTCGGAGCCGCGGAGGACAGCACAGCAACAGGGATGCGGAGGGCAAAGCGGAGAGATTCCCGCATGGAGGATCGGTGCTGATCAGCCCTCACCAGCCCGAGAAGCTTGTCTGCTCACCCGCTGGGACGGGCGGGGGCTGGGAGCTGAGGCTGCAGCTTCGGAGGTCAGACCCCAAGGAGAGGACTGGGGTTGGCTGCGTGAACACAGCCTGAATGGGGCTAGTGCGCCACAGCTAGCAGGGAGGGAGTCCGGGAAAAGTCTGGACCTGCCGAAGATGCAAGAGACTTTTTCTTCCCTCTTTGCTTCCTGGTGCGTGAGGAGAGGGGATTAAGAGCGCCGATTAAAGGAGCTCCAGAGACGAGCACGAGCCACGACTCTCAGCACGGACAACAGAGACGGGCCTGGGACGCTAAGGCTGCTGCTGCAGCCACCAAGAAACCTGTGTGCGGGCACAGGTCACTATCCACATCTCCCCTCCCGGGAGCCTGTGCAGCCCGCCAGTGCCAGGGTCCCATGATCCAGGGACAACTTCCCCGGGAGAAAGCACGGCGTGCCTCAGGTTGCTGCAACGTCCTGCTGGCCTCTGCCGCCACAGGATCGCCCCGCACTCCGTGCCCCTCCCACCCCCGGCCTGAGTGAGCCAGAGCCCCCGAATCAGCTGCTCCTTTAACCCTGTCCTGTCTGAGGCAAGAAAACACGCCCTCAGGCAACCTACACGCAGAGGCGGGTTCAAATCCGAAGCTGAATCCCAGGAGCTATGCGGACAAAGAAGAGAAAAGGAAATTTCTCCCAGCAGCCTCAGGAGCAGCGGATTAAATCTCCACTGTCAACTTGAGGTACCCTGCATCTGTGGAATACCTGAATAGACAACGAATCATCCCAAATTGAGGACGTGGATTTTGGGAGCAATGATATATATATATTTTTTCCCTTTTTCTCTTTTTGTGAGTGTGTATGTGTAGGCTTCTGTGTGTGATTTTGTCTGTATAGCTTTGCTTTTACCATTTGTCTTAGGGTTCTGTCTGTCCGTTTTTTTTTTTTTTTCTTTTCTTTAATTACTTAAAAAAATTTTTTTCTTAATAATTATTTTTTTATTTTAATAACTTTATTTTATTTTATCTTCTTTCTTTCTTTCTTTCTTTCTTTCTTTCTTTCTTTCTTTCTTTCTTTTTCTTTCTTTCTTTCTTTCTTTCTTTCTTTTCTCCCTTTTATTCTGAGCCATGTGGAGGACAGGCTCTTGGTGCTCCAGCCAGGAGTCAGGGCTGTGCCACTGAGGTGGGAGAGCCAACGTCAGGACACTGGTTCACAAGAGACCTCCCAGCTCCATATAATATCAATCGGCAAAAATCTCCCAGAGATCTCCATCTCAACGCCAAGACCCAGCTCCACTCAACGACCAGCAAGCTACAGTGCAGGACACACTATGCCAAACAACTAGCAAGACAGGAGCACAACTCCATCCATTAGCACAGAGGCTGCCTAAAATAATAATAAGGCCACAGACACCCCAAAACACACCACCATACATGGACCTGCCCACCAGAAGGACAAGATCCAGGTTCATCCACCAGAACACAGACATTAGTCCCCTCCACCAGGAAACCTACACAACCCACTGAACCAAACTTATCCACTGGGGAAAGACACCAAAAACAACAGAAACTACGAACCTGCAGCCTGCAAAAAGGAGACCCCCAAACACAGTGAGATAAGCAAAATGAGAAGACAGAGAAACACACAGCAGATGAAGGAGCAAGGCAAAAACCCACCAGATTTAACAAATGAAGAGGAAATAGGCAGCCTACCTGAAAAAGATTTCAGAAACATGCTAGTAAAGATGATCCAAAATCTTGGAAATAGAATGGAGAAAATACAAGAAACGTTTAACAAGGACCTAGAAGAAATAAAGAGCAAACAAACAGAGATGAACAACACAATAAATGAAATTAAAAATTCTCTAGAAGGGATCAATAGCAGAATAACTGAGGCAGAAGAATGGATAAGTGACCTGGAAGATAAAATAGTGGAAATAACTACTGCAGAGCAGAATAAAGAAAAAAGAATGAAAATAATTGAGGACAATCTCAGAGACCTCTGGAACAACATTACGTGCACCAACATTCAAATTATAGGGTTCCCAGAGAAGAAGAGAAAAAAAAAGGGACTGAGAAAATATTTGAAGAGATTATAGTTGAAAACTTCCCTAATATGGGAAAGGAAATAGTTAATAAAGTCCAGGAAGAACAGAGAGTCTCATACAGGATAAATCCAAGGAGAAACATGTCAAGACACATATTAATCAAACTATCAAAAATTATAAACAAAGAACAAATATTAAAAGCAGCAAGGGAAAAACAACAAGTAACACAAAAGGGAATCCCCATAAGGTTAACAGCTGATATTTCACTCTGCACTCTGCAAGCCAGAAGGGACTGGCAGGACATATTTAAAGTGATGAAAGACAAAAACCTACAACCAAGATGACTCTACCCAGCAAGGATCTCATTCAGATTTGATGGAGAAATTAAAAGCTTTACAGACCAGCAAAAGCTAAGAGAATTCAGCACCACCAAACCAGCTTTACAACAAATGCTGAAGTAACTTCTCTAGGCATGAAACACAAAAGAAGGAAAAGACCTACAATGATAAACCCAAAACGATTAAGAAAATGGTAACAAGAACATACATATTGATAATTACCTTAAAGGAAAATGGACTAAATGCTCCAACCAAAAGACATAGACTGGCTGATTAGATACAAAAAAAAGACCCATGTATATGCTGTCAACAGAGACCCACTTCAGACCTAGGGACACATACAGACTGAAAGTGAGGGGATGGAAAAAGATATTCCATGCAAATGGAAATCAAAACAAAGCTGGAGTAGCAATTCTCATATCAGACAAAATATACTTTAAAATAAAGACTATTACAAGAGACAAAGAGGGACACTACATAATGATCAAGGGATTGATCCAAGAAGAAGATATAACAATTGTAAATGTTTATGCACCCAACATAGGAGCACCTCAATACATAAGGCAAATACTAAGAGCCATAAAAGGGGAAATCGACAGTAACACATTCATAGTAGGGGATTTTTTTTTTAACATCTGTATTGGGGTATAATTGCTTTACAATGGTGTGTTAGTTTCTGCTTTATAACAAAGTGAATCAGTTATACATATACATATGTTCCCATATGTCTTCCCTCTTGCATCTCCCTCCCTCCCACCCTCCCTATCCCACCTCTCCAGGCTGTCACAAAGCACCGAGCCAATATCCCTGTGCCATGCGGCTGCTTCCCACTAGCTATCTACCTTACTACGTTTGTTAGTGTGTATATGTCCATGACTCTCTCTCGCCCTCTCACAGCTCACCCTTCCCCCTCCCCATACCCTCAAGTCTGTTCTCCAGTAGGTCTGCGTCTTTATTCCTGTCTTACCCCTAGGTTCTTCATGACATTTTTTTTTCTTAAATTCCATATATATGTGTTAGCATACGGTATTTGTCTTTCTCTTTCTGACTTACTTCACTCTGTATGACAAACTCTAGGTCTACCCACCTCATTACAAACAGCTCCATTTCGTTTCTTTTTATGGCTGAGTAATATTCCATTGTATATATGTGCCACATCTTCTTTATCCATTCATCCGATGATGGGCACTTAGGTTGTTTCCATCTCCGGGCTATTGTAAATAGAGCTGCAATGAACATTTTGGTACATGACTCGTTTTGAATTTTGGTTTTCTCAGGGTATATGCCCAGTAGTGGGATTGCTGGGTCATATGGTAGTTCTATTTGTAGTTTTTTAAGGAACCTCCATACTGTTCTCCATAGTGGCTGAAACAATTCACATTCCCACCAGCAGTGCAAGAGTGTTCCCTTCTCTCCACACCCTCTCCAGCATTTATTGTTTCTAGATTTTTTGATGATGGCCATTCTGACTGGTGTGAGATGATATCTCATTGTAGTTTTGATTTGCATTTCTCTAATGATTAATGATGTTGAGCATTCTTTCATGTGTTTGTTGGCAATCTGTATATCTTCTTTGGAGAAATGTCTATTTAGGTCTTCTGCCCAACCCTCAGAATGGGTGAAAATATTTGCAAATGAAGCAACTGACAAAGGATTAATCTCCAAAATTACAAGCAGCTCATGCAGCTCAATAACAAAAAAACAAACAACCCAATCCATAGTAGGGGATTTTAATACCCCACTTTCACCAATGGACAAATCATCCAAAATGAAAATAAATAAGGAAACACAGCTTTAAATGATACATTAAACAAGATGGACCTGATTATTATTTATAGGACATTCCATCCAAAAACAACAGAATACACATTCTTCTCAAGTGCTCATGGAACATTCTCCAGGATAGATCATATCTTGGGTCACAAATCAAACCTTGGTAAATTTAAGAAAATTGAAATTCTATCAAGTATCTTTTCTGACCAAAACGCTAGGAGACTAGATATCAATTACAGAAAAAAATCTGTAAAAAGTACAAACACATGGAGGCTTAACAATACACTACTTAATAACCAAGAGATCACTGAAGAAATCAAAGAGAAAATGAAAAAATACTTAGAAAAAATTGACAATGAAAACACAATGACCCAAAACCTATGTGATGCAGCAAAAGCAGTTCTAAGAGGGAAGTATATAGCTATACAAGCCTACCTTAAGAATTAAGAACATCTCAAATAAACAACCTAACCTTACATGTAAAGAAATTAGAGAATGAAGAACAAAAAAACCCCAAAGTTAGCAGAAGGAAAGAAATCATAAAGATCAGATCAGAAATAAATGAAAAATAAATGAAGGAAAAAATAGCAAAGATCAATAATACTAAAAGCTGGTTCTTTGAGAAGATAAACAAAATTGATAAACCTTTAGCCAGACTTATCAAGAAAAAAAGGAAGAAAACTCAAATCAATAGAATTAGAAATGAAAAAGGAGAAGTAACAACTGACACTGCAGAAATACAAAGGATCATGAGAGATTACTACAAGAAACTATATGCCAATAAAATGGACAACCTGGAAGAAATGGAAAAATTCTTAGAAATGCACAACATACCGAGACTGAACCAAGAAGAAAAAGAAAATATGAACACACCAATCACAAACACTGAAATTGAAGCTGTGATTAAAAATCTTCCAACAAACAAAAGCCCAGGGCCAGATGGCTTCACAGGCGAATTCTATCAAACATTTAGAGAAGAGCTAACACCTATCCTTCTCAAACTCTTCCAAAACATAGCAGAGGGAGGAACACTCCCAAACTCATTCTATGAGGCCACCAAACTCTGATACCAAAACCAGACAAAAACGTCACAAAGAAAGAAAACTACAGGCCAATATCACTGATGAACATAGATGCAAAAATCCTCAGCAAAGTACTAGCAAACAGAATCCAGCAGCACATTAAAAGGATCATACACTATGATCAAGGGGGCTTTATCCCAGGAATGCAAGGATTCTTCAATATATCAAATCAATCAATGTGATTCACCATATTAACAAATTGAAGGAGAAAAACCATATGATCATCTCAATAGATGCAGAGAAAGCTTTCGACAAAATTCAACACCCACTTATGTTAAAAACCCTCCAGAAAGTAGGTATAGAGGGAACTTTCCTCAATATAATAAAGGCCATATATGAAAAACGCACAGCCAACATTGCCCTCAATGGTGAAAAACTGCAAGCATTTCCACTAAGATCAGGAACAAGACAAGTTTGCCCACTCTCACTACTATTATTCAAAATAGTTTTGGAAGTTTTAGCCACAGCAATCAGAGAAGAAAAAGAAATAAAAAGAATCCAAATTGTAAAAGAAGAAGTAAAGCTGTCACTGTTTGCAGATGACATGATACTATACATAGAGAATCCTAAAGATTCTACTAGAAAACTACTAGAGCTAATCAATGAATTTGGTAAAGTAGCAGGATACAAAATTAATGCACAGAAATCTCTTGCATTCGTATATAGTAATGCTGAAAAGTCTGAAAGTGAAATTAAGAAAACACTCCCATTTACCATTGCAACAAAAAGAATATAATATCTAAGAATAAACCTACTTAAGGAGACAAAAGACCTGTATGCAGAAAATTATAAGACAATGATGAAAGAAATTAAAGATGATACAAATAGATGGAGAGATATACCATGTTCTTGGATTGGAAGAATCAACATTGTGAAAATGACCCAACTATCCAAAGCAATCTACAGATTCAATGCAATCCCTATCAAACTACCATGGGCATTTTTCACAGAACTAGAAGAAAAAATTTCAAAATTTGTATGGAAGCACAACAGACCTGAAATAGCCAAAGCAATCTTGAGAAAGAAATACAGAGGTGGAGGAATCAGGCTCCTGGACTTCAGACTATACTACAAAGCTACAGTAATCAAAGCAGTATGGTACTGGCACAAAAACAGAAAGATAGATCAATGGAACAGGATAGAGAGCCCAGAGATAAACCCACGCACATATGGTCAACTTATCTTTGTTAAAGGAGGCAAGAATATACAGTGGAGAAAAGAGAGCCTTTTCGATAAGTGGTGCTGGGAAAACTGGACAGCAACATGTAAAAGAATGAAATTAGAATACTCCCTAACACCATACACAAAAATAAACTCAAAATGGATTAAAGACCTAAATGTAAGGCCAGACACCATAAAAGTCTTAGAGGAAAACATAGGCAGAACACTCTATGACATAAATCACAGCAAGATCCTTTTTGACCCACCTTTTAGAGAAATGGAAATAAAAACAAAAATAAACAAATTGGACCTAATGAAACTTAAAAGTTTTGCACAGCAATGGAAACCATAATCAAGACGAAAAGACAATCCTCAGAATGGGAGAAAATATTTGCAAATGAAGCAACTGACAAAGGATTAATCTCCAAAACATACAAGCAACTCATGCAACTCAATATCATAAAAACAAACACCCGGGCTTCCCTTGTGGCACAGTGGTTGGAAGACTACCTCCCGAGGCAGGGGACATGGGTTCGTGCCCTGGTCCAGGAAGATCCCACATGCCGCAGAGCTGCTGGGCCCGTGAGCCATGGCCGCTGAGCCTGCGGGTCCGGAGCCTGTGCTCCACAACAGGAGAGGCCACAGTGAGAGGCCCGTGTACTGCAGGAAAAAAAAAAAAAAAATACAACCCAATCCAAAAATGAGCAGGAGACCTAAATAGACATTTCTCCAAAGAAGATATACAGATTGCCAACAAACACATGAAAGAATGCTTAACATCATTAATCATTAGAGAAATGCAAATCAAATCTACAATGAGATGTCATCTCACACCAGTCAGAATGGCCATCATCAAAAAATCTAGAAGCAGTAAATGCTGGAGAGGGTGTGGAGAAAAGGGAACACTCTTGCACTGCTGGTGGGAATGTGAATAGGTACAGCCACTATGGAGAACAGTATGGAGGTTCCTTAGAAAACAAAAAATAGAACTACCATACAACCCAGCAATCCCACTACTGGGCATATACCCTGAGAAAACCATAATTCAAAAACAGTCATGTACTAAAATGTTCATTGCTGCTCTATTTAGAATAACCAAGACATGGAAGCAACCTAAGTGTCCATCAACAGATGTATGGATAAAGAAGATATGGCACATATATACAGTGGAATATTACTCAGCCATTAGAAAGGAATGAAGCTGAGTTATTTGTAGTGAGGTGGATGGACCTAGAGACTGTCATACAGAGTGAAGTAAGTCTGAAAGAGAAAAACAAATACTGTATGCTAACACATATATATGGAATGTAAAAAAAAAAAGAAAGAAAAGAAAATTGTCAGAAGAACCTAGGGGCAAGACGGGAATAAAGATGCAGACCTACTAGAGAATGGACTTGAGAATACGTGGAGGGGGAATGGTAAGCTGGACAAAGTGAGAGTGTGGCGTGTACATATATACACTATCAAAAGTAAAGTAGAATGCTAGTGGGAAGCAGCCACATAGTACAGGGAGATCAGCTCAGTGCTTTGTGACCACCTAGAGGGGTGGGATAAGGAGGGTGGGAGCGAGGGAGATGCAAGAGGGAAGAGATATGGGAACATACGTATATGTATAACTGATTCACTTAGTTATAAATCAGAAACTAACACACCATTTTAAAGCAATTATACTCTATTAAAGATGTTAAAAAAATAAGTAAAAATAAATAAAAAATTTAAAAAAGAGCTCAGAGACCCAGGGTCCATCCTGGTTCATCCACTGAGAGGATTCCCTTAAATCTTTTGATTCTCAGTTTGTTGTAGTGCCTGATACATTGTTGTGTGTTGTATGAATAAATAACGTTGTATGAATTTTCAAAGTAAAGGTAGTCTTTAACTTGAATATAAATAAATAAATAAATAAGTTACAAAGCATGAGGAATATAGCCAATATTTTATAATAACTTTCAATGGCATATAATCTATATATAAAAATAGTCACTTAAGTTGTAAATGTGAAACTAATATAATATTGTCAATCAACTATACTTTAATAAAAAAATAAAATATATGTAGTTACACTACACAATATTCAAAGAGCTGTAACAAATTAATAAAAAGTTCATAGGAATTTTTTATTATGAAAAAATTCATAGGTGATATGAAAAGGCAATCTATAGAGAAGCAAATACAAATAAACAATAAACATATGGAAATAATGTTCAATTTCTCCAGTCCTTAGAGAGTAGAATTATCAGTAACAGCAAATAAAACTTTATATCTTTCAGACTGGAAAAAATATCAGTGTGACTACAACTGCCACTGGCATGGTTGTGGGAGAAGGTATCCCCTCCCTTGGCCGATGTGGATGTGTACTGTTTAAGGAACATTTGGAATGCAATCTGCAATACTTATTTAAGTTCACAATGCACATATTCATACCTCCTGAAATCCTACTTTGAAAATCTATCCCACTGAAATAAAAGGTCTGGTACATAAGAATGTATATACAAGTGAGTTTATTGCAGAACTGTTTGAAATGCAAAAAGATTGAAAACAAAAATTCCCATAAGTGGGGCAACTGATGAACTGAGGGGCATCAATGCCATCAAATGCTGTGCAGCCATTGAAATAATGGGTTAGATCTCTAAGGTGGACTTGGCGCCAGAGCCACACCATCCTAAGTGACAAAAACAGATGAATAGAATTGTGATATCGTCACAGTTTTTAAAGTAAACAGTGCTAAACCTTCAAATGTGTGTATTTGTACAAAATTAGGCCAACTGGAGAAAATAGGTATTTTCATTGTGTCCACTCGGAAGCAGATGTTGAGATGGGCTTAAGAATGCAAGTAGTTTTGGGATAGCTAGTACCTGTGAAAGATAAAAGAGGGAAGATGCAGGATAGGATAGAGTAAGCCACAGATTATAATTCAGCTCTGTCAAAGTCTAGGTCTGTCCAATGGGAAGCCCTGAAACAAAGGTTGCCCACTGAAGGAATCTCACATTGGGCACAAGTGACCAGTCATTGGCTCAGGTCTGCCCCAAGTGATGTGTAATATCAAACCAAAAGCTGAGGGGGAGCTAAAGTCCATAGCTTTCAGCAGAGTGCATTCCTTGCAGCTGAATGTCTAGCTCCTTCTTGAAAGGAGATGCATTTCCAAGGCTGCACATATGCTGGGATTTTGGTAGGGATAAAAATATAAGACTGAAGGGTGGGGGCAAGGTAGAGGTGACAAAACGGGAGAAGATTATGGTGCTTTATCATTCCCTTGCTTTTGTTTATAGATTAACTACATATCCCTAAACAAAATTGAGTTTCACTTGTTTACTATCTTCATAAAAATGGTATCATATTACATGTACTGTTTTGTAACTTGCTTTTTTTCCTTTAAAAATTACGTTCTAGCATGACACATGTTAATTTCTTCTGGATTATCAGATATTAGGTCAAATATCATTTTTACTGGTTTTCAACCTGTAAATCAAAAATCAATGAATATAAAAATTTCTTCAACCTGCAAGAGTTGAAGTATTTAATTTCTTCAATGAATATAAAAATGAATATTACATAAATATGACATTTAACAAAAAAAATATATGTTTTAAGATTCATCCATGCTCGTGAGCAGAGTAATCTATTCATTTTCACTGCTGTATAATCATCTAGTTATGATTATATCACAATTCATTGTCCCCACCTTTGTTCATGAACAAGTGTGTTGCTCTCTCTCTCTGGGGGGCTATTATGAACATCCCTGTCTATGTCTCCTGAATTTCCCAATCGTATGTACTGAGGGCTTGAATTGCTGGATTCCAGTCTATGCCTATGGTTAGCTTTACAAGATAATGCCAAGGTGGTGTTAAAAATATTTCCATCATAGGTTTTACATAAAAGTATGTAAATTAATAGTGAGGTAGGATGGTGAGATTTCAGATGAGTTTTACTTTCCTCCATGTAATTTGATGTATCTTCTGAATTTTTTTAAGGCAAATATTATTTACGTAATCTGGGGAAAAAAGCTCAGTAAAGGTATCTTCTTGATGAGAAAAAAGTTGAATCTTAAAAAATACAGTAGCCATGGTAACACATGCTGTAATAAGAAAAGCAAGCCAGGACATCTCATTAAACAAACAAACAAACTAAAACTGAGCCATCTATCTGGGAAATGTTACTGATAAACAAAAGCTATCAAAACAGATAAGAAATAATGATCCTTGTATCTTAATCCTAGCTCATTTAACTTTCCTCTGACAGGACTCTTTCCTATTTAAACTGGAGCGGCTCTTTGAGAAAGGCATGAAGGCATGCTGTTGAATGAGAATGAAATATCCGAATGGTTTCTTTTATCTCTGAGAAGCAAGGTGTATAAAACACAATGTGTTGAGCTAACTTTGTGGACACTGTAATAGCCAGAATTCCTCAAACATATCCAGTTTTTTGTTTTTTGTGGGGTTTTTTTTTTACTGTTTTATGGGATACTGATGCTTCCGTTTCAGGGTCAAAGTGTCTTTCCCATTCTTGAAGGCATTGAACTGTATTTTTCCAGTCAGTTTAAGTAATAGTATTTGCAAAGATGCTTTTGATGTAGAATCAAGGTATATACTTTGCAAAAATAGCTAGTATGTTTGCTAGATGTCCCTTTGTGTTTTTTCTATATTGTTATAAGAAATCTCTCTTATTTTCATTTTAGAATACAGATGAAAGTTTGCTAAGTACTAGTTCACCTATCATTGCCCTGGATGAGAAATTTACCGAGTTTTCAACAGAGAAGATTCAAAGAGCACTACTGACCAACAGAAGGTTTATCAGTCAGTGTCTACTCAGAGGACAGAAACCATGCCAGTTTTGTTCACCGTGAGAATTCAATATAAAGTAGTATTAACCCAGCACTGAAGAAATAATAGCACACACACAAAAAATCACTCAATTAACAATTACAGGGAACAACTAGCACCCCAAGGGCTAAGTGGAAAAATGGAAAGTGTTGGGCTAATCAAAACTGGAAATTTAGAGAAGGTATTCTGTGGATGTGCACCTCGGGTCTCTGCGTAGGGGATACTGGTGAGTTGAACTTGGAGGAGGGGACCTGTGAGCCTGGCACCCAGACCCCTGAGGAGGAGCAGGGAAGCTGCTGCTGGGATCTCTGGGCTCAGAGAAGGGGCCTCAGGGAGTGAGAAAAACTTGGGCGCATATTAAAGTTCACTCCAAAATTCAGGAGTGGGTCAGAAATGGCCTCTCTCTGGGGAAGCAGGACAATATAGGGAAAATATAGCCACTGACTGAACATAGTCTGTAGGTCTCTCACCTCATTAAGTGGGCCTCTTCTGTTACATGGTTATTGTGTGATGCTGAGTGACTTTTCCAAGATACACAGGAAGTCACAAGAGCCAAGCAGATGTGGAATTCACTCTGCCTCTCGTTTATAGTCACACGGTCCATTTCAGCTTCATCTGATTTTAGACACTTGAAGAAGGATAGTTTTTTTCTTTCTCCCTGTGTGTTTGATTACTGTGACAGGGGAACTTTTAAAATAAGTGTAGGAAACACGATTCTTTTAGGAGATGCAACAAAGTATTGATTCAGTGTAGTAATTGTCAACTGTCAAATGTAATAGTCATTTAATTGTGATTTTAAAGAAATAGCATATTTTTGAAGTGATGATTATTAGTTTAAGTAGAATGGGGGAGAATGAGAGCCGAGTGACGACATTCATTCACGTGACAAATATTTATTAAGTTCTTGCCATTTGTCAGACTTACTAAATGGGGTAAACAAAAATTGCTTCTTCAAGTGTGAAGGCCAGCAAGTCCTTATTTATATGCCTGTAACAAAGGAGAATATACTGTTGTTTAACACCTACCTGTATGTTATAGTTCATATTGATATATAATATATAGCATATATAATTTATATATTAAATATATATTATTTAAAAATACATACACTACTGAAATGAAGTATTAAAGATTACACAAAGATATAGAGAAAAGGCTTCTGTCCTCTAGAAATTCATAGTATCTTGCAGTTATCTGAGTAACAATTATATTTGAATAATAAAGAATAATCTAAAATACATAAATCAAATGCATGAATAATGGAGCACTGAAAAGATCCCGCAGCATCCAAGAAATGACTGCGTAGTTATGAACTCTATCGCCATCTAGTGGCACAAATCTTAAAAGCCAGCTAGAACCAATCCGCAGAACAGTTAGAACCCCACCTGCCTGGGAGCACTCAGCTAGAGAACCAAATGCCCTAGAATGCGATTTTCTCTCTTTGTTCTCAGCCAGTATGCACTAAAGTGAGTGATATGGAGAATTAACATATGAGCTATAGGTTTATAGGTTCCTTATTTCGACTCTAAAGGAAGGGTGTGGAAGGAAATGGTATCAATGGAATACAAAACATGTTTGTGCACCATTTCACGTAGCGAAAAAACTAAGTTATCGTTATAGGAAATTTTTTATCTTCCTCTTATCACGTGAAAGGTACTTGCTGCATCAAAATACGATTTAACAGTATTTTCTTTTAAATAAAAATAAGAGAATTATCAATGATTTTTATTTAAACTATTTGAAGGTATAAGACATTTTTTTCTAAGCTTTGTTTTCCTGATTTTAATAACAGATGACCATCAGATTCAGTGAAAATCATCAACCTGAAAAACTAAAGGAAAGGTAAACTTTTCTAAGGTACTGTGGCATCATATTAAGAAGACACCCATAAGCTTTGGAAGACCCATAACTTGACCTTGTGGGAATGGCCATGTGCATGAGTCTCCATGGGTTTCCTAACTCACGTTAAGATTACAAGCATGTGACCCTATGTTCATAGCAACACTATTGACAATAGCCAAGACATGGAAACAACCTAAATGTCCATGACAGATGAATGGATAAAGAAGATGTGGTACATATATTACTCAGCCATAAAAGAGGACGAAATAATGCCATGTGCAGCAACATGGATGCAACTAGAGATTATCATACTCAGTGAAGTAAGTCAGAAAGAGAAAGACAAATACCATATGATATAACTTATCTGTGAAATCTAAAATATGACACAAATGAACTTACCTATGATACAGAAACAGAAACAGGGACATAGTGAATAGACTGGGGGTTGCCAAGGGGGAAAGGCATGGAGAGGGTTGGATTGGGAGCTTGGGATTAGCAGATGCAAACTAGTATATATAGAATGGATAAACAACAAAGTCCTACTGTACAGCTCAGGGAACTATATTCAGTATCCTGTGATAAAACATAATGGAAAAGAATATGAAAAAGGATATATATATATATATATATATATATATATACACACACATGTATAACTGAGTCACTTTGCTGTATAGCAGTAATTAACACAGCATTGTAATTCAACTATACTTTAATAAAAAATACATTTAAAAAAGATTACAATCATGTGTGTCATGATTATAGTAAAAATGAGTTTAAAAAGTTTTCTGAGTATAAAAACAGGCAATGTATAAAGTATAAACTTGTTTTGGCCTTAGGTTTTAAAAAAAAAAATATTGGAATATAGTTGATTTACAATGTTGTGTTAGTTTCAGGTGTACAGCATAGTGATTCAGTTACACATATATACATATTCATTCTTTTTCAGATTCTTTTCCCATATAAGTTATTACAAATATTGAGTAGAGTTCCCTGTGCTATACCGTAGGTCCTTGTTGGTTGTCTATTTTATATACAGTAGTGTGTGGCTTTAATGTTTACCTATCATGTAGACACTGGACAAAATAAGACATGTTGCATATCTGCAGTGGAGAAAAGTGCAGAAATGTTTGCTTTAGTTTAGCTGGTTGCACAGTTAAAATAATCATGCACCCAATTCTTAGGATGCTATGATTATTTCATACAAAACCTCTCTCTCATTTTATTTTACTTTATCCCTCTCACTCTCACCACCAGTATTTTGCTCTAGATCTTATTCAGTTTCTTACTATTTTCACTCCAAATTCTTTTTAGAATCCTCCCTTTGCTGTTTCTGCTCTAGTTCTTTGCATCTAATCACTACACAGTATCCATCACCTTTTGTCTGCGTGTGTTTCTAGTGGTAGCCAATAGGATTGCCTCTATGCTTGAGACCTTAGATAAAAATCCTTACATATGTCCTTCATGCAGGAATGTCTCTGATTTATCTTCTCAGAGGTATTTTATAGGGATTTTACAGGTATAATTTCATAAAATAGTGAATTATTTCTCTTCTGAATGTTGTACTGTCCAAACTTGTACCTGAAGTTCAGTAAGGCTTCCATTTCCCTGTAGCCTTGCTATCACTTGGTATAATAATACCACTGGGGTTTTCTTTTGTTTTGTTTTGTTTTCTTTTTTGCCAAAAAGATAGGGTCATTATTGCCACATTCCATTTATCTGATCTCTAGTGTGATAAAGTATCTCTCCATAGCCTTGCTAGCCATTTTTGTTTCTATTAGGAATGGCTTAGTCATATTTTTTGCCTATTTTTCTGTTGGATGCCCATTCTTTTCTTATGTCCTTGCATATTACTGGTATTAATATCTTACAGATTTTTGACAGTGCATTTAACTTCTCCCAGATTTTGTCTATGATGGCCTACATTGAACAGGAACTCTTAATTATGTTGTAAGTCTAATCCATCCATATTTTTACCTTATGATTTATAATTTTTTAGAGTATTTCTTAAGAAGATTTTACCCACTCCAAAACTTGTTGAAGGTATAATGTGAGGAATGGATCCAACTTTATTTTTATTTGTTTATCCAATTTTTCCAAAACTACGTCTTCAAGTCATCATTTCCCTACTGATTAGAGGTACCACTTCTATATTATACCAAGTTTTTTTATATATGTGTGTGTTTATTTTCTGAGTTTTCGATATGGTTCCAGAACTTTGTCTGTATTATAATGGTTTTGTAGCATTTCTTCATTTCTGGTGAAATAGCATTTTTCCCAGAGCCCAGAGTCCTAGCCCTTGGGAGAACTCTTGTCTAGAACAAGACCCTTTTGAAGCAGCAGTTTATGGCTAGTTTGGCAAATTCTTCCTTGTATCTCTTCTTTTTCAAAATCAACATAATCATTTATATGTGTCAATTCTGCCATGTAAATTTAAGAATAAGTTTTTCAGTTTCTTGAAATAATGGGATTTTGACTGGAACCTCTTTGAGATTTTAGAGTAAGTTAGGGAGAATGAACATTAAAAATATATTAACAGAGATTCTTTTTTTAAGGCAGAGATTATCCCTTCACTCAATATATAGAACTCACCTGACAGCATGTGGCATTTTTAGTGCTTCTTAATGGTTATTTTTCTAATCAAGTTTTCTATTTATTTGTCCTAATGTAGGTATTTTGTGGTCTTTTTCCAGACATATAACCATTTCGAAGTCTGCTGAAATTTATCCATTTAGAAGCATTTGGCAGGGTCACCTCATTGTCTCCACTGCCAGCCAACCCAGTGGTCAGATTTGTGATGAAGCCATGGCAGGCCAACCCCAGCTGACCAGGACACAACTGTGGAAACACCCTGTTGACCCTCATCCTCATGAACAATAACAAACAGTTGTTTGTTATACAATGAAAGACAGCTAACACACTTTGATTACTTCAGGGATTTCTGAGGGTTGAAGTTAGTTTTTCAGATTTATTGGTCTTGCTCTGTGGTTGTTCAGGGTTAGCCTGGGGAGTGGGGCCAGCAGATCTTGCTAGTTTATTCTTTTTTTATATGTTTTCTCTCTGAGTAGAGAAGAATCCATCCTTTTATGTGATGCAGAAGGAAGATGAATTCTGATTTCACCTAGAGCCCAGAGAGCCTACGCTAAGGAGTAGTCTAGTCAAGAGCAGAGAGGCAGCAGACACAAGGCTGGGAAAAGAGTGCCAACACTGTGCCATCAGCTCCCGGTGATGGGGGATCAACGCCAGTTGGTCTAGTTCCAGATCTAGATCTAGAGCCTAGAACTAGAACTTCAAGGAGACGACTGAAAGAGAAATGAGGATGGGGGATGGGGGTAGCTAACCAATGCTTAGCCTTGCAACTGTTAAAGAAGAAAGGGCTCATAACAGCTTGTGATCATTTTGTCCCCTCCATCACATTTCTTTGAAAAAATAAATAAATAAAAAGGAATAAAAGTATGTTCTATTGCAGAGAAGGGAGCCATCCACAAATTTAACAAATCTTATAACCAAAAGAACCTGAGCAATAAAAGATTGGAAATTTAGATATTTTCCCAAATTTTCATAAGTATTTTATGCAAATGAAGTATTTAATTTTAATATTATAAAGTGCCCAAGTGTTATATAAAGTGTGTATTACTTTTTAAGATCTTCATTGCACCTCTCTTTTTATTTACTTTTCTCCCCATTTACCGTGATTTAGAGCCATTTAAATTTCAAAAAATGTCTTTCTTTTTTTCCCACTCACTTTGTTGCTCTTCTCATGCTCATTTGTTTTCTTTATGTATCATTTGCATTGCTCTTCTGTATTTTTCTTCCTTTTCTCTCAAAATCTACCATCTTCCTTCTCTTCGGAGATTAAATCTTTTTTATTTCAAGATAATTATTTGGCTTTTGCAAATCCCAGTTCTTTTTATTAACTGCATGAAAAATGCTTTTCATTTTAAATGAAAAGAAAAAGAAGATCTAATTTTAAAAATACAAAATGAGCAGAGAATCTCTTTTGGTGCTGAAAATAAGGAAATGATCAGAAAAGGATGTAGGAATGTCAAGGGAACCCAAGCTTCAGCTGGAAGAGGCCAAAAGCTACATCAATTTGAGCAATGAAATAAATAATGAGAATATGTATTGGCTTCTAACCCATAGAATAAAAGAAATATCCATGCATTCATGGTGATAAGACAAATAGCTGAACAAATAAATAAGTGGGAGAAAATGGAAAGCTCTACCTAGAGAAGGATTCTACTTAATAAATGTAGAAGAAATGAGGAAATAGAAGATCGTGAAAAGGCAAACACCAGAGAAACAATTGTTGCAGGCAAGATCCACTGATAAATGCTGAAAGAAGTGGGCAGAGTTTGAGAAGCAAGATTTGTGCATAGTTTCAAAGTGTTTTCACTTTTAGATATTAATTAAGTATAAAAAGGAAAAATAGTAATGTTATGGGGCAGAAACCTGGCAGACACCACCTTAACCAAGAGAACAGGGGTAAGTCATTGATAGTAAGACACATTTTCATCTCAACTCCCTGATAGGATGCCCTGAGAAGGGTACAGCATCACTTGTGTGGTGTTCTTGCTACAGATGCAGAACTTCAGGTTAATCCTGAGAAAATATCATATCAACACAAATCGAGGAATATCCTGACAGCCAAGGTCATGAAAAACAAGGAAAGACAAAAAATTCCAACTTCAGCAAAGCAAAAAACAAACCAACAGGGAAAGACTGTGAAATGATTACAGATTGGAGGAGAACAAGCAGACTTGGCAGCTAAATATGATGTAGGATTTTGAATTAGATTTTGGAAAAGAAAAACGAACATTAGTGGGAAAAGTGGTGAACTTCAAATAAGGCAGCTTATTTAATAATATTGTACCAATGTTCATATCCTGGTTTTGATAACTGTAAGATGTTAACATCAGGGAAATCTGGGTGAGGAGTGAATGGGAACTGTATTCTTTTTATAATTTTTCTGTAAATCTAAAATCATTTCAAAATTAAAAGTTATATGTTTTGATGTACTATACATATGTATGTGTCTGTATTAAACATTAGTTTTCTCTTTCTTGGAGTTACATTCTGTGCTGGTGTCAGCTCATATTATTTTTACTTAACAAAGAAGAAAAGGCTCCTTGGTTTCCATGTACCTTACGCTGAACTCCACATTTGTACCTTAAAAAGAACAACAGCAATAAAACACTGAGACTTTCTAAATATCTTATAGATTATCCATAAATGTGCAGCATGTTTTCTTGCTCACACCAGAGAACTAAGAGAAGAGGGAGGTTAGAGTTTAGAATTTTTATGGCTGCCTTGATGTTCTATTTCTCAGAAACTGATAAGGAAAATAATGATAAACATCACCCGTCTCTCCCTAAGCAGGGCAAACTGCATCCTTTTCCCAGGGTGATTTATTCTGTGATGGTGGTACTTTTGTGTTGGTGGCTATGTTGGGAGAGGGGTGGGACTAAGAAAGTGAAACTAGAGCTGCAGAGAGGACAGAACCCTCCAGGGAGGTGGGAAACTCTTCACCTAATCACCCTATTCGGTGGCTCCATTTGGTTGCTCCAAAGGCCCCTCTGCTATCAGGCATCCTGGGACCCACTGCTGCAGAGAATAACTCCCTTGCTCCCCAGTAGTGAAACATCTCTCCTTAGCATCTCTCAAAGGCAATAGTCCAATTAGGTGACAATTAGACCACTATATTGAATCTTATTTATCTTTATTATAAATGAGTTAAGATGTAAACACCTGTATATACAGCAGGGATTCTCAACCAGGGGCAATTTTCACCCCCAGGGAACATTTGGCAAATTTGGAAATACTGATGATTGTCAGAACTGGGGAGGTGGTACCAGCATCTAGTGGGTAGAGGCCAGGGGTGCTGATAAACGTCCTACAATGCAGTGGACGATCCCGCACAAAAAAGAGTTATCTGGTCCAAAATATCTATACTGTTGTATATACCAATGACACCATTTTTTTAGGAGCTACTTTAGGTATCGAATCAGAATTCTCTAGTCCTAAAACCAGCTGGAATCATACATAAAAAAAAAAGAATCACACTGCTAACTTCCTTCTTAACATGTTTGTACTAATGATGCAAACTGATGCACTACTCAGTCTGATTGTATCATAACAATAATAATAACAATAAATAATATTTATACAGAACTTTAAACTATCTCAAGATTTTCTCACATGTTACACCATATGAACTTTGGCTTAAGGATGTTATCACGTGAGGTCATTCCAGGGTAGAGTTCCTTAATCTTTGCTGGTAATATCCAAATTCATGTGTCTAGGGGTCTTAGCAACAATCCATGTTCCCACAGAAGACACAGGGGCATCTAAGTAAGTTAATTCTCAGAACCAGCCTTCAAAAGCCCATGGTTCCCTAGAATAAATAGACAAACTATTAATGATCATAGATTATGTATCTAATTAAATTTTTGGCAGTAACTAAAAGAAAATCAAATTAGGTTGTTGCTATGAAGTAGCACAACAATGTTCACTCTTTGACTTTTTCCATTTTGAGAACAGTCAAGAAAAGAATTATCTCCACCATTAAGGAGGAAGCTATTTTCTGTTAGGTTTTTTCCAGTATAATGTAATCATATTTATTAGACTGGAAGAGGAGCTTAAATTTTCCTAAAATTGTCTCAAGTTTTAATTATCATTATGCTATTTTTTTCAGCTACCACTAAATGCTAATGATTTCCAAATATTGATTTCACCATTATCTGGAATCAAATTACCCGTACCCTGTAACCATCTCAAATTTAACATAATCAAAACCCAAGGAACAATTTCCTCTCATTCTCATAATCCCATCCCCCTTCTTCCTACATGCTCAGTTTTGATAGCATGAATAGCCTCACAGCCCATGAAATCTTAGGGTGCCCTCCAACTCCTTCCCTTTGTTCACTTCCTAAAAAACAACTTTAAAAACTCAGTAGTGGGGCTTCCCCGATGGCGCAGTGGTTGAGAGTCCGCCTGTCGATGCTGGGGACACGGGTTCGTGCCCCGGTCTGGGAAGATCCCACATGCCACGGAGCGGCTGGGCCTGTGAGCTATGGCCGCTGAGCCTGCGCGTCCGGAGCCTGTGCTCCTCAAAGGGAGAGGCCACAACAGTGAGAGGCCCGCGTACCGCAAAAACAAAACAAAACAAAAAAAACTCAGTAGTATTAGCACTTTTTTATATTTATTTTTTAATTATGATAAATATATAACAAAATTTCCCATTTTAATAATTTTAAAGTGTACAATTCTATGCCGTTAATTACACCCACGATGTTGTATAACCATTACCATTATCTATTTCAAAACTTTTTCATCACCCTAAACAGAAACTCTATCCATTAAACAGTAACTCCCATTCCTCCCTCCTCAGCTCCTGGTAACTTCTAATCTAGTTTCTGTCCTTACGAATTTGCCTATTGCAGGTATTTCATAAAAGTGAAATCCTATAATATTTGTCCTTTTGTGTCTGGCTTATTTCACTTAGGTTATTGCTCTTAAGTTTCATCTATTTTGTACTATGTATCAGAACTTCATTCCTTTTACAGCTGAATAATATTCCACTGTATGTATATATCACCTTTTGCTTATCCATTCATCTGTTGATGGACAGTTGTTTCCATCTTTTGACTATTTGAATAATGTTTTGTGAGCATTTGTATAAACATCTATTTTAGTCCCTGTGAGTCATCTTATAATTTTATATTTAACTTAATGAGGAACCTCCAAACTGTTTCCCACAGCAGCTGCATGATTTTACATGCCCACCAGCAATGTACAAGCGTTCCAATTTCTTAGAAATTGCATTCATATTTATTTCTTACTTTTATTTAAATTGTGTTAAAATATATATGACATAAACTTTATCATCATAATCAGTTTTAAGGGTGCAATCCAGTAGCATTAAGTACAGAACTCTTTTCATCTTGCAAAACTGAAGTTATGTACCCTTAAACAATAAACTTCCTTTTCCTTCTCCCCCTAGTACGGGCAATCATCATTCTACTTTCTGTCTCTACGAATTTTTCAGCTCTAGGTACCTCGTATAAGTGGAATCATACTGCATTTGCCTTTTTGTGATGAGTTTATTTCACTTAGCATAATGTCCTCAAGCTTTATCCATGTTGCAGCTTGTGTCAGAATTTCCTTCCTATTTAAGGTTGAATAATATTGCATTATACACCATATTATGCTTATCCATTTAACCAGTTGATGGACACTTGGGCTGTTGCCACCTCTTGGCTATTGTGAATAATGCTGCTATGAACATGGGTGTACAAATATTCTTCAAGACCCTGGTTTCAATTATTTTGGATACAGAACCAGAAGTGGAATTGCTGGATCATATGGTAATTCTATTTTTAGTCTTTTGAGGGACTGTCATACTTTTTTCCACAGTGGCTCCATTTACATTCCCAAAAATAGTGCATAAGGGCTCCCATTTTTCCACCTCTTTGCCAACACTTGTTATTTTCTATTTTTTTGATAGTAGCCCATCCTATAGGTATGAGGTGGTATCTCCTTGTGGTTTTGATTTGCATTTCCCTGATGATAAATGATGTTAAGCATCTTTTCTGTGCTTATTGGTCATTTGTATATCTTCAATGCACAAATGTCTATTAAAGTCCATTTTGCAATTGGGTTGTTTTTGTTGTTAAGCTGTAGGGATTATTTATATATTTTTTATATTAACCCCTTACCAGATATAAGGTTGGTAAATATTTTTCTCCCATCCCATGGGTTATCTTTTCATTCTGTTGATTGTGTGCTTTGTGCACAGTTTTAAATTTTGATGTAGTCCAATTTATCTATTTTTTCTTTTGTTGACTATGCTTTTGGTGTCACGTTCAAGAAACCACTTTTCCTGTGTTCTTTTAAGACTTTAATAGTTTTAGCTCTATGTTTAGGTTTTTGATTCACTTTGAATTTATTTTTGTAAATGGTGTAAGGTAAGGGTCCAACTTCATTCTTCTGCATATAGATATCCAATTTTCCCAGTATCATTTGTTGAAAAGATTGTCTTTTCCCTATTGAATGGGCTTGGCCTTAGTATTGCATTCGAAGTTTTTTTCAAAAATCATTTCCTTTTCATCTTTTCTCACTGTTCTTGTGCTGTTTTAGTCTTGAAATATAGCTAGCTTGTTTGGACTATCTCATATGTTTAGAAAGAAATGCTATGTGTATTCTATGTTTTATATATATGTTCTATGCTTTATATATCTATATCTATCTATCTATCTATCTGTATATATATATATATATATATATATATAGAGAGAGAGAGAGAGAGAGAGAGAGAGAGAGAGAGAGAGAGAGAGGGATTGAATTTTTCAACATTCTAGATCCTTCGCCAGCACTGATCCCTGGGCAGAACATAGCAGAATGTCTGGGGAGAAGCATCAGCTATCTTGTACTAGCCCAAGAAACACCCACTGGCCCTCTCCTCAGAGATAATTAAGTTAATGGATAGACAAACAATGGAAAGAATTACATCAAGGCTTATAGAAAAATTTGAAAGAGATTTTCATTTTCATTATTAATTTGATAGCTTATTTTTATAGAACACAGCTATGATGGGGAAATGTATAGATATTGAGCATAATTATAATGGTAAAACTGTAGGGTTTTTTAATACAATCACATAATATTTCTCACACAAAACGTGGAATTCCATCTCTTACCTGATTTGATGTGATGGAATTGAGACTAGCTATGTCCAATAAAAATAATCTGTGATAAAAAAATATGTAGCTCATATGATTGTGACTCTATTCATTCAAAGATCTTGATGGCCCCATTACAAGGAAGTAGTGGAAAGTCAAGCTCAGAGTCACAATATATTTATAAAGTAGCTGAAATCTGATGGATTGTTTGCCAAGATTTGTTGGGTGTCTACCAAATTACCAGGCACTGTTACAGGAACTTTACATACATTAACTAGTTTAGTGTTTGTTAGGTTATCTTACAGATCAGGAAACTGCTCTACCATGAAGCCGGCCAATTGTACCAGGGTCTCCTAGTTCATAAGAGGCAGTGTTTGTTGGGGTTTGAAGCCAGAAGTCTGGCCACAAAGTGCATAGTCTTGACCCTTACACTCATAAAGATCATTTCACTATAGTGCTCACTGAGGAAAGATAGTGCACTCCCAACAAGAGTACATGTTAATGAAACTCCTTTGCTAGTGATTTCTGGGATGGACTATGAAAAATTTAGGCAGAGTTGGTCCAGGAATCCTTCTACTTTAATTCTATATTCTATTCTCATTTACCAAATATTCTAATGCATTCCTCCAGGGCTTGATTGAGTCTAGTTTTTAACTTCTAAACTGTTCTTTGATGATGACTTAAGATATTTACCATATAGGAGTATTTTAATTTTAATTTGAAAACCTCAAAACCAAAACCTCTTTAAGACCAAAGAAATGAGTACCTAATGCTAGAATTTCAGGCATTACAATAGGTTAAACACCTTGTTTAACATCCCTAAATTGTATAATATAAGTCATTGCTCTTTTTGTGGAGGAACAAAAACAGTCCTACTGTCAGCACAGTATTGGGGTGATCATGAGTGAGGCTCATCTCCAGGAACCTCAGCCACCTTCCACGTCTTACCAACTCTACTCTGGCTCATGCCTACCTCCTGGGGCTGACAGTCACTTGCTGCATGAATGCTGCAACCTTCCTCATGGCCACCCCAAAGCAGCCAAGCAGGCCATCCAGAGTTCTGACTCCTCCAGACACTTGAGGATTTCAATGAAACATTGCACCTCAGGGCTTGGGTTACAGCATCCCAAGAAGCAGCTGAAAGGGCCAAATGACGCCACTTGGCAGTGCAGGGCATTGAATCCCATTTTATGAGAACTTTGGCCAGTGGGAAAGAGGAGATGCATGAAGCCTAGCCAATAGATTCCCTCTTTTTCCTCCCTCTGATGGACTGGTCTGGCGCATGGATTCTCTTTTCTGTTATCCAGGATATCCCGTGACAGGTGGATATATCTGTTGATGACCATGGCTCTGTACCTCCTGGTGTCTCACTTTCCTTCTTTCCCTCACTATTACTGCTCCAGACATTTACACACCCCACACATTAAGCATCATTGTTGTCAATCTGGCCTCAGGCTCTGTTTTCCAGAGGATCTGGGCTGAAACAGTTGTCACTGATATCCCCATTTTACAGATAGGGAGAATATGACTGAAACTCAGAGAAGTTGAGTGATTTTGAAGTCACATAAATAACAAGTGGCAGGCCAAATCCAGCCCAAATTCTAGGTCTGTAACATATTACCTCTGCACCTAAGACAAAAAAGTTGTCTTGCTAAGGCAATAAACTGACAAGGACAGGGCTAGTATAATGTCCTGAAGCCTAGCCATTACTTCAGAAAGCACAATAAAATACAATGGTCAAACCTAGAAATGGAAATGCTATTAATTCATTCAGAAATCCCATAAAATCCACTAATATATTTCAGGAAGTAAAAAATAGGCTGTTATTAGGCAAAGCTCCAAAACCAAACACAAGAGTCTGTACTGTTCTTAGCCAAAGGACTTTAATCTTGTTACACTCTCTTCCTCACTCTCAATTTTCTCTGTGCCAAATATTCCATTACCAAAATTAAATTGGCGATATTTAACTACAGCATAGAAGCATATAACATTTTTCCATGAATGTGCACAAAATAAGGATTCAGAAATATCATGTTCTACTGGTTATAAACTGCATGTTTCTAATTTACTAATTTTGCTATTTGTATTTATATAATCATTTTAATAGGTAATACATTCACATGGGACAAAAAAGATATTCAGTTTAAAATCTCCATCTTACCCCATTCCCAGCTATCCAGCTTCCCTAAGACACTGTAGTGTATCCTTCTGGGAGGAAGGAGTTAAATCAGCTGGCTGAGATCTACTCGTTCCTTTACAGAGAATATGCCCCCAAGGGAGAGGCATCTGGACCTCTAGGTAAATAGACTTACTGATGTCTGTTAGGAGGCAGAGGCACTGTTTCTAAAAGGTCCCTGGGGGGCGGTCCTGGCTAAGGGTAACCTATAGTAAATAGAACCCAGTATCATTGACTTGGGCATCCTGGGAGAATGTCAGGTAGGCTATACCTGGGTATAAAATGAAGATGCTTCCTAATTAAATGCTCCCACTGTGGCAGGTGATCCTGTGGACCTCATATAGAGAGTGCAGCTCTAGCTGATGTGGGGTGGAAGGGGAGGGCCTCCATAACTTCACAGACCTCTCTGTGCTTCATCTGAGCATTTTGGTTGTGTAGGCCCTTGCCACATTTAATAAAGCTCAGGACTGGGAAATATCTCTCTGATTCATGGGAATCTATGTGTTATTTCAGCTTCTAAAGAACTGTTCTGCACATACATACTTCTATTCTTTTTCTAACACTTTTTACACCCCTAGTGGTATATTATACATACTGTTCTGTAGCGTGATTTTTTTCTGTTAATTTGAAAATCTAAAAAAAAAAAAATCAAAGCTAGAAAAAGGGACAGGGGAGAGGGGATCACTTTTAATACCATCCAAAATATTTGTTTATTGTATAGTTTTTACATTTTCTGCATTAAGCAAGTTTGCGGGGGTGTGGAAATGGAGTAGATACAAATTGCATTGACACAGAAGTACTTTCATACATTGTGGGATGTGGAAACAGGTACTTTCATCCGTTGCTTATGGAAGCATAAAATTGAGATAATCTCTTTGAAGGACCATTGGGCCATGGCTGTCAAAGGTACAAATGCATGTTTCCTTAAGTCAGCTATTCTATTTCTAGGAAACTCTTCTATAGATAGACTTGCACATAAGCAATTCATTGTGTGTAAAAGATTATTCGTTGCAACACTGTTTAGGAGAGAAATAAACTAAATGTCATCAATAGAAAACGGATTAAATTATACATAAATACTGAAGCTGTAAAAAAATGAGGAAGCTCGGGCTTCCCTGGTGGCGCAGTGGTTGAGAGTCCGCCTGCCGATGCAGGGAACACAGGTTCGTGTCCGGTCCGGGAAGATCCCACATGCCGCGGAGCGGCTAGGCCCTTGAGCCATGGCCGCTGAGCCTGCACGTCCGGAGCAACGGGAGAGGCCACAACAGTGAGAGGCCCGCGTATCGCACAAAAAAAAAAAAAAAAAAAAAAAAAAATGAGGAAGCTCTTTATATACCTACATAGCGTTATCTATAACTAGACTAGTTATAGCTACACACTACAACACTTTTACATTCGCCCCTGGGAAATTGTTGGTGTATATATTTCAAGATTTTTGTATGTGCATGAACATACTTGTGAATTTTTCCAATATGATATTATACTACTTGTGCTATTTTATAACCTACCTAATTTATTGATTTTTCCAATATGATCAACATTATCTTATGTTAAACAAACTGCAAGAATATGAAATTTTCCAATACTTTAGGTAAAGTAACACATACATGTAGAAAAGCACACAAAACACAAATCTATAGTTCAATGAATTATCATAAAATGAAAAAACCCACTTCACAACACCGTGGCAATCTCTACATCCTCTCTCCTGACTTGTTTATGAATTCATAATCAGTCCTTTTTGGAATAAAATCCCATTTTAACAAATGGAAGGGTTTACATATACTACAAATTTTGTATTTTAAGTATTGCAAAATAGTTTCCATCTGCAATATAGGGCCAGTGATAACTTCACTTTCTGATAACAAGTTAACGGAAACTTATTTCACAGTGTCCTTCTTACTAAAACAGCAACTGCTCATTTACAAATCTGACCTTGTGAAGGGTCTATAATGTGATATGTGTGATGTGAAACTATTCATATAAACTCACTTGGCTAAACATGATGAAGATGTCTAATGAATTAAGGCCACAAATCATTTCTGAGTCTCTTTTCTATGGTTGACACTGGGCTATATGCCACACTTACCAATTTTAGTATCTAGTACACTTTCGTCAAGGACTTATGTAAGTCACCTTAAAGATGGTGATTTGAAAAAAAATGATTAAGAAAGACATTTAAATACTAAATGATGCTTTAAAAAACTAGTAAATTTTGTGAAAATTGTGTTTCTTGGACACCTAGTATTCCATAGAAAACTGACAGATGTACCACTGGAAGAAAAGAAACAAAACAGGAAAGTTTTTTCTTAGAAAATCTTACAAATATAAGTGAAAATTACCACATATGTACATATAATTGCTCTTGTTAGTGCGTGGCTTTCACAAATGGTGGGGTCTCTCAGTGTGTGTCAGGAAGCCCCCAGACCCCACAGTTTATCAGTGACTTTCCAGTTTTCTCCTTTTTTGCTGTTGTGAAGTTGGCCTTGTCTCCTCCAGTCTCACTTTCTCTCAACCTTGAGTGAATCTGTAAATTTAGGGGCCCCTGTTGAAGAGAGGAACAGGAGGTCAAGATATAAGAAAGCTCTCCCTCAGAATGAAAGTTTGCTTTAATATAAGAATATCAGTTAATATAATACAACACATGAATCTTTTGAAGGAAGAAAACTCTGATATTTTTGAAAAGTGCACAAAATGTATTTGATAAAATTCAACCTCTGTTCTTAAAAAAATTTCTTAGCAAACTAGGGACCAACAGGAGTTATTTCATCTGATAGTGTCTACAAGTTTGTGTGACAAACTACCAAAACATAATGGCTTAAAAAACACATATTTATTATTTCATTGTTTCTGTGGACCACGAGCCCAGGCAGACATACTAGAGCTCTCTGGTCACGGTCTCCCATATCTGAAATCAACATGTTGACCCCAGTGTTCTCATCAGGATAGCAGGGCCCCTTTCCAAGCTCATTCAGGTAATTGATAGAATTCAGTTTCTTATAGTTGTGGAACTGAGGCTCTCAGCTGCTCGAGGCCAGACCTCTCCACAGCCAGCTCACAATATGGGGGCCTCCTTCGCCAAGGCCAGAGGGAGAGTGTCGCTCCTTAGGAAGGGCTAAGAGTTTTAAGCCCTTAGCCCTTAGTAGCTTAAAGCCCTTAGTAAGGGCTTTAAGAGCTTTCAAATGATTGGAGAATTTAATGACATCTGCAGAATCCCTTCACCTATGTCATATAGCTTGACCTAATCATGGGGAGATATCTCATTATATTTACAGGTCCTGCCCACACACAAGAGGAGGGGCTTATACAGGGTATGTACACCAGAGGCCACCTTAAAATTTTTTCTGCCACAAAACTTCAGACAATTTTTTTCCAGAACTGAGTTTAACAATTAAGTGTATACTAAATCTATATTTAAAATCGTTTGCAGCCATATGTCCCAGAAACAAGTCTTAGAGAGGAAAATATAAGAGAGACCAATTAAAATAGCACTTTAAAATAGAGTAATTAAGGACTTTCCTGGTAGCCAAGTGGTTAGGACTCCTGGCTTCCACTGCAGGGGGCACGGATTCAATCCTTGGTGGGGGAAATAAGATCCTGCCTGCCACGTGGTGCAGCCAAAAAAAAAAAAAAAAAGTAATTAGTAGTATACATGACAAAAAAACTGTGTTATCTCTATGGAGAAAATCATAAAACTTTAGTCAAAATCATTAAATAAGATGTATTTAGTGCTATACATCACTGATAGATTAGAAAATTCCATATTGTTAAAATGTTAGTTCTTGTAAATTGATTTATATATCCAGTATAATCACAATTTAAAAAATCTCAGCAGTTTTAGTTCGTTTGTTTTTATGATTGGTCCAAATCAAATGATTCTAAAATATATATGGAAAAATAGAGAAATAAGACTATCCAAGTAAATTATGAAAAGCATAGACAAAGGCATACACTTTTCTCTACCAGATATCAAGATATGTTATAAGATACACTAATCAAAACAGTATGGGATTAATGCAGCAACATGGATGGACCTAGAGATTATCATAATAAGTGAAGTCCGACAGTGAAAGACAAATATCATGATAGCACTTAGATATGGAATCTTAAAAAGATGATACAAATGAACTCATTTACAAAACAGAAACAGATTCACAGGCATAGAAAACAAACTTACAGTTACCAAACGGGAAAGGATGGGGGAGGGATAAATTGGGAATTTGGGTTTAACAGATACACAGTAGTATATACAAAATAGATAAACAAGGACCTACTGTATAGCTCAGGTAACTATATTCAATATCTTGTAATAACCAATAATGGAAAAAAATCTGAAAAAGAATACATATATCTATGTATGTATAACTGAATCACTTTGCTGTATACCTGAAACATTGTAAATCAACTATACTTCAAAAAAAACATTCAATGATGTGTGTGTGTGTGTGTGTCTGTGTGTGTGTGCATTCACAGCAACAGATGCAAACAGTAACTCAACACCAGGTACATCTTTATGTAAGGACTCACTTGAAAACATACGTGTTCTTTGGTTATGTTTAAAATTTTTTTTTTTTTAAGAAATTTAGTAAGTGCCCAAAAGCATGGAATTGAATCAAGGGTAGTATTTTAAGTTCATAAATTTGCAAAACACATACACACACTTATATCCATATATTTTAAAAGTATTTTAAAGTTTTTAAACCCCTATCTTTAGTATTTAAAACAATAAAGGGTAAGCAATTGTATTGAGTGGTAGTAGAGTATTATCAGTGTTTGCAGTGGGACGCTGGAGTCATCTTGCGCCAGCTTGTAAGAGCCAACTGGCAAATTTTCAGAAATGCTTCTAGCTGGTGGATATCAAGTTGGTAGTTTGAAATCAGTCATGTGGGAGTACTTAGCACACAAAAATTGACAAACTCAACAAGTCTGGGCTTCTCAGCCTCAGGGATGTGGGTTGTTGATCATTTACCAGCAAGTCACTGGCAGTTGGGCAAAATGGTGTTATGTAGAATCTATCCTACTATGTTTATAATTTTTAAGTGTTATGTTTATGCTTTAATAGTAAATTGTACTACTGATTTATGTGAAATATGGACTTTTAGTTACATTTTAGTCATATTTTCTCTTGTAAGACAAGCAAAATTGTTTTCTCAGCTTCTATCAGGAACATATAAGTTTCTGCCTAGTGATTATCCCAAAGTATTTTATTAGGTAAAATGAGAAATGTTCAATTCTTGGCCTGTACTGTCTAATATTTTAATGCTTATCTGTGTCTAATTTTGGATTTCAAATATGATGACAAAGTGAGAGGAGCTTGAAATATGGACAAAAATTATACTTAGGAATATAAACTTAAGTTTATTAAATGGTGAACTGTTGTTCTTTACTTTCACTGAAATGTAAATAAGACAAAAGGAAAATTTTTTTTAATGCATGATTTAAGTACCTTGGGAAATATTTGGTTCAAATATCAAGAAATATTTACTAAAATGAGATTTGTAAAATGAATTCTTATATAGATAACAAGAACTGATGATTTAGTTAACATGTTTTATTGCCTTGGAGCAGAGCAATAAACTCAATGGACATCTTTGTTCCTTCCCAGTTTCTTCTCTACGATAAAAGTAAATCTTGACTAACTGTGTTAAGTACACGAATACAGTTAGCCTGATTTCCCAACCTTCAAATGCCAAGACAACAGATATTTGTTCATAATAAACATGGTTTAGATTTTTTTTTAAGGCTGAGAGTTAAATTTGGGGGTTCTTATCAGGGCATCTTCTCCATCTGGAATTTTCTCTGCTTCTTTTCTTTGTCTGTTCTATTCCTATCAGAGGAACTCTAAAGCTCAATATCTTCTGTGGCATATTCTCAACCTTCCTATTCTGAAATGCTCTAGACCATTGAATACTTAGTGTTTTCTGAACATTATTTAACTTTTATTATGCCTCCTCATTAAGAAAGGAGACTCATGCCTCTCTTGATCTCACAGAATCTAGCATAAGGCCTGTACATAATATATGCTCCATAAAATTTGCTGAATGAAATGAAGAAACTGCCTGGTATACTCCAATATCCAGGGCCTGGTGATTATTAGAGATTACCAATCATTACACATAATATTTATACTTGGATTCCTTGATGGTTTTGTTGTTCCCCTTCATGTACAATTTGCCAGATTTGTAGCACACAATTGCTTTGAATAAAATTTGTGCCTCTCTCTTTTCCAGTTCCCATTTAATCCTACTTTAAAATTGACACTAACTTGCCAGGTTCCCAAATATCATGTAATCAGACAATATAATCAGAAAATGAGGGGGCAAGTAGTTACAGAAAGGGAGCTATTGTAATTACAGTCCAGTGAAGACTTTATAATATTGGGGTGGCTGGTCCTAATCGCAGTTGACTGGACTCCAAGGGGAATCACAGGGAATTATCAAATAAACTGTATTTGCAACTATAAAATGTCCTTTTTCTGATCTGCAGTACGCAGGCACAGGTTTTCATATTCGTCTGGCATTTGGATTTCTTCTTCTGTGGGTATTTATTTTCTTTTCTATTTTCCTTATTGGGTGGTATATCTTTCTCTTAATTATTTGTAGAACTTCTTGAATTTAAACCTTTGTGTGTTGTGTGTATTTCAGGTCATTTTGCTCAGTTTGGCTTTACTTAAAAATTGTTTTTATTGGGTGGCAAATTTACCAGAATCCTTTTATGGCCTCAGTGTTTCTTGTGTTACTTAGGAAGGCTTTGCCCATCAGATGATTATAAAAGTATTCCCCCAAAAGCTTTCCAAGAACACTTGTTATCGTATACTTTTTCACTAGTGGATCTGAAAAATATTTTGATATGTAGATTGAGGTAGAGATATTTTTTTCCTCAATGAGGAGGAAATTGTCCTAACACTACTATGCATCAGTCCAATTGCTCCCACCTATTTGAAATGCCGTTTTTGGACATTATTAGTATGCATCAATATTCATTTCCCATGGATGACCACCCTTCCTATAAGTGATGCAGTCTTATGATTAGTTCTGGCCAGTGGACCATGAGCTGAACTGGGATGTGCTACTTCTGGCCTAAGGAAGCCAAAAGCTCCTTGCGGTCTTTTACTTTTCCCTTTCCCTGCTATGATCATGGGGAAGGTCTCGTGTTGAGGTGGCAGAGCCATAAGACTGAAGCAGCATGTATTACGTAGACCCTGCCTAGTGTTCAGCTTCCCCAGAGTCTCTTAGGCCAAAGAGGATTTTGCATGACAGAGAAAGGAACTTTATGAGTCAAGCCTCTGAAATTTGGGGGGTTGTTTGTCACTGCAATCTAAGTCTACTTTATCCTGTCAACTACACCACCTTTAACATATATAAATATCCATATACATATAGTTTTGTTTATTGAGTCTTTACTCTGATCCATTTTTCTATTTGCTTCTTCTTATACCAATACCTCCCTGTTTTATTGTAACTTTATAGCAGATTTAATACCTGAGAGAGCAAGACCTACATCATTGGTCTTTTTCAAAATACTATTGTCTAGACTTAAGCATTAACTTTTTAAGATAGATTTTTAGAATTCTAAATGAAAGAAGTTGGTTGGATTTTGAATCCTATTGCATTAGATTTACAGATTAATTTGGGGAAATTGACATCTCCACAAAGTCCTCTAGCTTTTTTCATATGTCTTGCATGTTTCTTTCTTTCTTTGGGTAGTTTTTGTTGCTCTTGAATGTGATGTTTGTCTATATTACATTTTAAAATTAATCCTTACTGGTATATAGGAAGAGAATTGACCTGTGTATATATCTCTTGTATGCAGCTTTTCCTGAGCTCACTTATTAGTTTTGAAAAAAAATTAGTTGATTCTCTTTCCCTAGCAGGTGGTCCTGGGGTTGCTGTTTGCTGTTTCTTAGAGGCTTATCACGGCTCCTTTTGGATTCATTTCTAGTCACTAGCCTGGAACAATTCAGTTTATTTCAATCATTTATGGTTTCTTCTACCATCTGTTCTAGGAAGTGTCCTATTTAATAATTCTCCCTCCACCTCTTGTTCCTGTAAGGCATTTTGCAAATCTGTTTGTGTAATTAAATTCCTGTACTATTATTACTTTATGGACTAATTTTACAGCATTGTGTAGCTTATTTAATGTTTCTCCATCCTCAATAGGAAAATCAGTGCATATTACTTCTATAACTTATTACTATGGAGTTTGTAATCTGAATACAATCTCCTTATCTCCTTATCTTAGTAATATTAAGTCCCACATTGCCAATTTTATCAAGGTCTTTGCTTGTTACTATGTTTTTAAAGTTTCTACCATTGGAATATTTGTTGTTATCTTGCTTCCTTTTCCTACTAGAAGCCACGTGTTTTTGTGTAACCATAGCTGCCCACAGTGCCACCACTGGAAACTGCCCTAGGGACAAAAGTTCTTTCTCCCAGTGCCAAGTACCAATCTTCTGTAAACTGTGATTCCATGCTTTAAACATGAAAAGGATTGAGCCCTGACCTAATTATCTAGGCATTATATTTATCTCATTTATATCTCAATATATATTTATATTTATCTCATTTAATCTTTATAGCCACCTTATGCAGTAGGTTCTATTATTACCTGCATTTAAAAAGAAAAGTTGGTGTTAACTGGTTTTAGCCCCAAGTCACATAGGTAGAAAGTGTCAGGCCAATGCCCTAGCCTAGTCTGTGCCACCCCACCACACACTTGCCCACACATGCTTGCTATACTCCTTCCTAGTGACCCTAGTCTGAAGGCCAAGAAATGCAATCCTTGAACACTCATTTTGTGTTAGAAGTAAGGAAGAGCTTCAGCAATGACACTCTCCTTTCCTAACTTTTCATTTTGCGAATTTTCCAGCCTACACAAAAATAGAGAGAATAGCAAAAATGAACTTAGCTTCAGCACTGATTGATGTTGTGCTACTTTTGTTTCATCCATTTTCCTTCCACCGCCCCCAAATTTTATTTTTGGAGTAAAGAGAATTTTAGACATCATATTATTTCACCCATAAATATTTCACTATCTGTAACCAATAAAGGCTTCTAAAATATAATCATAACACCATTATCACACCCAACAAAATTAACACTAATTCCTTAATATCAGATCCTATTTTAAGAATTTGTTTTACCAATCATATATCATATACAAAAGCTACACTGAAAAGAATGATAGAATTTCTGTGTATGCCATTTCTTCCTAAAAACAAAATAAAATATTTCCCACTGAGTTTATAGGACTGATCTGTATAAAATAACTGACTTTTGGTAACATTTATTGCAAGGCCACTTTCCAAGTTTACAGTGGTTTGTAAATTTGGGTCTTACAGATAAGGGCTGGCTCCACACAGAATTGAGCAACAACTAATTAACACCTAATTCAGGTATGATCATCTCTGCTGGCAAAATTCATCTTTGTCACCTGTAAGTACTGATTGGAGATTGATCTCATGTGCCCTGCAATACTCTTAGTTGCATAGCTGTCTTTGTTGATTTGATTTCTGCCCAGGACAGAAATCACACTTTTTCATGATATATTGACCACACTACCCAGTTTTATGCTTTTCACATCTAATGAATTCTTGTAAAGCAACACTTTGAAACAGCACACCCGACCTCTGATTTTAATTCAGTCTTACATACTAAGGGTGTAGTGATCTCAAGGTACAGATGCATCGAATGGGTATCTGGAAAGAGATGTGGAAATCATTTAAGGCCATTCTCATTTTAGATCTAACAAAAGTGTAGCCAAGAGAAGCGAGAAGTCATTTAATCGCAACTGGCACTATTCTTATTGACTCATTTTATCTGTTAGTACCCATGTTTTGAACGTTTTTTGGTGAAATTAACATTATTTTTGTAAAAAATAGAATTGCATGGTCTAGTTTCATTATCTCCAATTAGGCAGTGCTACTTCATTATACACAGGCAAAGAGTACTTAAAATTTCCTCTCCCATTCAGTAAGAGATGCCCAACATGTCCTTTTGTTTTTCCATTCAGCAGTTTACTTGTAGTCCATTGCTGTTATTTTCGCTACCATTGAATAGGTGATGCATTTTTTTATTACTGGAGACGTTTCTCTTTAGAAAAAGCCACACGCACCAACCGCCATCCCCCCCCCCCCCCCCCCCCCCCGCACCCCTTACTGGAGCCCAGGCACACGCCGGGCAGGTTCTCAGTTAAGCAACAACGGCTCATCTGTTTATTTTCAACGCAGCGGTCAGGAGGGGGAGGGCGGCCGTTGCCAAGGCAACCGACACCCCGGGCAACAGCGAGTCGAGGCGGGAGGGGGCGTGGCCTCCGCGGCCCGGGCCGATAAGAGGCGGTGACTGCCATCCCATTCTCGAGCTGGGCTGGTCGGCGCGGTAGGGCGGAGGTGGGGCGGCCCGGTTTTTGCTCGCACTACTTGGGAAGGCCCGGCCCGTAGGCCGGCCCTACCCTCTGCCCCAGACCCTGCCGAGGTGCCTCGCTCCGCGTCCAGACATGGAGGGCGGTCGCCGTGGCTCGCTGCTCACGGCGCTCCTGGTCGCCTGGGTCGCGGCGGCGGCAGCTGCGGAGGCGGAGGCCGGCCCGGAGCAGGCCGTGCTGCCGCAGGAGCGGAGCCTGGTGCGGCCCATGACAGCCTCCAACTGGACGCTGGTGTTGGAGGGCGAGTGGATGCTGAAATTGTGAGTGTGCCCGCCCGCCCCGCTCGCCACACGGCCTTCGCGGCTGCCGCCCTCTCCCACTACCGCAGTGCCTACTGGGCTAGACCTCGGGCCGGGACCCGCCCAGCCAGCGACCTGCAGAGCTGGGCCAGGCCCCCGACGCTGCGCATGCGCGCCCGGCCCTCCGCGTTGAGGGCTGCGGGTGTAGCGCATCCTCTCCTGCCTGACTAGTTACCTATTTTGAGAGGAAGTGTTTTAGGGATGGGGTGGATGAGCGGTTTACCAAGGGGAGGAAGGGGAAGAGAGAAATCTGCAAGAAAGTCTCTAGCTTTTGATAAAAGTGTATGTAGAGGGGAAAGGGCTGTCATTCAGTGACGCTTCTGTACGGAACAAATAACGTAGCACTGACTAGGCAAGGTACTTGTTGAATGAATAATTGCAGCATGGTGAAGGGCAGACCAGTCTGTACAAAGTATCTCAGTCTTCATTTTGAAGACCCGATGTCCTTGTGGAAGATAAACGGAAAGGTGGGTGCCTTTGAAGCTTTAAAACAAGTTTGCAAATAAATGTTGATATTTGCTATAGTTTTTAGAGGTAGAGATTTCTGGGTAGGTATCATAACTTAATTGTGCTAGTGTCTTAAAGAAAAGGATATTAATAAATTGCCCCTTTTGAACAATAAAAGGTACATATTGGATAGTGCCTTGGCTTGAGGAGAGGTGGGAAAATGCAGTTTTGAGTTAGGAGCAGGGAAGATTTATTCATTATAGTTTAAAATTTAGGAAGGAAGTAACCATTCGAAAGACGTTTTGAAATAGGCAGTGGGCAGATGTCTCAATAGGCTAGAGAGACCATCGTGGGGGGCTTGTAAGGAAAATGGAGAATGGCTGAAGAAATAATCACCGAGACCACATCTCCTTAGCCTGTGGTTTTCAGATGATACACATACTTGATTGCTAACATCTCTTAACTAATTTTACGTTGAGGACACAGACTTTCACAGAATTGAAATTTTCTTTCATTTGTCTTAAGACTAAATTTTGATTCTTTGAATTTAGATTGCAAACAGATTATTCTATAGACTGAAAACCTCAGGCCCAAAAGTTGTAAGTCACTTAGTAGATGACATTGTTCAAAGAACATAATGCACAGTACTGTTTCAAACAAGTATTTACCTTTTGGTCACAAAGCAGGGGATATTTTAGACTTCAAAGTAAAATGCCTTTGGTATCATAATAAATCAATGAAATTATTAAAGAGATCTGTAGACATGAAGCACTGATTAAAATTAACCAATTAACTACTTTGAATAGAGTTGAGGTCATTTTCTATTTAAGAGAGAAAATTTTAAAGTAAGCATGACAGGACTGTCATGTTTGTAATAATTGCAAGAGTTTTAGAGAGATTGTTTTATCAGCTAGTAGTACAGAAAGTTGTTTTTTAAGTAGGTGCTTGTACAATGGAGGTTTTCTAGATGTCAGTTTTCTGATTAAAACTGAGTTTGTGTATGTGCATGATGAAGGTCAAAGCAGAAAAGACTTGTTATGTTTAATGGCCTCAACTCCTTTATAGTTCCTTTTGGAGTAGCTATGTTCTTATTTTTCTTTTTTTAAGTAAAAACTAAGAACACTAAAGCTCAGGTAAGTGTAAGCCAAGTTAAGATTATAAACAAGCAACAGCCAACAACTCTTATGGCTATGTTGATGGTTCAAATTTTACTTCATAAGTGTACAAGCTGAGGTGTAGTAATCAATTGTTGTAAGCTTGCTATGTGTCCATTGTATGGAGTTATGTTTGGGCTCTGGTTCAGGATGATACTTGCAACCGAAAGTAAGCTGTGTAGACACTTGAGATCTTCTTAGAAGTTCTCTTTTCATCGAGTACACTTCAGAACAGGTTGATATGAATGAAGTGCAGCTAGAAAGGAAAGAACCATTACCTCCAAATTCCAGAAGCTAAGTGCTCGTCCTGAAGAAAATTGTGGCTGTTTGTGATATTCCTCATCCCTTTTACAAAATCCAACACTTAAAAAAAATAAAATTTATATCTTCAGTACCACTATAAGCCTACTATAAATTTCTAGAAATTCTTTCAAACATCCAGTAAGTTATCAGATTTTTTTTTCTCGTGTCTATAAGAGAAAAACAAAATGTGTTAATACTTGCTCCCATGTTAGTACTTTGTTCAGATGAACTGGTCATAATAAATGGAGATTTTTAGGGATCCACAGGTGATGATATATTTAACTTCTCAAAAGAAGCAAGTTAGGAGGCTTTCTGATAATATTAAAATTTTAACATTACTTTGAATGACAGTTCTTTACTTGTTCATTTGTTTATATGCTACCTCTCCTCTGGGGACTTTTTCTTTTTGATCCCACTTCGTACAAAGTTCCTATAATACAATTCCTGGTTAGATTGGTATCAATAATTTATTTTGAACCAACACTTGCTTGGTTCCCATCATATCAGTGCTTGAGAATACTACTTTTGTTCTTTTGAAACACAAAAATATACAATATAATGCTGTTCTGGTGGCTTTTTTACCCCAAGTCTATAAGTAGATATCTACAAAGCTTAATTTTGACCCACATACTTTAAACTGATATCTAGAGGAAAAATATGTCTTTGGGTTAAAATATCTAAAATATTTATCTCTAAGGCATAGAAATCTTTATAAAGCAATACTTTTTCTGACTTTGTTCTTGGGATGATCATGTTTCAAAATTGAAACTAGTCATCTGGTGACGGAGAAAAGCCTCATGTATTTCCCTAGGACCTCTTGGTTTTAGTGTTGTTTTTCTAGTATCCTTCTTATACTTGGAGAGAACATCATTGCCTTAACTTGCCCATATCAAATAGTTATAATTTCTTGCAGTTTCATCGATAGTGGTGATTTATTGATTGAATGTATAAGAGATAGTCATTAAATGCTTGTTATGTGTCAGGTTCAGGGTTGGGGACTTGGGAGGATGAAGGTGAATAAATTACATTTCTTGATCTCAAGGGACTGGCATGTCTGCTGGGCTGTGAAGGAAATAAGTAGCATAGGTAGCATTTGTTTATTTAGCAAATGTTTGTTGAATGCTTCCTCTCTCTTGAGCATTCCTCAGTGGTTCTCACCAGGGTACTATTACCATTTTGAGTTGGACAGTTCTTTGATATGTGGGGATGGCTCACACATTGCAGAACCTTTGGCATCCCTGGCCCCTGCCCATAACATTCTAGTAGCCATGTGACATCAAAAATATTTAAACCTCCATCCCCTATACACACTTCCAAATGCCTCTGACTGGAAACCACTGCCTTAGGTACTTTTATGGGTAATTTAAAAGCATGCAAAAGAGGAGCTTATAGGCTAACATAGAAGTATTTGATTTCACATTGTTTCCACAAAGGGTAATCATCCACATCTTCTCCATCGTCATCATCATCACAGTAAATAGTTACATTGCTAACATCAGTGTAAGCAATTCAGAATGCCCTCTTTCAGAATTTGAGCATCCCAGAAATCTGGTGCAGGATCATTATTCTCATTCTCATTAACTAAAGGAGACGAAAACTTGGGAGGTTAAAGCTTTAACCCATATCCTTAGTAAGTGGTGGGCAAGGCCAGAACTAGAATGCTGGCCTGAGCTTTGCAATCCCCAGTGCAAGCTGAGGAGAGTAGTTGTATAGTGGGGGAGCCTGGAGGAAGGCACAGAGCCTGGCTGACTCATGCTTATGCTTTCAGCTGGCCTGCACCCTGACCCATATAAGAGGAGGCCTTTTCCCTATGGGATTCAGAGGTCCACCCATGACTTAGCATCTCTGTAATTTCTGCAAACTAAGAACATCGCTTTGAGTTCATTCCTGACACTCCTTACCATTCATACAGGTGCCCTGCCTTCTCTGTACCCAAACCACCCAGGAAAATTCTTTCTTATTTGTATCTAGCATGACCTTATCACAACTTATAATCAATTTATATGTTTTTGTACTTGGTTTTTGTCTTACTCCTCCTCTAGATGATAAGCTTTTAAGTAGAGGAACAAAGTTTTTCCTCCTCCTGTTTACAGAACCTTAATAACTGTCAAGTTCTAGGTGTTCAATAAATACTTTTTGACTCAGTGAATGAATGAATAATAGACTTTAATTGTTCTTTAATAACGAGCTAGTATATCACTGAAGGAAACAGCTGTATATATTTTCTTAGGTACTAAGGATAATCACTATCACCTCCCCTTTGTTCATTGATGTAATAAATAGTTACTGTGACCTAGAATGTGCCAGGCTCTGTTCTAGGTACAAGCAATGCACCAGTCACTGCCTTCATGGAGTGTTCATTCTAGTGAAATTTCTCTAGCAGGTGTCATGGTAGATCCTAAATGACTATCTTTTAGATACAAAAGAATACTAATAGTTTAAAAAGTTGCAACAACAGTGGACCAGTTCCCACTTCTGAGACTCAGGGCTGCTTTATCTCCGTCACCAAAAGAACACACTAGGTTAATGGATGACCTTGGTACATTCCAGCACAATAAACTCTGATTAAATCTTAGCAATAATGGCATTAACAGTGCCACAGACCAGTGGGTAACAGCGACAAAGAAAATGGAGTATCTAAAATTACCTCAGTGGCATTTGTATATTTTGAGGGTCAGTTTCACCAAAATCTCTATTTATATAATAGTCTGTCTAGAGATTAGGGACTAGGATTTTTTAAAATGATGAAATTTGCATGATTTAATCATTACTGATACAGCAAATATGTTGTATGCAGAAACAGTTGTATGCAGAAACTGTTCTAGGGAAACAAAGCAAAGAGGATCAGAAGTTAATTAAACTGTACCTCAAACTTTCTTCCTTTCTTTTGGTAATGTCTTTCTTATTCCTACTGTCTGTCTCTCTGTCTTTCTCTGTTGGATCTTATTTTCCTTGGACATTTTTATCACACAAATACCTCCATCTGTGTTCCTGCTCTGTGTGGTCTGAGGTGACTGTCAGCAAGTCTCTCTGAATCTGCCTTGTTGCCTTACAACAGTGAGGCCATAAGGTTCAGATGAGCTAACACATCATAAAAATGTCTCTGAAACCAGGCGTATATTACAAATGTCATTTACATTAATGATTTTCTTAATATGTGCCTGCTTTACATGTGTCATCTAATCTTTCAATAACCTTCTAAGGTAGCTGCTGTTATTATCCCATTTTATAGTTGAGAAAGCTGAGGCATGGAGGGATTATTAACTTGCTCAAAGACACATGGTTAATTTGTAATTGGTCTCTCTGATGCCTCTGGCAGAACTCTTATCCAATATATTGAAATGCCTGTTGAAATGTACTTAATAATAAAATGTTCCTTTTTTCCCTAGAGTTTACCAACTGCTTGCCCCAGTCTCATCTGCCATTTGGATATTTAGAAAATATGTAGAAAACAACTATTTTCTCAGATGAAGAATATAATTTTCTTTAAAGTTTGTTCACTTATGTATTCTGCAAACAGTTATTGAGCACTTACTGTATACCAGGATGTACTTTGCCTTGGAAGTGTAGGTATACAGTGTTTATAGAAAAATCCACATTCAAAGATGTCATGTCAGCAGATTGTTCTTGGACCATGTTCTCTGGTCCATGTCTCCTGGACCTCAGGGATTGGACAGTGAGCTATAATGGGAAGATTAATGACCTTTTAGAATGATCTTGGAATTGGCTATACTAGTCTTTTTTTTTTTTTTTTTTTTTTTTTGCGGCACGCGGGCCTCTCACTGTTGTGGCCTCTCCCATTGCGGAGCACAGGCTCCGGACGTGCAGGCTCAGCGGCCATGGCTCACAGGCCCAGCCGCTCCATGGCATGTGGGATCTTCCCGGACCGGGGCATGAACCTGTGTCCCCTGCATCGGCAGGCAGACTCTCAACCACTGCACCACCAGGGAACCCCTATACTAGTCTTTTTTAAATATAGAGCTAGAGAGGGCCAGCCTTCTACCTCTTCTCTTTGCTTCCATCATATTCTTCCCTGATCCATTATCCACAGAACTGCTGGGTGCATTTTACAAAATGTGAATCTGATCAGAATTCTCTTACCTCTTTAGGGCTAACCATGGAGCTTCAAATAGAGTGCCAACTCTTTATACAACTTTAGTTAAATGCTCAGTACTCTGCACCTTCACACACATTGTTCTCTCTGCTTAGATTACAACATTCCTTGATCCCTCTCTGACTGTTACTCCTCCTTTAGATCTTAGCACAGTTGCTTCTTTCTCTTTGGGCCCTTCTGAGATCACCCAGTGCCTGAGTGTCTCTATACCATCTTTTCTATACTCACATTTGCCACCTGGTTTGTAATTACCTCTTTGGACTGTATACTCCCTAAGGAGAGGAGGCACATCTGTCTTGTTCACAGCTATAGCCTCAGCTTCTTGGTTGGTGCTCAGTTCATGTTTATTGAATGAAAAAAATTAATGTAAAAAGCAGAGTTCTGATTGAAGACACAGGTTCTTCTAATTCTTAAGTGTCAGGTAGAGTTGGTTTAGCCTATAGCTTCTGCTTTCTTTCTCGAAATGGTTCAGAACTGCCACAGATCTTTGGAAATGACACACATTCTTGAGGACCCACTAGCAGATCTTGTGGTCTTTGCTCATCAGATTTGTAGCTTTGATGGATTTGAAACTGGTTTGGCTAGTTTAGGAGCACCCTTATGAAAATTGTTCTCCTTTAGTAGCACTTTCAAAACAGTGTTCACCCTCAAATATCAAAAACTATCTGGAAAGTGATAAAATTTGGGTTGATTGTAGCAATAACATTGAAATAAAATACTTTAAGTATTATAGTAATTTGTGAAAAATCTTAAAACTTTGGCTAATTTTTTCCCAGGGGGTTGATATTCCTCCTGGAATATATATATAAATATTATATACTTATAATATATAAATAATATAATAATAGTATAATATAATATGTATTTATAATATATAAATAATATAATATATAAATAATATATAAATATAAATATTATATATTCATAATATTTATATTAAATTCTAGGAGGGAAATGTGCTTCTGTTTTTCTTTGTCTAATGACTTTGGGAAAACTTGCTTTTGTGTCTCCCTTTAGTTAAGAATTTATTTTGTCAATTTAAATACTCTATTTCTCTATTTTATTTTACAGATATTTTTCATGTATGTATATTGATTAGCTATTATTCTTTTATAGTTATGCTCCTTGGTGTCCATCCTGTCAGCAGACTGATTCAGAATGGGAGACTTTTGCAAAGAATGGTGAAATACTTCAGATCAGTGTGGGGAAGGTAGATGTCATTCAAGAACCAGGTACTGTAAATGTTGAACATTAAATGCAAAAGTTAGTTGCTTTTAATTTTAATTTTTTCAAGTATTCAGAAAAGTTGGAAGACCAGAATATTGATTACCCATGAACTGACCACCTAAAATCAAGATAATATTTTAGCATATCTGCCATCTGTCTGTGTTTGTATTTACACATACATATGTATATATATTTATATTTTTATTATTTTTTTGCTAAGTCATTTGAAAATAAGTTGCAGACATCATGAGACTTCACTCTTCAATACTTCAGCATATTAAAATCTCCCTAATTATTTCCCACATGACTTTTTATAGTTTTTTAAACCAGGATCCAATCATGGTTCACCAATTACATTTGGTTGTTATGTGTTCTTAGTCTCTGTCAATCTAGAATAGTCTTCCATTCTTTCTATGCCATTGATATTCTGAAGAGAACAGGCCAAGGATTTGCCTAGATGTTTCCTTATGGTGACATTTAACTTGTTCTTATATTTTCTGTAAACTTGAACTTCAGTGTAAATGCATAATTTGGATTAGACATTTATGGAAAGGTGATGCTGTGACTTTATATTGTATCCCGTCGTAAGACATGTACTGTCACTATTAGTGATGTTGAATTTGAGCATTTGGTTAAGGTGATGACACTAAACATCTCAGTTGTAAAGAAAAGACCCCACTTTGTAGCTGGAAAGTAATCTGTGGGGTGATACTTTAGGCTTTTAAGATCTGTAATGATCTTACCTGAATCAAATATTTTATTAAGAGCTACAGAATGGTAAATTTCTAATTCTGTCACCATCTACATTTATTAGTTGTTAATGATATAATTTTTCAAAAGAGGGAGATAAAGGAGACTTTAATTCTGAAAAGATACACACAGTAAATTTGTATTTATAGTTTAAAAATAACTTTATGTAACTTTGTGTATTATATATAAATTGAGAAAAGTTGGGTTTTTATGATTTAAATCTCAAATTTGACTATTTTAAAACTTTATAAGTAATTGTTTTCCTATCTATATTTAATTTCTACCTATTGCATCCTTTCACAAGGGGGAAAAAGATGGTAGGTGTGGAAATGTAGCTATTCCTTCTCTGTAATAACTGAGTTCAATAAACACAAAATAATGAATTACCAGTTACTGGGACAACAAAATGAATGGTGTCCGTTAAGATCTATGTGTTGACAAACCCATGGAGAGAGATTTCTGCTACAAGCCATGAGTCCTCAAGCCTCAATCTTTTTAAGCATTTAAAACAAAACCACTTCTGCCTCTCTGCTATTTAGAGATGGACAGTTATAGTTATTAGTTCATGATTTGGGCTATTAGTTTTCCTGCTTGGAGGTCAAATCATTGCAATGACATATCTGTGGTAAACTTGTTTTTGTGTTTTTAATAGTTTGAGTCCTTGTTAATTTGTGGGCACCAGACACATTTTATGATGAGTTTCTTAGACATGCAGCCGGCCTATTCCCGTTTCAGCCTTTTGGCATACCTGCTGTGAATTCACAGCATGATTTGAATTAAACGAATTAAACAGTTAGCTTTGTGATGGATTCACAGATCTAAAGTCTAACTGAATACTGTCTTTCCTCCTAAAATGTAGACTTATAAACTGTTTTTCCATTGTGAATGGATGAAATGCTTTTTCGATAATGAAGTAAGAGAAATTGATTATGACAAAATATATTAAAAGCAAATTTATCATTGACTCATAGTATTTATATAAGTGTAAAACCTCTTCAAAGAAGAAGAAAAAAAGTCTTTGGTCTGATGTCCTATGAAACTAGTGAAGAAACAAAGTTCAAAAAACAAAATGTGGTTGTTTTGTGTCTTAGTATTTTTAAAGTAGAGGCTCTAGAATTCTTTTAAATGGTAACAACTGAAAACCTGTAACTGATAAGTAAAAATTGGGAGCCAGAATTCTACACACGTGACTGAGTGGCCTAGAGAATATTTCACTTTAGATTATTTTATGTTTATAAAACTATTTTATGTTTATAATTTTACTTTAAATTACAAACCTAATGCTTTCAAATAATATTTTAATAGCATTTAGAAATAATATGTTTATGCAACCAATTTTTGAGTTGATACCATGCACCAGACCCTGTTCTGGATAGCAGTGATACAGACGAATGATGCAGGTAAATAATGGTGCAGGTGAATAAGGAAGAAAAGACCTGGCTCCTCATTGAACTTACATTCTAGTGAAGGGGATAAACAATCACAAAAGAAAACTGGGAAATAATGTCTGGTGGTAGTAAGGGCTATGATGAAAAAGAAAGCAGGGTAAAAATGTAGAAAATGGTGGGAGCCACTATTTTAATAGGATGTCCAGGGAAGGGCTGTTTGACTGTAGGTCTTGACAAATTAAGGAAATGAATTTCAACAAGGTTTAGGGGAGGAGCATTCCAGGCAGAGCAAACAGCATGTGCAGGTAGGAGTAATTGGCTTATTTGAGAAACAATATGGCAGCCAGTGGGGTCCTTGAGACAAATGGGACTGGAGAAGGAGCTAGGGACCAGACCATTTAGGCTGTTGTTGGCCATGGCAAGGAGTTTAGGTTTTATACCAAGTATGATAGAAAGGAAGCTACTGGAAGGTTTTGAGCACGGGAGTGACATGATTTGATTCATGTTTTATAAGTATTCATTTGGCTATGTGAAAAATTGTCTGTAGGAGGTCGGAAGTGTAAGCAAGAAGAGAAGTTCAGAGGTTAATGCAATAGCCCAGAGTGGAGAGGATGGTGGCTTGCACTAGTAGCAGCAGTGGTAAGTGACTGGATTGGAGATACGGCATTTGGGTGGAATATCCTAAAGGATTTCCCAGTAGATTGGTTGTAGCACTTGGTGAGAGGAAGGAAGATGGAGGAGACTGAAGGAGGATCAGGTTTGGGACAGGGTTTAATTTGGAGATGTTTCATAGAAATCCAAATAGAGGTGAGCTAGAGATAGACATTTAAGGATCATCAGTGTAGATGGTATTTGAAGCAAAGGGACGAATTGAGATTACCTAGGGAGTGTGTGCAGAGAAGTGTTCTGTGGATTGAGAACTGGGACATTACAACATTTAGAAGAAAAGAAGTTCCAGCAGCAGAAAAGGAGAAGCCAGTGAAGCAGGAAGGAGATGGAGAAGTATGGGGTCCTGAAAGCTGAATGAAGAGAACATGCCTTATGTGGCAAACCTCTGGGGCAGCTTGTCCCTATTCTTGGAAGCTATTTAAGTATTTACTTCATTTTTACAAAATCTTACCTCCTGAATGAGTGGGAAGCCGTCAAAATGATATTATTTTCCCCAGGGCTGACCTCTTTACTAGATATTTCTGTATACAGATTGATATTTGGGTACAGATCTGCATTACTGTATCTTTCATCAGGGCTGCTGTGCACAGGAGTGCTAGTTAGGGATAATTTCATTTCTTTTTTAAAAAGAAGGGAAAGCAAGAATTTTTGAGGTGTTAATGCATACTCTTCAGTTATGCCTGTAACTCTTCCATTGGTATATCTAATAAGAGATTTTTTAGGTATTTGAAATAGAAAATAAGATTTCAGGATTATAAAGACACTGCATTTTTACAGCTGAGATGTAGAAGTCAAGGAGAGCACAGGCCTTAGATTAGATTGCATTATATGGCCTGTTTAATACTGCATAGGCCAGATGATGTTTCAGTTGAGTTGACTTTGGAAAATTAAATTTAATGAGTATATACTTGAACCTTCTGTTCCATGCGGATGAGCTTAGTTGTCCAGGACAGGAAAAGAGCAGCTGCTCAGAACACCCATGGCTGTTGCACTAGATGAGAGGTAAACCAGACCCTTACCATGGTCAAGAATAAGTGCTGTCTTTAAAGCCACTAATTTATTATAGAAGACAATTTAGTTTACTGTACTTTAGTTAGTGTTGATATTTTAATTTTATAATTGTAAAACTTAGTCTTTTGTATTCTATTTTTACTGACAACTTTATTTCAATTTCAAAGGTAAGATTAGTTTTACTTTTTTTTAAAAATTGTTTTCCTTCTACTTCTCTCTTTGGTGATAATAACTAACTGTGGAATATTACGCAGCCATAAAAAGGAATGAAATTGGGTCATTTGTAGAGACGTGGATGTACCTAGAGAGTGTTATACAGAGTAAAGTAAGTCAGAAAGAGAAAAGCGAGTATCGTATAGTAACTCATACATGTGGAATCTAGAAAAATGGTATAGATGATCTTATTTGCAAGGCAGAAATAGAGACACAGACGTAGAGAACAAATGTATGGATACCAAGGGGGAAAGGGGTGGGGAGGGAGGAATTGGGAGACTGGGATTGACACATATGTGTTATTGATACTATGTATAAAATAGACAACTGCTGGGAACGTACTGTAAAGCACAGGGAACTCTGCCTAATGCCTGGTGGTAACCTAAATGGGAGGGAGGTATGAAAGGGAGGGGATATCTGTATGTGTATGGCTGATTCATTTTGTTCTGCAATGTAGGCTAACACAACATTGTAAAGCAACCATACTCTAATAAAAATTAATAAAAAAAACTAACATTTAGTAGCATTTACTTCAGCCTGTAATTGTGTTAAGCACTTACATACATTTTAGCTTCATTACAATCCTAGGAAGAACAAACTATTTATATATTATTACTCATAAAACTGAGGCTCAGAGAGGTTAAGTAACATGCCTAAAATAACACAACTAATAAGTGATAGAACAAAAGCTAGTAGCTGTCCCCATTTTCTTAATATTAAATTTAAATAATTTCTGTTGTGCTTTTGCATATGAAATTAGTTCCCTGCCATAAATTTTATTTCTCTAATCTTTAATTCTTCTTTTTCTTTTGCTATATGTGTTTAAGATAAGCTTGCTAATAAGAAATTAAAATTTTTTCTGCATTTTGGATTAATGTCATTTTATGCTGCAGTGCAATCTTCATTTTAAAGTGGAAGTTACCCTTAAAGTATAAAAGGTACCGTAGAAATTTTGGGATGTCTCCTTAAGTATTTGAGGTGTGCTTGTTTCTTCCATACTTTCTGAAGTTTGTGTCAGTGAACCATTATGCAAACCTTGAAATGAGCTGCTGCCCTGTTATAATTCTTTAAGATCTATACTTGTTTTTAAATCATAAAGCCACAACCTCACATGGTGCTTCTGTGTTCCAAGGTGGTCATGGTTTAACTTTTCAGGTGATGAAGGTCTCCCTTAACATTACATAGTATCAGTATTAAAAATTAGAAGACATTCATATCAAAAACTATAAATTTCTTATACCCTTTAATGTAGCCATTTGGGGAACAAGTGTGCTGTTGTACCGTCTAGCCTGAATGAGAAAGATGCAGAAATCTCAGAGACCATCCATCACTGTGTTTCTTTTTTATTTTCGCATTGATTTTCATGGGTGCATTTATTTATAAAATTTTAAGTTATGTTATCCAAAATAAGGCACAATTTCCAAAGCACTTAAGACTAAACTAGTGTTTGTTACATCCTCTTATTTTATTCTAACTTTGAATCAGAGATTTAAATAAAGAAATTAATAACATTTATTAAGTACTTATATGTCAGACCCTGTTTTCTATGTGCTATATAAATATAAAATCACTTAATACTACAATACTGCAAGATAGAAATTGTGATGCCCATTTATAATAAGAAAACTGAAGCCCAGAGAGTTTAAATTAACTGTCTCATATTAAAAACTATTAAGAGGCAGAAGTGGAGTTTAACCCCAGGTAAGCTGGCTCATGAATCTGGAAATTCATATTGTATAATTTAATGTGTTTTATGAACTATTTTTTTTATACAGCAGGTTTTTATTAGTTATCTATTTTATACATATTAGTGTATATATGTCAATCCTGATCTCCCAATTCATCCCACCACCACCCCCGCCCCACAGTTTCCCTCTTTGGTGTCCATACATTTGTTCTCTACATCTGTGTCTCTATTTCTGCCTTGCAAATGGTTCATCTGTACCATTTTTCTAGATTCCACATATATGCGTTAATATATGATATTTTTCTCTTTCTGACTTACTTCTCTCTGTATGACAGTCTCTAGGTCCATCCATGTCTCTACAAATGACCCATTTCGTTCCTTTTTATAGCTGAGTAATATTCCATTGTATATATGTACCACATCTTCTTTGTCCATTCGTCTGTCAATGGGCATTTAGGTTGCTTCCATGACCTGGCTATTGTAAATAGTGCTGCAGTGAACACTGGGGTACATGTGTCTTTTTGAATTATGGTTTTCTCTGTGTATATGCCCAGTAGTGAGATTGCTGGGTCATATGGTAATTCTATTTTTCGTTTTTTAAGGAACCTCCATACTGTTCTCCATAGTGGCTGTATCAATTTACATTCCCACCAACAGTGCAAGAGGGTTCCCTTCTCTCCACATCCTCTCCAGCATTTGTTGTTTGTAGATTTTCTGATGATTCCCATTCTAACTGGTGTGAGGTGTTACCTCACTGTAGTTTTGATTTGCATTTCTCTAATAATTAATGATGTTGAGCAGCTTTTCATGTGCCTCTTGGCCATCTGTATGTCTTCTTTGGAGAAATGCCTATTTAGGTCTCCTGCCCATTTTTGGATTGGGTTGTTTGTTTTTTTAATATTGAGCTGCATGAGCTGCTTGTATGTTTTGGAGATTAATCCTTTGTCCGTTGACTCCTTTGCAAATATTTTCTCCCATTCTGAGGGTTGTCTTTTCGTTTTATGAACTACTTTTAAGATTTTGTATAAGTTAATGTTTTATAAACTACTTTTAAGATTTATTTTTGGGCTTCCCTGGTGGCACAGTGGTTGAGAGTCCACCTGCCGGTGCAGGGGACATGGGTTCGTGCCCCGGTCTGGGAGGGTTCGTGCCCCGGTTCGTGCCCCGGTCTGGGAGGATCCCACATGCTGCGGAGCGGTTAGGCCCGTGAGCCATGGCCGCTGAGCCTGCGCGTCCAGAGCTTGTGCTCCTCAACGGGAGAGGCCACAACAGTGAGAGGCCCGCGTACCACAAAAAAAAAAAAAAAAAAAAAAAGATGTATTTATTTTTTATTTATTGCCATGGCCAATGATGACCAAGATCACATGAAGGATTTTAAGGAACGAGTTAAAAATACTGCTTTCAGTGATACCTAACATATATTAGAAATCCTATTTATTCTGATAAAAATAAAATCTAAATAGAAACTTGAGGTAGCGATGGGATGCTGTTTGTTCATTCTACTTTAAAAGGCCATATAAACAAAGCATAATTCCTTAATACTGTAACTCCTTAGATAAAATTTTTGAATGGTCATAAGAATCTCTAGCTAGGAGAGAAATGAGGTGAAACTGTTTGCAGTAATTATTTTAAGCTTAAAGCATATAATAGTTTAGGATTACCAATGCTTTTTCCCCTAGTAATTTAGCATTGGAAATTTATTAAAAAATACCCTTGTTCCCCTGCTGGGCTGTATTTCCAAACAATGTTAGAGGTGAACATGCTTGTTAAATCCTCAGTGGACTTCTCAGGTCACATGTGTTTTTGCAACTGCCAGTACAACCTTTTTTTTTCCCCCCCAGATGTACAATGATAAGTGTATGTAGTAAATGTTTCTTTTTGTAAATTGATTTTTATTACCTTCAGAATACTATCTTTTCTTTTAAGTGCCATAGGGATGTTTTAGAGTCTACTTGGTTTGATATCAGAAAAAAAAAAGTAATTGTTTTTTGGGAAGACTCATCATTAATTAATAATTATTATACTGAATATAGGTTTAACTTATAGAATGGGTATAAGCAAATTTCCCGTGTTATTAAAAGTAAAGCTTCAGTGTTTCAAATTGCAGGTGAGACAGGAGAGATGTAAAATTTGAGCCACTTTATTTGAATAGCTATTTGATTTTGTCCAGATTGTTCTTCAATGGGAAAAGCAGAAGTTTTGAGAAAGGTGAAAATAATGTCTCATTTTTCCATGCTGGCCAGAGATAGCCTTCAGCTTTGCTTCTCTTTGCCAGAACCAGGCTTACTCACTTTTGGTGCCCACATAAACATTATTTATTTGTAAACATTTAAAGAGCATTATGCTCATTACTCCTATATCATTCAGGTTTTTGTTGCATGCCCCTTAATATCATCAATCTCTGTTTGTAGTCATGGTTGTGATTATTTTGATTAAGTTTTTCCCTCTGCCACTAGACTGTACGCATTTTTTGTTTATCTATATCTTGAATAGTTATCACAGTGCCCAGAACAAAGAAGGTGCTTAGTAAATATTTGCTGAGTGACTAAGGGTTTTCTTTATCTTTGTCTTCACGGTGTACCTGGCATAACAATTGATATGTAGTTAGTGTTTAGTAAAGGTTTGCCAAGACAAATTGAAAAAAATCTATTTAATGTATATAGAATCCCTTGACAGTACTTGCAAATATTATAAATGTGCAAAGATTATACATAACTTATTTTGTATTCCTTATTATTTTTTAAATGTATGACTGATGTAATAATACCTATTATTATTTATTGAGTCCTTTACTATGTGCTACACACTTGATATAATGATCCAATATAACTTCAGAACAATTCAGTTAGGCTTTTATATCCCCATTTTATAGATGAGGTAGCCAAGACTCAGAAAGGTTAAGTAATTTATCTAAGGACACAAAGCTAGTAAATGGAGAATTTAGTTGTTTAACCCAGATTGCATGTCTCTAAAACCTATCCTTTCAGCCACCATATAATTCTAAGTATTATACAAGCCAGAAAACTCTAGTTTAACACATCAAAGATAAGCAAGTTGTATGTCATGACTAGAAAGTATTAGGTAAATAAAAATGGGTAAAAATTTATTTTAAAAAAATAGTAAATGTGATTCAGTAATGGGAAAGATTTTGCTAATGTGGTTGTAAGAACAAGCTCAAGGCTGTTTGTTCTTGCACCTTAAGTTAGATGCTTGGTTTAGTCTGAGTTTGACTTGTAACTTTTTTTGTCTATGCTTCTTGTAGGTTTGAGTGGCCGCTTCTTTGTCACTACCCTCCCAGCATTTTTTCAGTAAGTTCAAATAATTTTCTGGTTTTACAAAGATTAGAAATCAGTAGATGTGTACCAGAATTCTAAGTTGTTTTCCATAACCGTCACTCATGCAGCTTAGCATTTGAAGGGAGAAAGACTGGTCTGCACTGAATGATAGTGATTAGAAGAGAGGAATGCTCAGGGTGCTACAGAGAAAGGAACCTAATTTCAGGTAGCAAATAGGTGAGGAGGTCAAAGAAGATTTTTCTGATGATGTAAAAGATGGGATGATTCTTAATAGATAGGAAGGAATAGGTTAAGCAGGCAAGGTAGAGAAGGCCTTTCCAGATAGAGGATGTATCATGGAAAAGCCCAGGAGAAAAGGAGATAACCTTCAGAGAACTGTAACTAGTTCTCTGTGGCTGGCCCATAGGGTACAGCTGGATCATCCTGGGTGATGGGGCCAGAGAGGCTTAGGTAGTGAGAGGGGGGAAGGAGAAAGGGATGGATTCCGGAGATACTTAGGAGATGGGATCATTGGAACTGGTGATTGATTAGCCATAAGGAGGAAGGAGCCTGTGATGACTTACCAATGGGCCATTCTTAACTAGTGAAAGCCTTTAGGAGCCGTTAGAATAAGGTGAAGTTTGGAAGATAGAGGCCAGAATAGAGAAGATAATGTGAAGGGTTTATGCTAATTCCAAATGGGGAAGTTTAGGTGATAGCTTGATTTCAGGATCTAAAGCTCTTAAGAAAGATCTAGGCTAGAGATACATACTGGGGTTTAGATAACAGTAGAAATATAGACAATGAGAAATAGATACATTGGGAAGAGAAGCAGGTCAAGGATAGAACCTGAGTTGACCACCATTAGGACATCTGCAAAGGGAAACAGGGAGTGTGGAAATGAGAAGGGATGGACAGAGTAGTAGGAAGAAGTCCAGAGAGCTCATGTCATAAAAGCCAAGGGAAGGGAGGCTCAGCAGTGGACAGTGCCAATGACCCACCCAGGAAAAATGGCAGAAAAGTGCTCCATGGATATGGCACTTAAGAGTCATTGGAGACCTCTAATATGAGCAGTTTCCATGGAGTCATGGACGCAGGACCCCCGACTGCAGGAGTGTTGAATGAGTAATGTAAGAGGAGAAAATGGCAAGTGTAGACTCCTCCTCTAGGAAGCTTGACTGGCAAGAAAGCGAGAGGGAGGGAAGACGAAAGGCGTATGTGAGACTAAGAGGCATTTTGTTAATTTTCAGGGGAGGGACTTGGATGACATAGATTTGGAAATTTGGATACAATTTTTTAAAACTTGATAACAATTGCTGTTTTGCTGCTATAAGAGAAAAATCGGAATAATTGGTTGCAAAAATAATAAAAAGTAACTTGGCAGATTAGACAGTGCCAAGGACTCTGCTTATAGTCACAAATTGTGCAGTAATAAAATAGAATATTTAATACTTTCTGTTTTGGAATTCCTCATTTGTACTAGATAAGTATTTATGCGTGCTTTCTGACTTATACCTAACTATAACATTTCTTTTTCTTCATTTGAGCCAAGTTAAAATTCAGAGTGGAGTTCACATGTAAAACCAATAGTTATTTTGATTTTCATTGTCTGTAATACTTGATATTTTAATGGATTTATTTTCTATTTGTTTTTATAATTTACAGTGCAAAGGATGGGATATTCCGCCGTTACCGTGGCCCAGGAATCTATGAAGACCTGCAGAACTATATCTTAGAGAAGAAGTGGCAATCAGTTGAGCCTCTGACTGGCTGGAAATCCCCGGCTTCTCTAACGTAACTTGTTTTTTAATGACAAGGTGTTATTAATAGAACAGAAGGTCTCAAGTTAACAACCCATAGAACTTGACAGTCTACATTTTTCTTCATATTCACTTCTGGTTACCCAGACTACACATGCCTATGCTTGGCCCATGTTGTGTTTCTGGTTTTGTGACCCACATATGTTTCAGCTGGTTGTTAGGATACTGGGAATTAAGTACCCAGATTCAGGTGGGTTACAGAAATCCTCTCCTCTAACTTCTGCACCATGTCACCTGTTTTCTCTTTACAAAATATGGTGAACACCATTTACCATCCTTCCTTCCGTATAAATTATTCATAAGATAGAGGAGCAACTGTTTCTTGAATTATAGTTCATGAAGGAATTGCTCATGTATCCGTGTGGAAAATAAGACTGATGGTGTCTTTGGCTGCCTAGCAGAATACTGCTGGGGTAACTTTTGGCCATAATGGCAAACTGTATAATGCTTGGTGAGACAGATAAGGCCAAGCCATAATAACTTTTTCACAGTTTTAATTTTGAGTGAATTGTCATATTTGTAATTAATTTTATATTAGTATATATAAGTGTAAGGAATGTCCCCGCTGAAATAGGGTCAAATCATGCCATATTTCAGGAATAAGTAATCTGGTAGCATTTATAGGAAATACATGGCTTATTCTAAAAGCAGCTCATCTCTGGCATTTCATTCTGCAAATATGTGAGCACTGATTTTATGCAGGTACTGTTCCAAGTGCTAGATGTGCAGCAGTGAACAAGACAGATGTGACCCCTCTGCTCTCCTCGGGTGACTTAAAGTAAGACAGATTAAGAAAAAAACTAGGGATGTAAAAAATCATAGTCTAGATAAGGACTGTTCAGAAAAAAACAAAAAATAAACCTTTACTAAGTCAGGGACTAATTGTGGGAGTGTGGCCCTGCATTAGACATTAGATGGGGGCTAGGAGAGGTTGCTCTGAGGGGAGGACTGCAAGTGAGATCTAAAGACAGCATGGCCCAGCCAGGTGACGAGCAGGGGAGGAACGTTCCCAGGAACGGGCATAGCATCCGCACAGGCCCCAAATCGGAAAGAGCTCCGTGTGTTGAGGAGCAGAAAGGTGGCCAGTGAAAGGGTGGGAGAGGAGTGTAAACTGAGAAAGCGAGGAGGGCAGGAAGCAGATCATGCAGGCCTGTGGCCAGTGAGGAGCTGGGATGTTAGCAGCGCACGCGGTGAGCAGAGAGTGGAAAAGGCCATGTGGAGAGGCGAGACAGATAGAGTCTAGCCCAGGGATGGTGTCAGTGCAGATCAGGGTGGTGGCAGTGGGGATGGAGAGAATGGGTGGATCTAAAATATGTTTTAAACATCTGCCCCACATGCTGGAAGCCATCTCGCGCCGGTGGCAGCGTGCCTGCCACTCCACGTCCCACCACGCCGAGCCCCTGCAGGGGTCATCATGAGACAAGCTTGCCAAAATGGCCACAGCCAGTTAAGGAGACTGAGGGAAATTTTGAGTCACTGGACCTTGCAGACCTTGCTAAAAAGTAGCCATGGTGGCGCAAGGTGTTTGGGTAGGAATCTGGGCCTTCAGCCGAGAAGTATAGCGTGGCAACCCAGCTGTTAATTGGAGGTGTCACTGGATGGTGTATGGGTTTCATATTCCAGAAGGTTAGAAAGTGGGCTGGAAAAGGGACTGATCCACAGGATTTTTGAGACTTTATGAGTTCTGAGAATGTAGAAAACTTGGAATTAATTCTTAAACTTGCAGGTGATCCTTTGAAAAATGTATGTTTTTCAGACCTTCCTTTTAAAATGTTTGCCTTGGACCGGGGCACGAACCCGTGTCCCCTGCATCGGCAGGTGGACTCTCAACCACTGTGCCACCAGTGAAGCCCAAAATGTTTGCCTTTTAACTTATCTTGGGAATGATGTATTGAATTTGGAAATTGTAGCTACCAGTAGATGTGTGGCATTTTTAGGAATTCATCCATTTCCATTTTTTTCCTTATTATATTCTGGTAGTATTTTAAGGCAACATGTTATTTTGCTTGTAACAAGTATGAATCATACACAAATCATAATGGTATGAGCCACTTTGTTCTATATTTTTGTACAAGAACTCAATTTTTTTTTTCACTTTTTATTATGGAAACTTTCAAACATACATAAAAGTACAGAAAATAGTACAATAACCCCCATGTACCCTTTACCCACCTATAATGATCATCAAATTATAGCTTTTTTTAATCAATTGTTTTGAAAGAGATACCAAATGTGTCATTCTGTTAAAGGTAAGAACTCGTTTTGAAAATCATAAATACAATACCCTATTATTATACCCATCTGACCCCACCCAGACCAATGGAATGGGGGCTGCAAAACCTAACTGAAGTGCCTTGTGCCCCTTTGGGCTGCAGGTAGTGGGAGTGGTCTCTCTAGTGGGGTGGGGGTGGCCTTTATCCCCCTGTGATTATTGGTGGTGACAAAAATTAGCAGGTTGCTCTAAGCTGCTTTGGGCGGGTTACAATAGATAATAGACTGAAATAAGATTCTAACTTCTTCCTGAGGGACATGGTTGAGGTCCGTATTGCAGGTTGGTCTCATCCTATTGCAGTGAGAATGGCCTTGAGTTTTGCCTGCTGAGCGGGGCCACCACTGGTGGCCGTGCAGAGTGGGTGCTGAGGTTGAACAGTGGCGGTGCTGTGGTGCACATCACTGGTGGCATTTAGGAGAGCTCCCTCAGACACTCAGGGGAGCCTCTAAATGGAGACACTGTTGCCAGCAGCTTTGCCTCAGGTGAAGTGAGAGAGATTTCCCCCAAAGAGCAGCTGCCACCCCTCCATGCCAAACTGAGATGCCAGGACCAGGCAGCTGCCCATGGATGCTCTGCTTCCTTGTGATTGGCAAGACCTCTTTAATGAGGCATGCATTTTTCTCCAGTACCCAGAATCCAATAATGTGCTGGGCCTCCTTAGTGATGGGGACTGAAGACACAGCAGCTTTTCTTTGACTGACAGAGGGATTAAGCGTTTTCAGTCATCACTTTGACCGTGTTCGGGTTTCAGCTTCCCTTGCTCGGGGCCTCCCTTCCTGTAGTTTGACCTGGCCTGGAGAACCTCTGACAGCTGGTGGCTGGAGTGCCTGTGAGACTTTTCTCTCTTTTCACTCCTCACCCCAGAGCTCCTTCTGTCCCCTCCTGGCATCCCTGCCACTCTGGGCCACCCTTTGACCCAGGCTCCCTCCTTGTGATGGACCAGGTAAGATGGGAGCTGTAATGCAGAAGAGAGGGAGAGGGATCCAGTGGCACTTTCACTTTCCGGCTGCTGCCCACTCAGGGCCAACAAATAGATGCTCATGTCTTCAGTCTTCCTGAGGCCCTGTATCCGCATTGTTGACACGGTTTGAGCTTGAGCAGTCCCATTGTCATGAGCATCACTGTCATTGTTATAACATACAAACAAGGCTTTCCTCCCGCTGCCCACCTGGGCCACTTGTCTGCTCCCACCTCTCACCACTCAGCTTCAGGGACATTCATCAGTAGGCAGGGGGCCAGGGGTGGGGATGGGGGAAGGAGGCGCCTGACTGTCACACCTGGCCTGCCAGCTGGGTGAGAGCCCTCCTTACCGGACCTGGCAGGACACAGGACACAATTAAAAGGTGAATCTTACATAATTCTAGCTAACATACCCTTGGGTTGGGTGCTTGTGGTTTTGAAGTGTGTAACTGTTATAAAGATGTTCTCTCCATCATCCTTTTGTGTGACTTTTGCAGAAAGATGGACATGACTGATGGTTGGGCTCTTACTTGAAACTTTTACTTTTGTGTATTTTGGGAAATGCAGTAAATTTCTGGTTGAAAAAAATGGCTTAGGGATAGATTTGAAATATCTGAGTATCATTAGTATTTCATGATGATGTCAATTTCTTCTCTGAGGGAAGATTACTTAAGGCCACTTTTGGACCCCGTAGGCAAAATTAGGCTGCTGCCGTCTCTGCTCCCTCCACCAAATTATCAGCTTCATTTCTTTGTCGTGGATTCCAGGTCTGGGCCCTTCTTAATCACTTATACAATATTAGTGTGATCTCTTTGAGAATTGGGCAGAAAACATGCCTTATTCTGGACTCGATTTCCCAAAAATCATGCAGTGTGGCTTAACGTCTGTGATGTTGGATTCTTCTTAAGGAATTATGAGTTTCAAGAGCACTAGTTTTCTAGCGAAAACTGACAGTGTTGCACTTTCTTCACATTTTCAGAGAACTGTAAAGTCAGCTTATTGATTTGCCAAAACTCTACCTTTCTGAATTTGAAGTGGTAAGAAGTGCCATTACTATGATTGAGAGCAGTGGTTTGCATCCTTACTTGTCCAGGGGAATCACCTGTGGACTTTTGAAAACTACTGACCCCTGGCTGCCATCCTAGAGACTCTGATTACACTGGTACTGGTGGGGCAGCCTCGTGTTCCTGTGGAGCAGCCAAAGTTGGGAACCACTACAGACTTAGAAGCTGGTGCTAATAAAATTATAGTTCTGCTGTTAACAAGTGACTGCTGAACAGGCCTTTAAAGCCTTTTAAATTAAGTGCCATACAACTTCAGATGCCTTCCGAATACCGAACATAAGTATAATATTACAGTTTATTAAATGTTATAGGAATCGTGTGGAGTGGATGCATGAAAGTAGCATGATGGCCAACCAGGGCCATTGTCATCAATACTTGTAAAACTCTTGGGCAGAAGATTGTGGGGTAATGGGTATTTGTATGGTGCCAACATATCACCCCACAAATGACCTACCCATTACCAAGGGAAAACTGCATTTCCACTGGAGAGGTCTGTCTCAATCACTGGTTAACCAAGTGATTAAACTTAGCATCACTCAGAGCCCACTTACAGCAGGCTTTTTAGTCTCTAAATGGAAGATGAGATCATAGTTTTCACTTTCCCAGCTCTTCCCTGAAGACTGAGATTCAGTGCTAATCATGGCCCCTAATAAATAAAAAACACTTGGCAAATGTTAAGCTTTGATGCTTCTTTTGTTTCCCTGTATGTCATAATAATAGCTAAGAAGAATAAGATTGAAATCAATGTCTGCTAATAGATGTTGAATTAAACTGAGACAGGACTGAGTTTAAAGATAGGAAGGAACAATTGTTTGAAGCTTTAGGAGCCCTAAAGAAAGGAGTATACCTGGAGAAAAAAAATAAAGCAGTCTGAAACTTGAGTAGTTAACTCAATAGAAATAACTGTGTAATAAAGCAAAGGAAAGCACTCTCTTTGATCATGTAGTGATTGCTAATGCGAATACAACACCACCATAATTGATACTTCTAAATGAAATTTAAATTTTTATATGATGTAAATGTAGTTGTAAAATGTTTTAATAACTGTTTTACTATTAAAAATAAAATATGTTTTAAAGGTAGACTTTGCTCAGGTGAAGGAGAGGGAAGATTCATACACACACACACACACACACACACACACACACACACACACACACACACACAACTCCTTGGTTTCTGGTTTGAGAATTTGATGGTCTTGGTACCAGTTACTGATTTGAGCAAGAGAAAATCAAGGGTTCAGGGTTGGACATGGAAAGTTTGAGATGCAGACTTCTTTGTAGAGCTGCCAAGTTGGATGCATGGAGCTGGGTCTCCATGGAGAATTCAGGAACACAAATACAAGGCATACAGATGGTATTTAAAGTTTTAAAAGGAAGGGGATCACCTAGAGAGAGAGAAAAAGAAAAGTGCTTGGGCCTGAGCCACAGGACACTCCAAAGTTAAGAAGTTGGGTAGAGAAGGAGTCAGCAAAAGGAAATTGAAAATGAGTACCGGTGAGGCAGGAGGACAGGTGAGGGTACACAGTTTCCTAGAAGCCAAGTAAAAGGTGCTCAAGAAGGAGGGAATAGTCACTCGTGTCCCATGTTACCAAGGGGTTAAGAGAGATCAAGTCTGAGATAGAGACATTGAGTGAAGCAATGCGATGTCATTGTGGCCTTGACAAGGAGTGATAGTGCAGTAGTGATGGAAGCCAGATTTGAATGGGTTAAAGATACGGTGAGGAAGAAGCAGCAGCAAGTATAGGCTTCTCTTTGGAGAAGTTTGTGAAGCTGAGCTGGAGGGCCGTCTGAGGTCCAGTGATACTCTTTTCAAAAGATGAGAGAGGGTAGAACATGTTTTCGTGCAGATGAAAATGATCCAGCAGAGAGGGAGAAATTGCTGATGCAAGAAATGGGATGACAGGAGAAACCAAGTCATTAGCAAGACAGAAGGGATGGGGTGCAAGGCACGAGTGGAGGGTTTGGACTGTGCTCAGGCAGGTAGACTTTCTCTGTTGCAATAGGAGAAGGTGGATGCAGTTGTACACCAGGCTCAGATTTGCTGCTGGGAAGATAAGAGAGATCACATAATGGCTCTGGTTTCACAGTGACAGACAAGCAGTGTTTGTTAGCTGAGAGTGCATGGGGAGGGGAGGGTGTGTAAAGTTTGAAGGGAGAGAAAAGGATATGATAGGCTCTCAGGTAAGAGCCTAAAAGATAACAGTGGGACTGGGCCGTATTGAGTGCTCGCTGAGGTTTGTGACTGTGAGGGGAGATCGTGATTTTTTCCCCAGAGACATTCAGCTGCTCAGGGTTAGGGATTTCGCCAGGCATGCACCATGCAGGGAGAAAGGATCAGGGACTTGACCGTATTTAGAGCAGAGTAATTCAGATGGTGACCATGGGGTCTAAGCTCTATAAGGATGGAAATGAATCCTGGAGAGAGGACAATGTATTGCAAGAAGTGGAGGAGTAGTCCTTGTGACTTGAATCTTGTGTTTGTTTGTTTGTTTTTTAATACCATACATCACCAGTGGTTCTCCTTCTCTTTATTTTTTTAGGATGTCTGGAATGGCTGGTCTTTTTAGCATCTCTGGCAAGATATGGGTGAGTAAATATGCCCTTTATTATTATATTGGCAGAGGGTTTTTTTTAAGAGTGAAACGGTAGCGTCTAAATAATTGGAAAATAAACACTTATAAATGGTTTTATAATTTCCGTTTTCTTTTTAAGTCACAGAACTACTCTTACATGGGGTCACAGTGGAAGTGTGTCTTTGTGTCCTTCTAAGGACATAAATTGGACAGAGACCTGTAACTACTGTGTCAAAGTCATATTTTCTTAGATCGGTAATGAATCCTTTTAACAAAGCTGAAAGGGCTTATGTGGTTTCTCTTCATCTTATTTTCCCATTGTTGTAATCTCCCTACAGATCAAATATTTGTCAGGGATCAGCCAACTTGTGTGTGGGCCGGGCCACCCTTTTTGGTAAATAAAGTTTTGTTGGAACACAGTCACATGCACTTATTACTTGTATTCTGTGACTGCTTTCACACTACAGTGGTAGAGATGAGTAGTTGTGATGGAGATCATATGGCCCACAAGCCTAAAATATTTATGATGTGGCCCTTTAAGGAAGAGAGCCCCTGATATGTGTGATTGTATCATTTCACTGAGTCCTTTCAGTGGCTTAGAACTTATTTAGGTTAAAATGTTGAACTGTTACATAATCTTGAATGTATCACATAAGCTTTTGCTCCTCTTTACATGTAGGGTGAACTAATAAATCCTACCAGATTTGACAAAATTGCTGTGAAATTAAATATATATCCTTAAAGTATTTCAAAAGATCTTTAGAAGTGAGTCCCTCCCTATATTTGTCTTTTCTAAGCTATGATTATAGGTCATGCATCATATTTGGAACTTAATATTCAGGGAGCTCATGAAGACTCTCTGTTTTTCATGCATTTACTGTATGTTTAGGGAAATTTAAGAACAAATTTTTGTGTCCTAGTTTCTCAGTTGTGTTATATTTCCTGCCTTGTGAGATACCTACTTTAGGGTTTTTTTTGTTTAATTTTTAAAACAGAAAGCAAATTGGTAACTTAGATTCAGTCTTTTTTTGGTTAAGATTTGTTAACTGTTTTTTTTGACATTTGTTTATCATATTAAACAATAACTAACGTTTTTCCCTTTTCAGATAGTTTGAGTTTCATATGGTTTTCTTCTGATATTTTCGTAATATTGGCAAGAAGTTTATTCAAAGGTTGAGAATTATGAATTACAAACCAGGAACTGAGAGTAAGGGATTCAGCCTATTGCAGTATTTTGACAATAAAGGTTGATGGAGTCATATATTCTGATAGCTATCTGAAAACCTTATAGCTATATAATGTCTAATCCAAGAGGATTAATTAATAAGTGTGAGGAATCATCATCAAGATCTTAGCACAGAATCTATTATAACTGCAGGTCAAGAGATGAATTTGTTCTGAGGGTTAAGAAGAGCTTAGATGGAAGCTGATTGTGACCTTCACACATTGTTAAAGAGTAGTTTTATTTTCAAAGATAGTACCAGGGAAAATAAATGATTGCTCAGACCTCTTATAGCTTGACTGATAAACAAGGAGTTGCAGTTTTTCATCATGTCATGCAAATGATTACGATGTGTGGCATTTGGAGCACATCAAGGCCAGGAGTTGATGTTTTATCTTTGTAGGCACAGTGCACAGCCTTGGGCAGCATGGATGGATTCTGTGTGGATGCATTGGACTTAAGAGAAAAGGCCATTTGGAGAATAGAATATGATCCATCTCTGAATAACCAATTAAGATGTTCTTATTAGGACTGAGAAGTAAAGTATATATGATATTTATATATTTTATATATACATATGTTCAGACTTTCCAGATACTTTTTAAAAGAACAAAAAATACAATTTTATAAGATAAACTGTAGAATTTGACAAACAGCAATTGCATTTTACATTCTATTAGGTCATTTTGTCTAATATTAATACCATATTTTTTCTCTCTGGTTAGTGTATACCTGGGATATTTTTTTCTACTTTCAACCTTTTTGTTGTTATGTTTTAAGTAAATCTTTTTAAAAGCATATAGCAAGAAGTAATTCTTTTCACTGATAAAGTTAGTCCATTTATATTTATTGGGGTCACTAATACATTTGCCCTGATTGTAGATTGTGTGTGTATGTGTGGTGGGGGGCGGGGTGGGGATGTACATGACTAAAAGAATATAGATGGTAGGTTTGTAGGTTATTTTAGTCTCCTCATATGTGTACACATTACCTTAAATATCTATAACAGAAATCTGGTATTACTCTCTGTATCAGCATCTGGTTTCCTCAAGCCTCTTGACAAACTTTTGTAATTTCTTTTATTCTTAGAAACAAGTCCCCAGCCTTTCATCAAATCTCGGGGAAGGGCTCTCACCACTTGTGTTTTCAGAATTCAGCCCTTGTCCTCTTATTCAGAGGGTATGATCTCTGGCCTGGTGTGACCCAGTCCTTGGCTATGCATCAGTCTCTGATTCCCACTGCAACCTCTAGCTATAGTTTGCCTTGTCCTTACAGAACTGCTGATACTTAAGCCCGTTCTCTTAGCTGACCACCTGGCTGCTCAGTTAGCTTATTTAGCTGGTTCTTCTCCTGTGCCCAAGATCCTCACATCAATGTTGAGTATGTAATTGTGGGGAACATAATCTGTTTTTAACTCAAGTCTAGATAATATAAAACTGTAGTGCAACTGTATTAACAGTGAACAGAAGAAACACAGCACTGGAACTAAAAGAGTGTAAAGACTCTGAGGAAGAAGGTAAAAACAGGGAAGAAAGAAAGACGCAGAGGGGCTAATGCCAGTGAGGCAAGATTGTTGATGCCAATCCACAGTCTCTTACCATACTGAGATTTTTGTGGATGCATAGACAGATAGGAGTCAGTCTTTTCTCAGCAGCAGTGTCCCATGGATGGGTTGCTAGTCCACCCGCTGTATGTTTCCCAACCCATTTGTTTTCCCTGCCATAGACAGTTGTTCTGTGCTTAGCATAGAACCTGGTGCCTATCATGTACTTGAGAACTGTTTTTTTGTTACTTTTATTCATTATTCATCGTTGTCATCATTATTTTACTTTTTCCACTGATTAGTCAACAAGGAATACTTTATCTTTTTTCACTTATTTTTTAACCACGGTTGATAGGATTGAAATAGGGTTTTATGACAGTTGTACAATGTGTACTTTTGTTAACTAGGTTTAGCATTTGAATGTATTTAAGCATTACTTTATTTGTTGAATTTGTGCTGCTTACTGAGCTAATACAGGATGTAAGTTAATACCTCTCCTCAGTGTTACTGTTGTTATGAAAATATGCAGGCATATGGCAAATTTTAGTTACAATAAGGTAACTTATTGGACACGCTGTGTGATGGAGAAGATTTAATGATTTATCAGTTATCTCATGATGAGAATTAAAGGCCATGAATGTTTAGACTGGAGAATAACCAGAGTGACTTTTAAAACTCTAAAACATCCCCCTCTGTTTTAGATGGTGGTGTCTCTTCTCTTACTGTTTTTGGATTTTTTGTTGTTTGTAAAAATATCTGGAACCATATTACAGTGAGATGGTGCCCATCCACAAGTCACCTCCCCTCGAGCCTACAAGAGGCTGCAGATTTGTGTCTTGTTGGAGGTGTTGAGAGGGTAGAACATAGAAGGGGAAGTGAGCCCTTGGTGATCACTGGAGAAGGCTTTCTGAGCTACTCCCACACAGGGAGGATATTTTGAGGATTCTAATCTGTGTCTGAAAGGGGTTTAAGGATCATTCCCAAACTCCTCAGGGTATATCCTGGGATGCAGATGGGATTTAAATTCAAAAGGCTCTCTGTCCCTTGGGGCCAGCCCAGCTCTGAATGAGACTCTGCGACGCTGGGCTGGATGAGTGGTGCCCTTGGGCGGGATTTAACCTGACCTGCAGTAGTTCAGATCCCAGAGGGCTTGCTGGCCTCCCTGGGGAGGGGAGGCTCCACCTCTGACCCCTGGACACCTTGGCCTGGCTCCATTCCTTAAATCCATCTGACCACTGGTTGGAATATTCTTCTCATTTATTCTGCATTTAGTTCTCTCGTTCAAATGTATGTAGCCAAAATGTATGTAGCCAAAACTTAACTCTAATTCAGTCACCTATTGCAAAAGTATAAGGTATTGGGCCCAGCAGGCGACATTTTCGTGCATAAGTAAACAACAGGATGCTTCCTTGTAATGAGCATATATAATATTGAACTAGGTCAGTATTTTCCACAAGTGAAAACTGTTACTTTACCTGGCAACGAAAGGAAACACAGAAATCTAAAATTGAACCAGATCAGTTTTAATCAGTTATTATTTGGAAACATATATACAGCAAAACTTCAAGTGCCTAGTACCAGGAACCCTAATACTCTTAAAGGTACTCTGAAACCATCGTGGACTCAGACAAAGTAAACAGGTGGCTACAGTTGTGAGAGCACAACTTGATTAATGAGGCTTTAGTAATAATCACCTAAAAAGACCACAAGATGGCAGAGTTTCTCTAAGAAGCTCAAATAAATCCTTTAAAGAGTGAGTTGATACAAGAAAATTGAAGTGGAACCTATTATAATAAGAGATGTTTTTGAAAGCACTAAGACTGTCTCAGAATGCAGTGATTCAAAGGCACACAATTTATTGAATCCTAGAAAATAACTTAGAAAATTTCTTGAGGGTTTCTTAAATCATTTATTTTGCAAAAGGGCACAAGACACTGTCCAGAAGGACTTATAACTGGATGCTGTTATTCATTCCAACTATATGGGCAGATATTACTTATAAAGCAAGTTCCAGAATTCATACATCCATGGGTCAGCACAAAGGAATACTGGCTTTCCATGTCTTCTAATTCTTTGGCACATTTCACAGTTTAATCTTGATGATGACATTGAATAATCAAGAAAAGCATAAATAAACTATGTTCAATATACAAAATTTCCTAAAGTAGAGAACTGTGCAATGCATCTTAAAACTTCCATTGAATGGAATTTGAATGAAACAACCTTTTGTATCCCAAATACCTCTTTTGCCTACTTGGGCTACAGAATACTAGATTATTCTTTTTTTTTTTTTTTTTTTTTTTCAGTACGCAGGCCTCTCACTGTTGTGGCCTCTCCCGTTGCGGAGCACAGGCTCCGGACGTGCAGGCTCAGTGGCCATGGCTCACGGGCCTAGCCGCTCCGCGGCATGTAGGATCTTCCCGGACCGGGGCACGAACCCTTGTCCCCTGTGTCGTCAGGTGGACTCTCAACCACTGCGCCACCAGGGAAGCCCTAGATTATTCTTAATAAATAATTGCCCTGGCTGAAGACAGAGTGACGACCAGTGCCATCAGCAGAGGACAGATGACAGTTTTTCAAATCAAGAGTTGTTTGCATTTCTTATGAATAGTTTAAGGATTTGCTAGTATCTTTTTCTTATTCAATAAATATTTATTGAACACTGATTATGTGTATTTAAAAACTTGATGAGTCTTTAGATATATCTCTACTGCTGAGTAAAAAATTGGAGAGAAGAGATCTCAGATTATTCTAGATCAGTTAACAAGCTTTTTTGTTTATTATTCTGAATTAAGCCAGAATAAAATATATTATTTAATTGTATTGACAGTTATAAACTGAGAAACCAATGGGAGATAGTCGAGTAACTTAGGTTTTGAGAAATATTAAAATAGAATCTTGGCCTCATTTTCATCAACCTTATCAGTTCTAGGCAAGTCATTCAGTCATTATATCTGCTTGCTGGTGGCATTTAGCTTGGAGCCATTTCATCCTGTGCCCAGTAATTTTATAGATAAAATTATCTATAGACATAACAAAATCATAAAACTATTAGTTTTTTAGTGAATGTTTTTAAAGCTGTAAGAGCCTAAAATAGATTATCACAAAGCCATCATGAGGCAGCATGGCTCTTGCAAGTCCATATATAAATGTGCTTTGACTCCAGACTGGCAGGCTCATATCTGTAATTCCTGTATGATTTAGCATGTAAATAATTTGTAGCTAAGATTGTATCTCCTCACTTATTTTTTAGTGTTTGGCATCAAATAGAGTCCCAGGGGACAGTAAACAAGAAGGGATGTGCACTCTATTTGAAGACCGATGAAATCTTATTTGTTCATAATGAATTAACTGGAAAATTTCTTCTATTATTACATTCAGGTTTTATGGTGATTAGGAAAGTTGTTAAGGATGAGTGAGGGTAGAGCAATAATAAGAGTCTGATTAGAAAAGGAAGCACAGAGACATTTTAAATGGTTGATGTTCCGTAAGTAGTAATTTAGTTCTACTTAAAAATTGGTAAAGGCCCAAGAAGTTTAATTTTTTATGGATGCCATATTATGAGTAAAAATTAAGGTTATAAATTATTAGGACAGAGTGACAAAAAAAATCTCAGGATGGAAGAAGGGACTAGATAACCAATTCTACCAGAGTTCTATTTGATCATGAACTTTAAGGAAGTATAACTTTTACTACATATGACCTTGATTATTACTCTCAGATTCTCAATGTTGTAAAATTTGACTTGTTCTTGAAGAATCATATAGATGCATAAACTGCTGGACGACCTTTGTGGGGGCTCATATAAGTAGAAACAATTTGCAGACTTGAGTTATAGATAAAGAGGGAGATTCAGACATTCTTAGTCCTCATTATAAATATATTTTTTTTACTTTTTTCTTCTGATTACAGCATCTTCACAACTATTTCACAGTGACCCTTGGAGTTCCTGCTTGGTGTTCTTACGTCTTTTTCATCATAGCCACCTTGATTTTTGGCCTTTTCATGGGTCTGGTAAGAGATAATGCCAATCTTTTTTCTTGTCTTTAAAGCCAGTTGGTTTCATGCAAAACTGGAAAGCAGCCAAGAAAGAAAAAGCTCATAAACAAACATCATTTTGCGTGTAATCTAAGCAGTTAAATAATATTTGCTTGTTTGATACTGCTTTCAGTGGAAATTTGAGAAATACTGGAAAATTCATTAAATTATTATTGCCTAATCCTCTCTCTTAAATATTCTGAAGTCGTGTGCTACCCAAAATATAGGCAGTAATGAAGAAAGAAATAGAGACTTACTCGAATTCATAGTCAGTTTCCAAGACAACTGAGTCAGCTGTGAATTCACAAATTGCCTACTTGATTAGAACATTGTGATGATAAGACCAAAGCTGTGAATTTGTTCCTTGGGTGAACAAGATGATCTTTCCTGTTCGTATACTCAAATTGAACCTCTAAACTCACCAGCTGCTTATACATACACTGCAGTTTTCCCCAGGTGGAGTGTGTAAGATAATGTGGATAAAAAACACAATCATTATTATGTGAAAAAATAAGATGCAAACCACATCACTATGTCTTCTTTGGATATGAAAATTACTATCCATTAGGTATGTGTGTATTTTCTCCCTAGAGTTAGGTAAGTGTTGGAATAATACATTTATTTACTTAACTATATAGGCAACTATAAATGTTTGGGCGTGTTTTACTCTTGGTTGCATATATTTTTGAAATCTTTCTCTTTACCTACACTTGATCAGTTTGGGCTTTAAAGTCTAAGAAGTTCGTAAAAGTTACTATACTATATACTAATCACATAGCCCTTAAACACTGTATGATAGGAATAATTGATGATCACTAAAAATTTGTATGAAAAGGACAGCCCTTTAGGTAAGATTGTCTTAAAGTCTATCCTTACATTTTGTAATGTATTTCAGCTCTTTTGCAAGGTCTTTTAAAAAATAAGCTTAAAATGTTAGCAGTCGCCTTTATAGCAAGTCACAACTTGGTACTACAAAGTCATATTCCAAGAAGCCAAGGAAGCTCGATTTTATTTTGCCATGAACATGCTTACTTCTTATTATGGTTTATATTTGTCATTTGATTGCTGATGTTAACTTCATGGGTGGGGATAGAACTTAGATATGTCATTCATTAGGTCCTAGGTATGTTCCATTCTGCTGCATTAGTCTTACTGCTAACTAACATTTCCCTAATGCTCTGGCCTAAAATGATTTGACTTTGGATATAACTTTGACTTTGGATATAAATGTGCTTCTCCCATCTACCGTCTACTCTGGAGCTGCATGAGTGTGAGGCTTCTGTAGGGGGAACAGTATGAGATCCTGGGTGATTCTGAGATGGAATTATGGGGTATGTAGTTTGAGTGTGGGCCTATTGGAAGATCACTGAAAACTCTTCTCACATAAAGAGTTTTAGAATTTTACTTTTGAGGTTGACCGTAAGTCCAAGAAGTCAAGCCTGCCTAAGCCCTAAGTTATTTGGAAACTTAGAGTCAAATAATCAGTGTAGGAAGGTTATTAGAGGCTTGACGTGAAGAAAGAAGAGAGTTGATTCTAGACTATTCAAGTGACTAAGTGATAGAGATTACTGTTCCTTCATAAGAAGTTGGGAAGAGAATGTTATTTAAGGAAATAATAATTTCAAAACAGTAATAGACTCATACATTTTCTGTTAATACATTTCCATAAAATAGCAAACACATGTCTCTGCTCAAAATGCCTTTTCTACAACTGTAACATGTTAAAAGAAACACAACAGCTAGAATTTTTGCCTTCAATGAGGTCTGCAGGTGATCAGTTCATTGCTCTGTGTCACCTTTGCCATTAACTGGGGGCTGAAAGCAAGGCCCAGTGTGCAGTTATGTGAAACTTGGTCTTGGTGACCTTGGAGGGTCTCCTTCCCTCTATGAGTCTTTATGGAGTTTAACTTATGCAGTGGCCAGAAAGGGCAGGATGTTTTCCATAAGAAGTGATTTCCGGATCAAGTCATTGTTTCCCATAAGGCTGACTATTACATTTCCTATTTTTCCTTAATTTTAAAAGATGGGAAGTCAAAACAAGGCTGCTAGTTTGATTTTTGCTTGCTGTCTTGATTGAGCCTAGTGGTTGAAATATTTTACTAAATGTTATTTTTCACATGTAAACAAAGAGCTCAGTTTTAGAAATCAAGTATATATTTTGCATTTTAAACCAATATGGGAAAGATCCTTAAGTGCATAGTCTGTGTATCAAATCACTCAGGCCGCATCATTTTCTGACATCAGCAACTCTGCTTTGAAGGGTGGAAGATAGCAAATCTGTAGACAGGCAGAAAAGCAATGGAAAACACAGGTAGCAATCTTTTGCCTCTGTTATCTGGTCTCCATTTTGGTTGGTAGGTATGGACACTGTCTGGATTTTGCAGCTTGGGTGGACTATTTTTCTACATGCTGCTGACCAGTTCCTAGTGGAAGAAAGTTTCATCTTTCCTGTGAAAGATGGCAAATCCGTCTACTCTCCTCTTTTAGATGCCTGGCTGTCTGCTAAGCTGAAACCTGAAAATCTAACCATGGAAGGGAAGATGAAGATGAGGACACCAATCCTATATAGACCCTGTTTTTAAACAGTACCATTCTTAGTGGCTCAGAAAGTGACTCATCCCAAGGGAGTGGTTCTTGAGACTGGAAAATAGATCCTGAACTGATAGAATGAGAGGGTTTTCCTCCCAATTTCTGGGAAGGAAGACAGTATAATGGAATTATATACTCTTAGAGATATAAAACAGCCCTTAGTGATAGACTAGTCCCAAGCCTGTCCTTTCAAGAGAAAGTGCAAGTGAGAGAACAGTTAAGTGACTTGCCCAGGGTCACACAGCTGACAAGGTTGAGGCTGGTGTCCCATAAGTCTGTGCTAGGCCCCCTTACCTAGCGCTCTAGATGGCCCAGGTATCTCGCAGGTGGGACTTACTCCCTCCCAGGCTTTGTTGTAAATGCCAGTTATTTGTCACTGGCAGGTGTTTCTTCTTTCCCTTGCAATGTGTCAGGACCAAAAATTTCCCCTCCAGTTGGTATTAAGAAAGCCAAAAGGAAAAAAAAAAAAAAGTCACAAAGAACATTATGTCCAGTGAATAGCTACTATAAGCAAGTGACTGTCATATTAGAAATAGGTTTTCAACCTCAGTCTTTTCAGATGGAGATGTTTTCCTCTTTGCTGTTCAAATCAATTTGATGGCTTGGAGCTTGTTCCTTCCCAAGGAGGAACACTGCCCAGCACATGGGTCTCCTCAGCCTGGCATTTAGGCCTTTCTCTGGATCCAAGAGCCCCTGTGGTCCAGTTTGGTGTCGCTTACAAGAGCCAGATAGCTGCTGCTGCCCTTCCGCTCCTGACCATGCCCAGGACCCTAAATGCCACCTTTCAAGTGGTCATTCTAGAGTCTTCCCCACCCCCATAACTGGTTGTAATCTCTGTATCTCTTAAGTATCTATCAAAGAGCTTTCTTCATTTTTTATGAGACCCCTGTTCCATATTGCTTCTTAATTAGACTGCCATTTTTTTCTCTTTTTGAACCCTTCCCCTCAGAAGTTAACATGATATCTTGAACCTAATGAGGCAAATATTAAGTAAGTAATAAATGAATATACAGATGGTAATAAAGTGAGGTTCTCATTTGATGTTTATAAAATTGAATCAAAAGGGCAATGACTTTGGGTTTTTTACATTTTAGAGCCCCTTAAAAACATATTTATGAAGTACTATTCCTATTTTAAAGACTGGGCAGTTGTTCAAAGTGTAGGTGAACTCCAGGAGTTAGCTAGGTAAAAGAGGAACTGTGAAGCCCTTCTCAGTGGGCAGCTTCCTCCTGTGCTGACTTCTCTGTGTTGTGCACTGTGTAGGGGAGGACATGGGGAGGGCGTAGAGAGCGAGGGGCTCCCGCTGACTTGGCCCCGATTCACACGTCATCCTGTCAGTTTCATCACCACGGCCCACACCATCCAGGCCTGGAACATGGACTAGAATGAACCTGCCTCTTAGGCGCTTGTGGTTTATCAAGGGAAACAGCATGTTTATAGTAAGTAGCAAGTGACTCAATGCTGCTTTCAAGGTCAGAGGTGTGAAGCCAGTCAATCACTGTTTAAAATAGGATTTAGTTCACATCACTGAAGTGTTTTCTCACAGTTTGTCCCTGTAGTAATTTCTTATAGGACTCTTAAGAATTCTACACCCTGAAGTATTCTTCCACACAATCAGGGTTACCCACTGGTGAGAGACAACCCATGTACAGACTACTTTTATTTGTCAGAATATGTTTTCTTTTTTAAAGATCACTTTAGACTTGGCTGATAGTGTCTTGTTTTCTTACACTTGCTTGATTCATCTATTTTTAGTGGTCTGTGTGTATACATTTGACTTTGTGACCCCTGTTCTACAGTTAATAGTGTTTTCCTATGTTATATCACATTTGAAAAATAGAAAATTCTTAATTATACCCTTGTCTTTTTTTGAGGACTTTTGACCAATTGCTGTGTATTGATATTTGTCTATGAATGTCTGGTTATAGAAGCAGGACCTAACTTTGAGGTTGTTTGGTAACAAATGTCCTATCCACTCACTGTGAAATCACTTTTTTCCCTCCAGGTCTTGGTGGTCATATCAGAATGTTTCTATCTGCCACTTCCAAGGCATTTATCTGAAGGTTCTGGTAAGTATGACAGATTCATGAAATAGAGTATTTTTGGAATTCTGTGGTGTGCCCTTTCATGCTCATATAGATAGTGGATTTTTCCCTTGATTTGCTAGGTGACCAAACCATCACCATTACCAAATTCCTTTGAAATATGTTCTCTAGATAGATTTGAGCAAAAATTCTTTTTTTCTCCTCTCTTAAATTAAGGAACATTTCATTTTGGCAATTGCTTTTTCCCTTGAATTGTTTGCCCTTCATTAATCAGTTGACATCTTTTCCTTCATTGAAACTGGAATGAGCAGGGAGGGAGGGGAACTGACACTTACTGAGTGTCTACTGTGTGCCAGTAACTGTCCTGAGTCCTTTAAAAGCCATCTCCCCAAATCCTTTCACTATTTCACACTGTTCCTGGGACCAAATACCCCTGAATTTCCATGCTTTTATTCCTATTGTTTGCATGAAGACTCTTTTTTATTTTTTGGCTGGCTGTGCAGTGAGGCATGTGGGTTCTTAGTTCCACGACTAGAGATTGAACCCATGTCCCCTGGAGCGGAAGCGCAGAGTCTTAACTACTGGACTGCCAGGGAAGTCCCCATGAAGACTCTTATGAGATTTCATAATTGTTGAATTTTATGTGGGAGTTCAACTAAATAAGCTTATATTTCTTTTTAGTTCTTGACGTTTTTAAGGCTTTGAAACTTCCATATATAATTATAAAATATGTTCCTTTGAATTCTTAAAAGTAACAGAATCCCATTTTAAAACAACTTAGGGGAAAAAAGAAAAATTTATTAGTTCACAAAACTGAAAAATCCAGGGATGTTCTGGCTTCATGCACAGCCCAAGGGATGATAGTTTCTACTTCATGAAGCTGATTCAGTAGCTTTCAACAGCCCCAACTCACATTTTATCAGCTTAGCAGTCCCTGTAGAAAGAGAGAAAGCTTTTGCTCCTGACTCTGGCCAAAAACTTACTCTGATTGACTTGGCTTAAGTCACAGTTCTGAACCAATCACCATGACCAGTGAGTGGGTCACTGAACATTCTACACGGTATAAAATACAGAGCACAAAGAAACCTTTGCCCTCCATGCCCCTGGGCTGTGCCAAATTCAACATGGTTAGTGAAGTCTCCAGAGAGAGGTCGAGAGGCCATGGGTGGGGCCAGGATGCCATCCAGAGATCTGTCCTGTGTGATAACATAGTTCCAAGATGGAGAAGACTGTCATATGCCCCATTGTTCCATTTCACAGCTAAATGTACTCAATTGCTGAATGACCTTTCTTTAATTGAAGTATAGTTGATGTGCAATGTTATATTAGTTTCAGGTGTACAACAGAGAGATTTGATATTTTTATAGATTATACTCCATTTTAAGTTATTATAAAATATTGCTGGGGCTTCCCTGGTGGTGCAGTGGTTGAGAGTCTGCCTGCCGATGCAGGAGACACGGGTTCGTGCCCCGGTCCGGGAAGATCCCACATGCTGCGGAGCGGCTGGGCCCGCGAGCCATGGCCGCTGAGCCTGCGCGTCCGGAGCCTGTGCTCCGCAACGGGAGAGGCCACAACCGTGAGAGGCCCGCGTACTGGAAAAGAAAAAAAAAAAAATTGCTTATATCCCTATGCTGTACATTACATCCTGTGTCTTATTGATTTTGTACCTAGTAGCTTGTACCTCTTACCCCCTTCCCCTATCTTGCCCCTCCCTGTTGGTAACCACTGGTTTGTTCTCTGTATGAGTCTGTTTCTGTTTAGTTATATTCATTTGTTTTATTTTTTTAGATTCCACATACTAGTGAAAACATACAGTATTTGTGAATGCCCATTGTTTATTCAGAGAATGTTCCCCTCTCTTCCCTCCACAGAGCAGAATCTTAGGTCAGGGGAGGCTCATACAACTGAACAGTTGCAGGATGCAGAGGAAGGAAAGGATGATTCAAATGAAGAAGAAAACAAGGACAGCCTTGTAGATGATGAAGAAGAGAAAGAAGACCTTGGTTATGAGGAAGAAGCAGAGGAGGACGAGGAGGACAGTCCGGCTGCTGGCATGGATGAGAAGAGGAGTGATGCCCGGGACCAGGGGCCCCTGAGGGAGGCCCAGGAGGATGAAGGACCTGCTGGGACTGAAGAGAATGCCCCAGAGCAGCCCTGTCCAGCTGGCACAGAGGCAGCGGAAGACACAGTGAGACAGCGCAGAAGTCAGCATGCCGACAAGGGACCGTCAGCCTGATGACAGTGTTTCCAAGGGTACAGACCAAAAGAATATGTCTGCTTCCTTCTGGTCTGCAGTTTAAACCAAATCCTTATTTTTTCTTGAATGAGCAAGCTTCTCTTAAAAAATGATCTCTAGCCCATGTAGTCTCATGGCATTATTCTCATATATGTTAAGGAGAATCTTTCAGGCATGACAGGGTACAGAAAAACAAACATGCTGTTAGGGTCTGTTTGGGACCTGTGATGAGAACAAATTCATTTCCTTGGGGCCCCAGAGTTTTGACCAGAGGAAGCAATCCCCAGCCATCGTGAGCACTGTTCATGGGCAGTAGACAGGGCTGCAGGCCCCTAACATGAAAGCAGGGCGAATGAACGTCCTCAGGGTGTAGCTGATAACTTGCTTCCTCTTCTTGTATTGAATATTTATTTTTGTCAAACTGTAAGAAACGTCGGGTACCATAGTACAAGTGTACTTTTTAGAGATAGAACTTGAGAGGGCCTTGGATATTATTGTAGAAAAGAGCTTGGAAATCTTCCTAACTCTCTAAATCTCCTTTCTTATGTTTTATTTCTTACCTTTAGCATTTCCAACTTTCCCACCATGGGCCTGCAGGCCCCTCACACTCTTCACAATCTGTCCTCAGTGAGAGGACTCAGACAGCAGTCTACTTGACATCAGCTGCGTTTATTCCACCTTAAGGGTTTAGATAATCAAGAAGCACAGCCCATGAAGCCATGACTGCCAAGCATCTCAAATGTTGTAACCTTTGGAGATTCAAAAGGAAGTAGGGGTTTTACAAGAGAGATTTTTCTTGTTGTTTTTAGCCAAAATGTCATTTTTTTTTTTCAAAAAGTTCCTTTAGCAATATTCTTTTTGAAGCCAGAAGTCTCCTAAGTCTTGCCAGTACAAGGTAGTCTTATGAAGAAAACTTGAATACTGTGTTGTTTTGTTTCTATCTCAAGGGGTTCCCTGGCTCTTGAACCACTTTAATAATAACTGAAAAACCATTTCTGGTTTTCCTTCAGTGATGTGCTTTTGGTGAAAGAATTAATGAAAGTGTATATCTGGAAATGAAAGATTTGGTTTCGTTTCCTTCTTCCTTAATCTTGTAAAGAATTTTATCCCTGTAAATCTCTCAATACTCAATCTGCTAAAAGTACCCAGGGGGCCCAATGTCTTTTAAAAAATCCATCCATCTACCTGATTTGCGTCTTAGAATAAATTCATAATATTAGATTCCAAGCTTATGAAAGATGTCTAAAGTTGATCCTACACCCCTTTGGGTCCAGACAGAATAATAAGTAGTACAGGTTTATGAAATTCAAAAAGCTTCTGTCATCTTTAAAAAGAAAAACGCAGCATATGCCTATCTGGCTGTTTCAATAACCCTTACGTTGTACTAACTTTGAACTCGGGCTCACTGGAGGAAGGGGAGGTTCTGAAACTCTACCCTGGTGTGGCTGAAGGAATCTGTTGCAAGCCTCATACAAAGGGAGTTTTTATTCTGACGGAATCCAGTTTTTAGAGTTGGTTGTTTTTCATCTTCCCAACTCATTGACCTGACAGTCTCATCCCCCAGTGCGGTGACATTCATTAAGAGTTGCCAATAATTTTTTTCTTCAGACAGCAACACGACCTCAAGTTTGAGGCTATCACAGAACTGACAGACTGGGAAAACCTTGACTTGTGCTCATTTCTTGCCCCTCCCACCATCTGGGGCTCTGATACCTCCTCACCCAAAGCACCATGGTTCTGAGGGAGGCAGCTGCATCTCCCTGATACCAGGAAGCCTTTCTGGATCAGAGCTGAGCTGGATCTGCCCTCCTGTCACTGGATTTTCTTTCTTTTCTAATCAGCTGAAACAAAGTTTTCAAAGATCATTGAGTTCAAGTTCAAGGGTATGGAAAAAGAAGGGTTTCATAGTTTGGCTTTTCTGTACAATACCTCCTCCCCCGCAATGTTGAAATCTTTTTTTTTTTAAGTGGAGTATTTCACTAAAGGAGAAGGAATGAAGAAGTAAAGTCTACTTTGGCTTTTTATAAATGTAAGGCCAATTCCCAGTTGGGCTCCAAATAGTATCTGATTATATAATGAGACATGTATTTTCTTTCTCAGCGATACTTAAAAAAATTGGAGGAAGAGGAATAAAACAGTTTGGAGAACCAGATCCATTAAAAGTTGAAGTATCTGGCTACAGGGACCATTTTTCCTGTTTTGTTTTTGTTTTAATATTCTGATGAAAGATGTATACATCTAATTTAATTTCTTTCCACTTCTAGCCTCTAGGTTCATTTTCAATACTTACTGAATATAAAATTAAACGAAAAAAGTCAACCCAAAATAATTTAAAATTAGATTAACATTTCAATAGGATTGATAGACTTTTCCTTTAGATAATATATTTAATACAGAAGTCAAGTGCATGGAAACATGATTTTGATTGAAAAAATAAAAGTCATGCCTCCCTATATTACAATATCAGTTATTTAGTTACAGAATAGTATTTTATGTATATCAAAATTAGGCAAATAAAACTTCATTTGGGAATGGGGGTGCAGTGCTTTATGTGTGAGTAGTGGGAATGGGGTGCCTGTTCACTGATTAGAGGGAAAATCTGAAACTTCTAGGTACATTTTCCTTAGTTTCTTTCTTTTATTATTCATCTCTTGCCAGACCACCCCAGCTTGCTTAGAGATCTCATGCTGAAGCAACATATAGGCAATCCCACTTCCTTCTTTCCCTTTGAAATGTAAGCATGAATGGGGCAAGGCCTGCTCATTCAGCTCACAGGGCCTGGCACCACATGGGCACGCACCCCCAGCCTGATCTTGGGAACACAATCCCTGTTAGCCACAGGCCTCTCTGACTACAAAAAGAAATGCAGAATTACTAATGTGACAAAAAGCAAACAAGCTTTGGTCAGGTTGATGTTGATGGTGGAGAAAGCCAAATTTTGACTCTCTTATGGCCCATATCCTTGTTGATAGCTATGGTGTTTCTCCAGGATTTGGGTATGTGTAATTTGGGTAGATGATAAAAGTGTCTTTTAAGGCAAGTACTTGGCATGTGACTTTTTATTACCAAGTCCTTTAAGAGTGGAGCCTGTTTTACAGAATAGGAAACATTAAAGAGTCCAAAAAAGGGTAGAAATGATAGGATGTACCTGAGCTTTTAGCATAAAACCTTAAATTGGCATGAAGTGAGAGAAAGAAGGGGAAGATTGGTGCTTTTGCTAATGTGTCTCAGTAGTCTCGATATGTCCTTCATCTCAGTGTTAAAGTGTTATTTCTGCCAGTATTCTAAATGTGTGGTTGACCCATTCTTTCAATATAATATCTTGGGAAGTATTCATGTAGATCTTTTGCGCTAATAGAAAAGTTCCTTCTTGTTTAGTATCTGTTTACCTCAGTCCTACATTCTGATCCCTTATAGCTTGTTTTGAAAACCAAACATGGAGTCATCAAGTCTGATGAACCCAGATGGGGCAGTTTTTTGAGCATCTTTCCTGAACCAGGAGGTTTGGTTGAAAGGCCTTTGATAGTTTCAGACCAGGACATGTGGCCTTCAGATGGCTTATTTTCAGTGAAGTTTCTTGTGAACTGTGACACATGTGACTCATACAACTTTAACATGTTTCTGATGTATTTTAATCATATTTGTTACTAAATAGCTTCTTGGTGCAAGTGCAGCTTTTATACTAAAAATACTGTTTATTTGTATTGTAATACATTATAAATTCATTATTTATATTCTTGGAATGGTCTTAATCTTTAAGCCTAGTGATAATTATTTTTTTCTTCATCTCTGTATTTTTTGCTTCTGTAGCAACTGGAGTGGGAAATCAGGATATGAGTCTCAAGCAGGGCATTGCCTGAATTACAAATCACATTATCACAGAATTGTATATCATCCTTGATGCTATTTGTTTTCATTTTATTGTAAATTTCCACTTGCATCGAAACCTAATGATAGTGATAACTAAGTAAAAACAAAACAGTGTATTACTTTTCATATAAGAATTTCACAGAAGTCATTTGCCTAGGCAGTGAAAAATATTACTTCCTTAAAAACTAATTTTCGTGTGTCCATTCTCCATCCTGTCTGTTCATTTTCCCTCTTTCTTTCTCCCTCTTTTCCTTGACTTCATGAAACCTGAACCCTTGCCTTTAGCTGCTCTGGAAGGTTCACAAAACCAAGAATGAGTGCAGAGAAACAAGGCTTCCTCCTTGTCACAGTTGTTGTGTTGCCTATAGAAACTCACTGCCCTCAGGTCTCTTCTGTCCTGAGGTCTGGAGGTGACCAGGGCTGGAGTGGATGGCAAGGGATGTTGCTAACCCTTCAAGACGCTGTAAGTCGACATGGTCTCCTAGGGCATTCAGAAGATTCTGACCTACACCTGACCCTTCCTATCAGTATAGCAGTGGAAAAGCACAAAGGACATGAGGCGATGCTTTTATTAAACACCCTCAGGGACTGAAATAATAGATATTGGATTTTTCACTTTGGAAAGATGGTGGGGGGGGGTGTAGTAAAAAAAACGGTTAAACTTCCATACCACCAAATCCTTCCCCTCTGAGAAACTGGCTCAGAATGCGAATGGAAAAATATCCATTATGTGGTATCTCAGCCTACTTGAACTTGGTCATACATCTTGGGAGCAAAACCTGCATCTTTTGAAGCCAACAGCACTTCAGGTGCAAAATGCAATCCCCTGCTTTGCTTCAATCTCGGAGGCTATTTGGAACCTGTTCCACAATAATAGGACACGTCTTTCTCAGGACATGTGATCCTCTTGAGACTGAGAACTGGATTAGGCTAGTCTAGGCTGTGTTAACAGGCTCCAAAATCTCAGGAACTTTCAGAACGAGAAATTTATTAGTGTTTCACTGAGTTCAGGCATCCCAGAGAGCAGAGGCCCTGCTTCATGCAAGTTTTTCTGGGACCCAGGTCAAGAGAGGCTCTGCTGTCTAACTTGTGGCTTCTGAGGTGACTGTGTTCATTTCACCCCCGGTCACTGGGAAGTGGAGAGAGCACGAGGAGTGTTCCTGGGAGGTGTTATAGCTGGGCCGTGGCACTTATGTTCGCTGGGAGAGAGGTCACGCCTAACCTAAAGGGGGACTGGGCTGTGTAATCTTGCCGTGTCCTTAAGAAAAAGGGGGATTGAGAGCTAGCGTCTCTGCCACAGTGACTTTATCTTACCTGCCTTTGTAACCTGAGTGCCTCAAGAAGATTAGTCGTATGAATGCACGTGTCGCAGGGAGGGAAGAATACATATGAGCACAGTGCTGGTTGTCTGCCTTCTGCACTTGCCTATAATTGGTCTTCAAGATACCAGAGTTTTCAAACTGTGAGTCGTGCGTTCTCATAGAGTTCGTGTTTTGTTTGGAAAGATGGACATTAATAAGTGCAATAAGAATGACGGGGGATATACGTATACATACAACTGATTCACTTTGCTGTACAGTCGAAAATAACATTGTAAAGCAACTATACTCCAATAAAAATTTTAAAGAAAGAGTAAGCTTAAAAAAAAAAGAATGACAAATAGAAGAGATAAGAGATGCTATGTGAGTTTATAAGAGAGGAAGCTGATCTAGGCTGAGGGTTTGGATGGTACATGTGACCAGGAGGGCAGGATTAGTGGTTTTTGAGGCAGAGATGGATTTGGAACCCCTCTGATGCACGCAAGCAACCTTTAAGATGCACATATGGAAAAATAGGACTAATATTTATTTCAGTGGGAGGTTCTTTGCTGAGCATTCAGAGTGAGTTCTAGCCCTCATTTTCCTTTTAGGGAATGAGAGAGGAACAGTTACTAATCTTAGTATGAGCTTTTTCTACTATTTCAATGTCTTTGATATCTAATCAGTAATTTATAAATCTCCCTAAATGGTTTCTAGTTAATAGACATCTGATTAATCATGTTAACCTTAAAAATTATACTTTGGAAAAGTTTATACCATCAACATTCTTTGTGTTCTGTTGTCCCTGGTGGGGCATATAATTCCTAAAATTATACCTAGTTACTCTGTAGAATCCATAGGATAGACCCAGACTCAAAGGGACAACCTGCCAGGTTTACAAAATTACAGAGCTGTCACTCTATAGGATTGTCCCTCAATCGTTAGTTCTCTGTGCAATAAGTTCTGAGCATGAGTCTCGATCTAATAAATAGCATTAGAAACCAGCAGGTTTTGGGTTAACCATTGACTTTTAACTATTCCAACTAATAACAATATTGTACAGAGTATTCTAAGACTTTGCATACCCTTGACTCCTCCATAGATGAGAGCCAGCTGTGGGCAAAGCCACATGGTTATACTGTGGTATCAAATCCTTTGACCCTCCTTCAGAGCCTTTATTCTACTGACTCTGGAAAAGTGTTACCTCCTAACAGAGCAAACTGCCCTATTAATTGGCATAAAATAGGGTGATTTTTTTTCTTCTATGCTTTTAAACACATATAAATAGTATTGGCATTTGTTTTAAAAGTGCATGCCTGCTCTCATGCTATAGCAGAAGGACAAACCCCTCACCTCCTCCATCCTGTGAGTACAACATAATCCTAGTGACAGGTTAAAGTAGTGGCCTCGAGAAACAGTTAAGCCCATGATTATTCCTGAGTTCTCCCATGAGGGAAACTGCCTCATTCATAATATGCAAACAAAATAGTGATTTAAGGGCAAGCCCAAGTTAAGAGAGATTTTAGTGTACATTGTTCCTAAAAGGTTAAATTTAAATTGTCCTTTAGCAGGCTAATGATGTGAATATCCAAGGAAGAGTTGAGTTTAGCATTTCTGAAACTTATTTGATAAGTGATATTGAGGGAACAGAAAATTTGAAAACTCCCCCACCACAAAAACCAGAAATGTTGGCTAAAATACAACTGACATCTTTTAAAGGCAAAGCTAACTACAAAAGAAAGAAAAATTCACAGGGGCCAAAAATCATGAAGTAAATAAACATGACCTGGTACTGAGACTGCCCCAGTGGGAGTGATGGTGGTGGGGGTGATGGTGGTGGTGGAAACTGCTGTCCTAGGTAACAAGAGGGTGTGGGTTTTTTTGACCACATAGTTACAGGGTACAATGTCTTGACATTGGGTGGGAAGTTGGGATCAAAACTGCATAAAATTCCCAGCCACATCCTCAGTGAAATGAAAAGTCTGCTCACTAGCACGTGGGGAAAGCTTATCTGTCTTGGCCTGGTCTGTGTGTTGAAAACAGTAGTCTTCCCTGGGAAATCATAACCACAGGCCTGACCTTTACAAACTGAAGTTTGAATTTACACAAGCTTCATAGTCTCAAAAGGCCCCAAATCAAGAATTTCTCATAAAGAGTGGGTCAGGAGGGTATACTAGCAAAAGTGAGCACAAAACTAAGTACTATTGAAAACACCTTCAACCTGGCATAAAGATTCCCATAGATGAAGCCCACTTAAGGTGCATTCACAATTCAAAATTACAAAATACACAAGAAAACTATTCATCAGACAGCAGGATTAGATTTGCCCTAATCCTTGAGATAATAATATCAGATAAAAACTTCAAACTTTTAAAAATTATTAAAAGGATAAAAGGAATATAAAACACAAAAGGAGAGCATTTTTTCCCCTTAGAATAATGTTTTAGATTCATCCATGCTGCATGTATCAGCAGTTCAATCCTTTTTATTGGTGTGTAGACTTCATTGTGTGAATATACAACACATTGTTTATTTTTCTGTTAATAGACATGCAGAGTATTTCTAGTTCTTGGCTGGTCCATGTTATCTTCTGAGTATGACACATTCCTGAACTACTTTACTAATAATCTGTGGTAGAAATATTGGAATGAATGTTAGAAATATATCCTAAGGATTTTCCAAGATGTGTTCTTATGTCACCAAAAAGTAATGCATTTCACCCTTGCAGGGAGCAGATGCTTGAGAAAACAGATACTGGAGCAAGTCTTCCTGGGGGTGAACCATTTGCCAGTGGTGTGAACTTGAGCAAGTTATCTAACTTCTCTGTGCCTCATCTTTACAGTGGGCATAGTAAGGGACTTCCACATCCATTAATGACATTCTAGACAATTCTAACCCACCCTCCTAATGAGGACAGCTAGAAAAGCTACTTTATATATATACATGTATATGTATGTATATATATATATTGATATTTATGTATATAAATGTTAAAATGGTAATATATTATAAATTTTACATACACACACATCTTGCTTAAGAGCATCAGAGTTTATAAGATAATGAAGGATTACCAGGTCAGGGGAGATGGAAAGGTCAGGAATGTGATCCTGGTGTTAGGGTCAGCTTTTCTACTGAGGACACTTGCTATTTCTAGATGTGGGGGTGGTGAGTGTAGTGAAAGGCTGAGTGATGTTTTTGAGAACTTTGTCTCATTGAGGAGACAAGGATTGGCTAAGGGTGGGATGGCCTGTGAAACCCCCCGGTTTGGATTAGATCTCTGAAAGGGCTCATGCTAGGAATGAGGATGAACCAGAAGTAGGCACAACCTTGGTCTATCCAGTTCCTGAAAGCAGGATAAGGTGATCCTGGAAGTAAATGCAGATGCTGGGAGGAAGAAATTGGTAATAACTGGGTTCTTAAGTTGAGTGGTGGATTCTCTTAACATTTTTCACTTTGCTATGAGGTAGGACTTCATGGTTTAAATAAATCCTGGGGCTAATATAGCCCTGTCTTTGTGGATTATTGAATTCAAAGGACCATAATCTAGCAATCAAAAGTAAATATTGATTTTCTTATATTCCTTTCCTTTTCTGCCTCCTTTAGTCCCCAAAGCGATCAACCCCCTTCCCTGAGCCAGCACTATTCCCTCCTTTTATTCTCTAATCTATTCCTGAAAAATTCTCTCTGGTGTCCCCAGTGTGAACATTCACTGTTCTCTCTTCACCTCCATTTTCCTCTCACCTACTACCTCTCTATTTTTACCCTTTCTGGAGAAAGACCCTTTCTCCACAGATCCTTTCTGATATAGATACCCTATCTTAGTTCCTAAGTTTCCTTCACTGTACAATAAGCCACAGAGCTCCAGAAAAATAGTAAATACAAAAATGACATTGCCAGAATTCTCTTTGATTGGGAGGGGAGATGGGGGAGAGGCCATGAATGCCCATATGTCAAAAGTAACTGCGCCTATTACACTTTCCATCTGCTACTCCCCAAATTCTCTAGTTTATTCCAGGCAGATAAAAGTCCCTGTCAGGGGTCTCTGTCAGGAGAAACTATCAGGCTCAGCAGCTTCTGCCAAAATTCACTATTGTCCTTTCCAGAAACTTTGGAAGCAGAGAATGGGAAAATTCGCTAATGGAGTTTCTAGAGATATATCAGATCTAGTAAATAATACCCCTGCCTCCCCAGAGAATCTCAAGCCCTCTGCTCCAGTCTCTGCTCCTCAAATAAGGAAAGATGATTGATCTGAAAAGCCCCCTCGAGGCGGAGGCCACCACTAGACCCCCCTCTTCTCCAAGGCAGATGGGGACAGTGGCCATGCCCAGCCTTCTAGGTCCAACCACACAGGCCGAGGGTGAGCCCTGCATGGACTCACCCCTGCAGGTTTTTTTCAAATCTCCACTCATCATAGGAAAACCACCTGCACTGGAAGCAAATTAGTGCCCAACCTGCAAGAAGAGCTGTCTTTTGGGGTCCCTGACTGGGATTTGGGTCCTATTTATGACCCCCTGAGGAGACTTCAATAAGAGGGAATATCCCTGCTGTAATTTCCAGTTCCCTAGATGTGCTCAAGGTCTCTGACATGAACCCCATTAGGTGATGATCCTGAAGGCCATTAATATCCATTCTTTATCCTCCTCAGCCTAGGTCTACTTCACCAATAGTGAGAATTCATGAGGCTCTTGCTTCAAGATTAACATCCAGCAAATCGTGACCCCCCTCACCTAATTGCACCAACAAGTCAGTTTGCCAAGCCTCATTCCATCACCCCTGGCAGATGGTCCACCTTGGGAATTCTTTCTGCCACTTACTTCTCATGGGCACATCCTCTCAAAACCATGCATAACATTAATGGCAGCTTTTCTAGCTTTGACTTCATAAATCACCCCTGGTGGAGGATGTTAGATGCTAGCATCTCGTTATTTCTGTGTCTGTGCATCTTTGTATCATTTTGGTGGAATGGTCAAATCACAACTCAAGTTTTTTTATTTGGCCCTTCCTTGGCATGGTATTTCCCACAGATTTCTCAAGTTTCTGGGAGCTATTATTTTGTTTCGGTGGTTCCAAAGTCTGCTTGAAGTCGACTTCCATGGCAGCAGCCAGATTGCCCTGGAATAAATGTGTTCACCACCAGTGGAGCAAGGCAGCATATTTTGTGTGCTCCAAGCAGGATTGACATAGGCCTTCTTTCTCTGTTGAGAAGGGAATACAATTCCTTAAGAATTTAAGTGGCCATTGAAGCTGCCTTAAAACAAATGTCCAGTTTGCAATTTCACAAGAGAAGTTTTCCTTTTAAAGACAATCTCAATTTCATTCATTATATTTGCTTCATAAATCTGATATCCAAACTGGAACTACTTTTCCTTCTTCCTCTCCCAATTACAGTTTCCATTTCAGCAAAGCCTCAACCACGTTGCTCTGGCTTTCTAGAATTATTTTAAGACCACACTCCTCAGTTCCCACTTTATTTCATTGTTCCAAAAGTCTGGCCTTCATACCAAAATGCACTTTTGACTCAGGTGATAATTTAATTCAAAGCACAGTTGGATGTCACATCACAAATCCAAAGACTTGGAGATTCACTCCCAAAGTGTAACCCATCTAAATTTAGTGAGTCTACATGGTTCAGTATTTCCAGCCAACACAGCTAAACCCAGGAACATGAATACTTAATTTTATCTCTGGAAAAGTACTAAGGAGTGTCCAATTCATTATCCAGACTAACAGTGCTCAAAAGCTCCAACTCATTTCTTTTATTCTTCTACCATCTCATACGAGGGTGCATGGGCTACCCTTCAACCTCAACCTCTTTCTCACGTTCCATTCTTTTCCCCACAAATGTTCCCCTGGACTCTTTTTGCATAAGCTCTTGATTTTCCCTCCTCCTTCCATGTCTCATTTTTTCCTGATTTCATAAATAAACCTCACCCTTTTCTTCTAAAAATCTTTTAATCTTTTATTTTCCTTTGTTCCCCTGCTCCACTGATTGCTCTGAATTTGTGTAATAAAGTCTAGGGGGTAGAAGAAGGACAAAGGAATAAATGAGAGACACCTATGCTATTGCCTTCTGGGGGAAATCATCAAATACTCATAGGTTAATATACTATCCCTGTCACATTACAAGGAAATAATGATAAATTACAGCTGATATAATTTGTTGCATCTCTGGACCATATTTTTGCCCATCACCTTCCTCCCCGCTCCCATCTTTTTTCTCTCTCTTTGACACCTTGAGCATTCAGCCTAAAACTAGAAATAAAACAATAGTTCTTCCTTCCCCGACATTTACGTATAGCAAATTTCACATCTGAGTGAAAGATGTTACAGTGAGTTCCCAAGTTAGTGATATTAATTCCAGTCAGTGTTTTCTGTTTGCCTGGAAGTAAATTAGCCTTGAGGGTGTAGAAAAAGAAAATCTCACACCTTCTGCTCCGGCATAAGAAGAATTTTCCCTCTGTCTTTCCTTCCTTCCATGGCTCCACCATAAGTTCCCAACAAAGTGTGCAATGATCACAGCAAGATCTTTTTTTTTTTTTTTTTTTTTTTTTTGCGTTATGCGGGCCTCTCACTGTTGTGGCCTCTCCCGTTGAGGAGCACAGGCTCCAGACGCGCAGGCCCAGCGGCCATGGCTCACAGGCCCAGCCGCTCCGCGGCATGTGGGATCTTCCCTAACCGGGGCACAAACCCGTGTCCCCTGCATCGGCAGGCAGACTCTCAACCACTGTGCCACCAGGGAAGCCCAGCAAGATCATTTTTGACCCACCTCCTAGACAAATGGAAATAAAAACAAAAATAAAAACAATGGGACCTAATGAAACTTAAAAGCTTTTGCACAGCAAAGGAAACCATAAACAAGATGCAAAGACAACCCTCAGAATGGGAGAAAATATTTGCAACTGAAGCAACTGACAAAGGATTAATCTCCAAAACATACAAGCAACTCATGCAGCTCAATATCAAAAAAACAAACACCCCAATCCAAAAATGGCAGAAGACCTAAATAGACATTTCTCCAAAGAAGATATACAGATTGCTAACAAACACATGAAAGAATGCTCAACATCATTAATCACTAGAGAAATGCAATTCAAAACTACAATGAAATATCATCTCACACCAGTCAGAATGGCCATCATCAAAATATCTAGAAACAATAAATGCTGGAGGGGGTGTGGAGAAAAGGGAACCCTCTTGCACTGTTGGTAGAAATGTAAATTGATACAGCCACTATGGAGAACAGTATGGAGGTTCCTTAAAAAACTAAAAATAGAACTACCATATGACCCAGCAATCTCACTACTGGGCATATACCCTGAGAAAACCATAAATCAAAAAGAGTCATGTACCAAAATGTTCATTGTAGCACTATTTACAATAGCCAGGACATGGAAGCAACCTAAGTGTCCATCAACAGATGAATGGATAAAGAAGATGTGGCACATATATACAATGGAATATTACTCAGCCATAAAAAGGAACGAAACTGAGTTATTTGTAGTGAGGTGAATGGACCTAGAGACTGTCCTACAGAGTGAAGTAAGTTAGAAAAACAAATACCGTATGCTAACACATATATATGGAATCTGAAAAGAAAAAGAAAAATAAGAAAATGGTCAGAAGAACCTAGGGGCAAGATGGGAATAAAGATGCAGACCTACTAGAGAATGAACTTGAGGACATGGGGAGGGGGAAGGGTAAGCTGGGACAAAGTGAGAGAGTGGCCTAGACATATATACACTACCAAACATAACATAGATAGCTAATGGGAAGCAGCCACATAGCACAGGGAGATCAGCTTGGTGCTTTGTGACCACTTAGAGGGGTGGGATAGAGAGGGTGGGAGGGAGGGAGATGCAAGAGAGAAGAGATATGGGGACATATGTATATGTATAGCTGATTCACTTTGTTATAAAGCAGAAACTGACACACCATTGTAAAGCAATTATACTCTAATAAAGATGTTAAAAAAAATTTTTAAAAATAATAAAATAAAATAATTTTTTAAAGAAAGAGTGTGCAATGGCTGATGATGCTTGTGTGTTTGCTTTTCTGTATGGAATTTAATTTTATATGTAAAACTGTCTCCAGAGGGTTATACAAGTCCTCTCAGCATTACACCATTGGCAACCCAAGGAAACAATCTCTTCATCAAAGAAAGCATCATTAATTAGTTCTCTTTAGAAAAATAGCTAATGCCAATAGGAAATTAAACAGAATTTATTGTAAAAGTCTGCAAAAATATGGGCTTATTTTTCAGAAAAACAACTTAGTTTAGGAAAAATTCAATAAAGACTTCTTTTCTTGGTGTAACTCAGTGAACCCAGAAAGATGGGGATTTCTTGTAAAAGTTTCTAAAACATACATTGCTGCATTATTTGAAAAAATGAAAAAACTTAGACTGAAAGATTGGGATGTGTTTCAATTTACAGTAACAGCCATGAAATAGTAATTTGTGAAGCCTTCTCAAATCTGATTACTGAACCAACTCAAGTATTTTCAGAAACAAACTTAAGATGCACAGATATATTACATATGTGGCATAACAATTTTAAAATCCTCAAATTTACCTTTGGATTTGAAACTATTATCTTTTTAATGATGAAAAAGTAATCCTTTGAACTTTTCTATTATAAAATCCAATTATACTTTACTCGTACAATTTTCTGGAAGTTTAATACCTATTGTGAATACTGTCTTTGAAATACCATTTGTGAGAATTCTGAGTGTAGCCTGAGAGATTTTAATTAGATGGCTATACAACCTATGGTTCTATAGAAGCAGCCTGTAAGGTGGTATAAACACTATCTTCAGAATCAGAAACTTTAGTGTCTAGCCTGACTCACCCACTACTTGAGTGATACTGTGCCAATCACTTAACATTTCTGGGGGAAATTCCAGACTGTCTGCACAACTTATTATATATATTAACATTATTGTATTATTCCATTGTCATCATCAATTTAACTTTACTATTCCTGGAAACACTTACACAGGACTTTAAAAGTTACAGATAACTTTTAAATAAGGTATTTCCAGAAGCTTTCTAAAAGGCCCAGCACACTCTTCAACAGAAGGCATCAAATGGTAGTTTATAAGTCTTTTCCGCTTTACTGTGTTCACTGATCCTAAACTATTGTTTCCTGATTCTTACCCAGTCCTAACCAAGCCTGTCCTTACTTGTGAGAAAAACAAAACAAGCAAAAATTTAAAAAACATAAACCTTAAAGGAGACTTGCAAATTTCAATCTATATCACAATTTTGTCTCTCCCTCTCTTAGATGTTTCTGGAGTGTTGAGGTAGTGCTCATCTCTCTGCCTTACCAGAGTGAGCAGTAAACTCAACTTTGTCTTAACAACAGGCTGTTTTAGTGATGCTCTGGAGAGGCAGCACAGGACATAGGTCTCAGCATTTTTGACTTATTAAATGATAATTTTGGACTATATCAGAGGTTCTCAACTATGGTTTTATACTAGAATAACTTGACTTAAATATCACAGATACCAGAACACCACCCTAGATAAATTTTCAGAACCTTTGCACAAGGTAGGTTGCATGGGGATGCAGCTTGTGCAGTGGTACAGGGCCTCATACTTAGAAGGGCTGAAAGCTCAGTTTAAATGCTATGCTGTTGCTATTTTGAAATTCTTAATAACTTATGAATAAGGGGCTCCGTATATTATGTAGCTGACCCTATCTTTGGGAGATAAACATGAGCATTTTAAACCTCTTCAAGCGATTTTAGTATACAACCATGGGTTAAGGAACATAAGACTAGGACTTATCTTTGGACTAAAACCACAATAATAATAACTGACATTTACTGAGTGATTGTATTGAGTGCTTTGCACATACTATCTCATTAATCTAACAGATTAGATTTGAATTCAAGAAAGTCTTAGTTTAGGGCTTCCCGGGGGGTGCAGTGGTTGAGAGTCCGCCTGCCGATGCGGAGGACACGGGTTCGTGCCCCAGTCCGGGAAGATCCCACATGCCACAGAGCGGCTGGGCCTGTGAGCCATGGCCGCTGAGCCTGCACGTCCGGAGCCTGTGCTCCGCAATGGTAGAGGCCACAACAGTGAGAGGCCCGCATACCGCAAAAAAAAAAAAAAAAAAAAAAAAGTCTTAGTTTATAGCTGTGCTCTCAATCATTGATTATATTGCCTCTATAAGGAATTTAATCATTAAGCAAATATCTGTTAAATCCATCTATATTAGTTTCCTATTGCTGCTGTAACAAATTACTACAAATGTAGGGGCTTAAAACAATGCAATATGTTCTCTTACAGTTCCAGAGATCAGAAGCTCAAGATGGGTCTCAGGGGGCTAAAATCAAGGTGCAGGGCTGTTTCCATCTGGAGGCTCCAGGGGAGAATCAGTTTCCCTGCCTCTTCCAGCTTCAAGAAGTTGCCAGCATTCTTTGGCTTCTGGCCATATCACTCTAATCTCTACTTTTGTCCTCACCTCCCCACCTTCTCCCCTATTGACCTCTCATAAAAACCTTTGTGATTACATTTAGGGCCCACTGGGATAATCTGGGATAGTCTCCTCCATTTTAAGATCCTTAATTTAACCACATCTGTAAAGTCCCTTTGCTGTTCAAGGTAGTATATTCACAGGTTCCAGAGAATAGAATGTGGACACCTTGAGGGATGAGGGGGGAAGTTATTGAGCCTACCATAGCATCCTATAGGACACACTCCAAGGTCCAGTTCTGGACACTGGAGATTCAACCGTGAAAAAGAGAGATGAAACTGTGATTTCAGATAGTTTACATTCTAGTAGGGGGGCACCAATACTTTTAAAAAAATGGTAAAAAGTTTAGTTTCAGATTTTCATAAGTGATGTGAAGAAAATAAAGCAGGATAAGGGGCAGGGTTAGGGAAGGAGGATACAGTAGGGCTGTCAAAGGAGCCCTCTCTGAAAAGATGTCATTTGAACAGTTTTTTGCATAAGGATCCAGCTATAGAAAAATCTAGAAGGTAAGGGTTTCTTGGAGAAGAAAGAGCAACTATAAAGTCTCTGGGGCTAGAATAAGTCTGATATCGTCAAGCAAAAATAAGAGAATTGTTGGAGATGAAGCACAGAGTGTGTGTGGTAGGATGAGCAGATTAGTAACACCTTGAAAGCCACCTGGTAAGAAGTACAGATTTTATTGAAAGTGTGATGGCAAGTCACTGGAGGGTTGAAAGCAGAGGACTAACATGATCTGACTTGTTTTAAAGTTCATCTTGTGATCATCAGTTCAAGTGAATGAGGATGGTGGCTTAGACCACAGTGGTTGAAATAAAAGTGCTGATTAGTGAGGAGAATTGGGATATAATTTAGTATTAAGCCAGTAGGAATTGCTACTGGATTGGATGTGGAGGTCAAAGGGAAAGAGAAGATTTAGTAATATTTCCTAGATTTGGGCCTGAGCATCTGGGTGAATGATACACGAAAGATAAAATTATTGGATTAAGCTATTCTTCTGGACCGATTGTGTCCCCCTAAAACTCATATGTTGAAGCCATAACCCCCAAAGTGTTTGGAGATAAGGCCTGTAATGTGATAAAGTTAAATGAAGTCATAAGCATGGGGCACCAACCTGATAGGTCTGGTTGCCTTTAAAAGATGAAGAGATATCAGAACGTGTTCCTCTCTCTCCCTCTCTCTCTCTTTCGTGTGAGGACACACTAAATAGGTGGTCATTTCAAAGCCAGGAAGTGAACTCTCCCCAGGGACCAAAGCAGCTGACACCTTGATCTTGGGATCCCCAACCTCCAGAACTGGGAAAAAAATTAAACTTTGTTGTTTAATCCACTCATCTGTGGTATTTTGTTATAGCAGCCTGAACTAAGAGAGCTTCCAACCATTAACAGTGAAGACAATTCCAGCTCTTGATTCCAGAGTGCTTCCTAATGGCTTGTATGTTAGAGGCACCTCTAAAGATTTGAAATGAATGTCTCTTATGTTCATGACATTGTAGAAATGTTCAGACTCTTATTTCAGTGATTGCTTGTGCATCTGAGGTATAGTCATTTTATAGGACTTCTTGAAGTAGATCAATAGTGAAGCAGTAGCTCATCTTAGGAAAGCTGACACCTAAAAATCTAGAAACACGAACACATTAATGGGAGGTTCTCAGTCAAAATTATTTACTGCTCATTTTCTTAAAGTAGTAGTTCATTGTGGCACATTTGAACAAGGGTTTGGTTTCTAAAATTTCAGACCAAGTTCAGTGTTTCAGAAGTGTAGCCACTGCATAAAAGCAAGATATCCCCAAAGACATATTTTCAAACAGTGCAGCAGAGATGGATGGGGTCTTAGGAATTTGGTCTCTCTTTGCCAAAGAAGTACCATTTAGAGCCAGTAGATGACTTGTCAATAGATTACAGTTTGAAAAGTAATTGAATTATTTCATGATTTAAAGGAATTTTTGTTCAATTTCAAGTGTGATAATGGTATTATGGCTATATATTTTTTTAAAAAGAGACTTTATCTTTTAGAGATATGCAAAATGATATTATATCTAGAATTTACTTCAACATAACCCCACAGGAAGCTGTGGGGAGAGGATAGAAGAAATAAGCTTGACCATGAGTTGGCAAATGCAAAAGCTGGCTCATGGTTAAATGGAGGGAAGCTCATTTTACTGTTCTTTCTGCTTTGGAATCTGCTTGAAATTTTCCATAATACAGAGTTAAGCAATAGTCATCCTATTGTTAATAGAAGTCTGGAAGAGACTCAGGCCACCAAGTCTCAGCTCAGTGCCCTGTCCTCTATACCCAAACTTTCCCCAAACTTGTATTATTAAAAAATATATATACATGTTAAAAGATCATTTTTATACAGGGGTAAAATGACTCTCACACAGATATAAAAATGAATATACGTTAACAATTTCATTTAACTCATAATCAGTGAGAGAACCAGACAGAAAACATTGACAGACATATTTCTAGATCAGGAGCATGAGATGAATGTGCAAACGGAAGTAATACTGGTGTTTCTACAAGATGGTGAGGGAAGTCTATTGATTTCCTATGGACATGACTGAATTTTCTGTCTATAATCAAGAATTATTTTGCATTTCCTTCAGTTGTTTACAACCTACATGGTTGTAAAATTGTTCAATGATGGTGAGACACTATAATCAGATAACCTGGAAGGTTGTCATCTAAACAATCATAATTTTTCATTGAAGCAATATTTTTTCCGTATATATTTCTATCAAGGAATATATTAGTGATCCATGGAACCCACTTTGGGAAATGACTTTAGAATCAGCTGCCTTTCTGTGAGTATGCCAATCACAGGAAATGAAAAATGGCAGATACAAAATAGATTATGTGCCTCATTAGTTGAACTTGAATTCCGGGTACCACTCTTTTATATTTATCCAAACATTTTGAGAGCTTACATATCCTCTGTGGGCAGGAATTATTTAACGTTATCAAATATTGATTTTTGGAGCAATAGATAATGACTCCAGACTGGGGAAAAAAAAAAAAAAAAACAACACATTTATTTCTGCTGAGAAATATTGGCCCAAAATAAATAACCTGCCCACATGACCATAGTTTTAAGTGTATCATTTTATATTTCCTGTGTTTTTTGAACTTGGCTATCCTTTGAAAAATTGTTTCCTGCATATTGAAAATGATGCCATCTCCTTTCTGGAAAATGTAGTTGTCTATCAATATTGAAATCTCATTACCAGACACTTTCCTGGTACTGAAAGCTGAAGGGGCAGACTAATTTGTATGCTCCATATCCACATGATTTCTGGAAAATCCTATTAAGATAAAAGGGCTCAGAATTATAGAGCTGGCCTGGTTCCCAATATTCTCTAACTGAACTGAAGAGATGAATGTGGCTACTAAGAGAAGAAAAAGGTAGATGAGGATGTGCTGAGGACTTGTGGAAAAGCATCAGAGGCTAATTTATTATTGTTTTCAGAAGTGATCTAAGAGCTCAAAGGGGACAATTTTTGAAAGCCACTTGATGTGGGGAAGGTTAAGATAGATTTTTCCAATTGTCATTCTGCTGCGAATTCATCATGTTTTTTTCAACAATTCCTATCTTTTTTTTTTGTAATTTTCTCCGTGTTAGACAAGGCCTACGTACAATAGGCTTTTTAAACACATGTGTATTTAATTTTTAGAAGTTAATTCACAGTGGATAAAGCATGGCTTAGAAAAGAAAAGGGCTACAATGTTTCATTACAACTTTATCTCATTCTAGCATAGAAAGAAGGACAGCCATGAAAAAAATACTCTGATTTGTCTTTTCACTCAAGGTGCTGGGGCTTAACAGAGATGCAAAGAATTGAACACCTGAAAAATCATCTGCTTTTATTTTCTGTAATGAGCTGACTGGTAAACTTCACTCAGGTGCTGCACAGAAGTTGAAAAGAGCCTTTGTTTTCCCAATTGTAATGAGGTTATTGGCAGGAGGTAAATTTATAATAACCTACAGAAGCTTGGGAACATTCTGTTGTTGTTTATTATTGAGGAGAGAGCTGGGATAGTAAAGGTCTCATTTAATAGATTGAGAGCCTTTCTTTGAGCCTGACAGATGCTGGATGGGTTCATTAAGAGGCAAGAGACATCACTCAGGCCAAAATCCCATTAGTGCTACCCTGCCTCATCAGTGAGGCGTAATGTCCATCTGGGGTGCTGGTGTTCACAACCAGAATATATGTATTTTATATATTTTTGTATACAGAGCAGAACTTTTCTTCTGTTGAAATTTCAATAAGCAGAGTGACTGACTTAGTCGTTGATTACATATTTTATCTGGTTGCAATCTAAGAAACTAAGAGGTCCTCCAGTTTGGGGGCATATAGCTTAAAAACAGTATTGATAGTTTATAAAGAAACTGGAGAGGAATTAATCAGTCTACTCTTGTGGCATCAGAAACTACAGTTAGGCACTATGAATATTCTTGTAGTTTCTGTCCTGTCCTCATTGATAGTGTTTGAATAGACTGGGAAATTTCAGTTGATAAGAACCAAAACAGAATTTCCAAATGGAAATTTTTTTTAATGTTCAGTGTCAAAATCACAGAACACACACACCCATATTCATCCCAATAAATTTGTAGGAAGAAAACAAAACAACTGGAAGTAATATTTTAATGAATATTTTAATGAATGCTTCTGGGATTGTACTGAGACTAATCTCAATGAATTCTAATTATCTCTATTCTATAGATTTTTTATTAAGCTACATTTAATTCTTAGTTAATTAAAACTGCAATTTCATCTATCTGTATACATAAAAAATTGTATGTACATATGTAACATAGGTATGTATATGTGTATATATAATATGTGATATACCTTATTACCTTATTAAATTCTTTCCTGGGCATTCCAATGAATTGAGGTCTGGGTCAATTAGGAACTGTGTTTGGATGCTAGTGAAAGATGCCCCAAATATAAAGAACTTAAATAAGATAAAGTGTTATACTCCATTATATGAAAGAAGTTGGGAGGCAGGTGGTTTGGAGTTGGTAAGGTGGTTTTGTGAGCCTCAGGACCCAGGCTCTTTGTCTCTTTGTCTCACCATCTTTAGCTCTGACTCCCATCCTTGTCTTATAATTGCTGGAGCTTACTGCATGTCAGGAAGAAAGAGGGAAAAGGTTGGGAAAGGCAAAGAATGGAACTGTCGGCTGAGTCATCCTCCATAGAAGGGTATTTAGAGGGGAGGGCCATGGGGAAGGTGAGAGGTGAAGGGTAAAGTTTTTCTTTTAACACATAAAACATACCGTTTTGGCAGCAGAGGTTACCAACATGAAATTTAACCACTGTTTCTTTTTCCTATGACCTGACAATGTAAAATTTGGTAAGAAAGAGACAAATACTTGAAAGAGTCTTGTGGTACCTGTATGTAATATCAATTTAGAAAATACTACTTGGTAATACACTAGTATTGAAATTACCAGTGGAAGATGTTGCTGAAGCACTCTCTGTACAGACCAAGGTGGTTGGTAGTTCTGGTTTTGCACTACACATTCAAGAAAGGGGACCTCAGCAGTGCCAAGACCTGGCACCAACCACCAGCGAACCAGCGTCAGCTCTGGGACACCCTAGGCCAAGCAGCCAGTTATGTGGGTTCATAGCTTCATCCACCAGCAGCTGGCACCAGTCCTGGGCTCCCCTAACAACTGCAGCCAGCCACACCAGGACCTGGCCCACACTAGTGGGCCAGCACCCCTGGGCCCTACCACCCACTCCACTGGCACTGGCACTGCCCACCAGCAGGCCAGGGCCAGCCCAGGACTTTCAAGGCCAAGGCCCTGTCCATTAGTGAGCTGACACCAGCCCCAGGTTCCCCTGGGCCATGCAGCCAGCCACACCAAGACCCAGCCTTGCCCAGCAGTGGTCAGCAGTTTCTGTACAAGACAGGGCCTGGCAGTCAACCAGGCCAGGGGCCAGCACCACCAACCAGTGCACCCACAGTATTTGGCCCCATTAAAAGAGAAGGCCCCACTCAGCCAACACAGGGGACACCCCTAGATAACATATCTCTGGTGACTAGAGGGGAGTGTGCTGCTGGGCCCCATATGATGTCTCCTATAAAAAGCTACTTCTCCAAGATTGAGAAAAGTAATCAATCTACCTGATATGTACAATGCCCCCTGCCAGAGAATTAGGCAAAATGAAGTAACAAAAGAATATGTGCCAAAGAGAGGAAGATAAAACCATAGAACAAAACAAAGTACCCAAAAAGAGTTCAAGGTAAAGATCATAAAGATGCTCAAAGAACTCAGGGGAAGAATGGATAAATACAGTGAGAAGTTTAACACAGAGACAGAATATATAAATAAGAATCAAACAGAGATGAAGAATACAATAGCTAAAATAAAAAATTCACTAGAAGGAATCAACAGTAGATTAGATGATTCAAAGGAACACATCAGTGAACTGGAAGACAGAATAGTGAAATCACCCAAGCTAAACAGAAAAAAAGAATTTTAAAAAATGAGGACAGTTTAAGAGACCTCTGGGACAACATCAAGCCTACTAACATTTGCATTATAGAGGTTCCAGAAGGAGAAAAGAGAAAGAAAGGGGCAGAGAACTTATTTGAAGCAATAATAGTTAAAAACTTCCCCAGCCTGGGAAATGAAACAGATATCTAGGTCTAGGAAGCACAGAGAATCCCAAACAAGATGAACTCAAGAGGTCCACATCAAGACACATTACAATTAAAATGGCAAAAATTAAAGCTAAAGAGAGAATATTAAAAGCAGCAAGGGAAAAACAGCTAGTCATGCAAAAGAGAACTCCCATAAAAACATGAGCTGATTTTTCAGCAAGAATTTTGCAGACCAGAAGGAAATGTCATATTTTTTAACTGATGGAAGGAATAATTCTACAACCAAGAATACTCTATTTAGCAAGACTATAACCCAGATTTGAAGGAGAGATAAAGAGTTTTACAGACAAGCAAAAGTTAAAAGAGTTCAGCACCACTAAACCAACTTCAAAAGGAAATGAAAGGAACTTCTCTAAGTGCAGAAGAAAAGACCACAACTAGACGTGTGAAAATTATGAATGAAAACCTCTCACTGGTAGTAATGGTAGTAGATCAACCACTTATAAAGCTAGTAGAAATGTTAAAAGACAAAAGAATTAAAATCTTCTACATCAACCATAAGTAGTTAAGGAATACACAAAACAAAAAGATGTGAAATATGATGTCAAAAATATTAAATGTTGGTGGGGGAGTAAAAATGCATGGCTGTTAGAATGTGTTTGAGCCTAAGAGATCATAAACCTAAATATATATATATATTGCTACATATAAACCTCATGGAAACCACAAACCAAAATTCTATAATAGGTACAAACACAAAAAAAGAGAGAAATCCAAATACAACACTAAAGATAGTCATCAAATGACAAGGGAAAAGAGCAAATGCTGCAGAAAGGAACAAGAAAGGACTGCAAAACACCCTGAAAACAATTGACAAAATGGTAAAAATTACATATCTATCAATAATTACTTTAAATGTTAATGGCCTAAATACTCTCATCAAAAGACATAGAGTGGCTGAATGGATTAAAAAATAAAACTGCCTAAAAGAGAGTCACTTCAGTCTAAAAACATACACAGAGTGAAAGTAAGGAGATGGAAAAAGGTATTACATGCAAATGAAAATGTAAAGAAAAGTGGAGTAGCAATACTTATATCAGACAAAATAGACTTTAAAACAAAGACTGTAATAAGAGACAAAGAAGGACATTACATAATGATAAAGGGATCAATCAAATAAGAAGATATAACCATTTTAAATATGTATGTCCCAAACATAGAAGCACATAAATACCTACAGCAAATATTAACAAACGTAAAGGGAGAAACTGATAGTAATACAATCATAGTAGGGGATTTGAACATCCCACTTACAACAATGGGCCAATAATCCAGACAGAAAAATCAATAAGGGAAACCTGGCCTTAAATGAAACATTAGATCAGATAGAATATATTTATAAAATTCCATTCTAAAAAGGCAGAATACACATTCTTTTCAAGCACACAAGAAACATCCTCCAGAATAGATCACATGCTAGGCCACAAAACAAATCTCAATAAATTTAGGAAGATTGAAATCATATCAAGCCTCATTTCTGACCACAGTACTGTGGTACTGTGAGACTACAAATCAACTATAAGAAAAAGTCTGTAAAAAATAAAAACACGTGGAAGCTAAACAGTATGTTACTAAACAACCAGTGGGTCACTGAAGAAATAAGAAAGGAGATCAAAACTGTATCTATTGGCAAATGAAAATGGAAACTACAACAATTCAAAAATCTATGGGACATGGCAAAAACAGTTCTAAGAGGAAAGTTTATAGAGATACAAGCCTACCTCAGGAAACAAGAAAAATCTCAAATAAATAACCTAAAACTATGCCTAAAGTAACTAAAAAAAGACAGACAAACACAAAGTTAGCAGGAGGAAAGAAACAATAAAGATCAAAGCAGAAATTATGAAATAGGCTAAAATATTAGAAAACATCATGAAACTAAGAGCTGGTTCTTTGAAAAGATAAACAAAATTTGTAAACCTTTAGCTAGAATCATCAAGGAAAAAAAAAAAGACAGATGATCCAAATAAATAAAATCAGAAATGAAAAAGGAAAACTCATGAACAACACATAAATTAAAAAATATCATAAAAAATTTCTACAAAAATTATATGCCAATAAAATGGACAATACAGAGGAAATGGATAAATTCCTAGAAACATTCAATTTCCCAAAACTGAATTAGGAATAAATACAAAATATGAAGAGGCCAATTACTAGTAATGATACTGAATCAGTAATAAATAACTCTCAACAAACAAAAGTCTAGGACCAGATGGCCTCACAAGTAAATTCTACCAAACATTTACAGGAGAGTTAACACCATTCCTTTTCAAATCTTTCCAAAAAGTTGAAGAGGAACAAACACTTCCAAATTCATTCTATGAGGCTAGTATCACCCTGATACCAAAATCAGACAAAGATATCACACAAAAAAGAAAATTATAGGATGATATCACTGATAAAAATAGATGCATAAAACCTTAAAATACTAGTAAACAGGATTCAACAACACATTAAAAGGATCATACACCATGGACTTATCCCAGGGATGCAAGGTGGATGGTTCAATATCTAAAAACCAATCAATATGATACAACACATTAACAAATTGAAGAATAAAAATCATATGATCGTCTCAATAAATGTGGGGGGGAAAATGACAAAATCCAACCTCCATTTATGATAAAAACTCTCAGCAAACTGGGTATAGAAGGAATATAACTTAACATAATAAAAGTTGTATATGAAAAGCTCACATCTAACATCATACTCAACTGTAGCTTTTCCTCTAAGATCAGGAAAAAAGCAAGCATGTCTACTCTCACCACTTTTTTATTCAGCATGGTATTGGAAGTCCTAGCCTCAATCAGATGAGAAAAAGAAATAGAAGAAATCCGAATTGGAAAGGAAGTCATGTTTGCAGATGACATGATGCTATACATAGAAAATCCTAAAGATGCCATCAGCAAAATACTAAAGCTCATCAGTGAATTGGTAAAGTTGCACAATAAAAATTAATATAGATAAATCTATTGCTGTACAGTAAAAGTGAACTATCAGTAAGAGAAATTAAGAAAATAATCCCATTTACAACCACATCAAAAAAAGAATAAAATACTTATGAATAAATCTAACTAAGGGGGTAAAAAACCTGTACTCAGAAAACTATAAAACACTGATGAAAGAAATTGAAGACGATACAAACAGATGGAACAATATCCTGTTTTCATAGATTGGAAGAATTAATATTGCTAAAATGACCATACTACCCAAGGCAATTTACAGATTCAATGAAGTTCCTATCAAAATACCACTGGCATTTTTTTCAGAATTAGAACAAATAATTCTAAAATGTGTATGGAAACACAAAAGACTCCTTATAGCCAAAACAATCTTGAGAAAGAAGAACATTCTGAAGGCATCATGCTCCCTGAAATCAAACCATAATACAAAGCTACAGTCATCAAAACAGTATGGTACTGGCATAAAAACAGACCCATAGATCAATGGAATAGAATAGAGAACCTGAAACGAATCCACACTTATATGGTCAATTATCTACAACAAAAGATGCAAGAATATACAGTGGAGAAAACACAGCCTCTTCAATAAGTGGTGCTTGGAAAACTGGACAGCTACATGTAGAAGAATGAAATTAGAACTCTTAACACCATACTTAAAAGTAAACTCAAAATGGAATAAAGACCTAAATGTAAGGCCAGACACTGTAAAACTCTTAGAGGAAAACATAGGCAGAACACTCTATGCCATAAAGCTGTCTTCCTTTTCTTCTGAGCTGAGTGGCTGGCAGGGTCTTGGTACTCCAGCTGGCTGTCAGGCCTGAGCCTCTGAGATGGGAGGGCTGAGTCCAAGATTTGGACCACCAGAAACCTACCAGTCCCACGTAATATCAATCGGCGAGAGCTCTCCCAGAGATCTTTGTCTCAACACTAAGACCCAGATCCACCCAATGGCCAGCAAGCTCCAGTGCAAGATACCCCATGCCAAACAGCTAGCAACACAGGACCACAACCCCACCCATTATCAGAGAGGCTGCCTAAAGTCATACTAAGTTCACAGACGCTCCAAAACACACCACTGGATATGGCTCTGCCCAGCAGAAGGACAAGATACAGCCCCACTCACCAGACCACAGGCACCAGTCCTCTCCACCAGGAAACCTACACAAGCCACTGAATCAACCTCACCTACTAGGGGCACACACACACAAAAAAACAGGAACTACGAACCTGCAGCCTGTGAAAAGGAGATCCCAAACACAGTAAGTTAAGCAAAATGAGGAAACAGAGAAGTATGCAGCAGATGAAGTAGCAAGGTAAAAACCCACCAGACCAAAAAAAAAAAAAAAAAAAAAAAAAAAAAAGAAGAGGAAATAGGCAGTCTACCTGAAAACTAATTCAAAGTAATGATAATAAAGGTGATCAAATTCTCAGAAATAGAATGGAGGAAATACGAGAAACATTTAACAAAGTCCTAGAATTAAAGAGCAAACAAACAGTGATGAACAACACAGTAAATGAAATTAAAAATACTCTAGAAGGAATCAAGAGCAGAATAACTGAAGAAGAAGAACGGATAAGTGACCTGGAAGACAAAATAGTGGAAATATCTGCCAAACAGAAGAATAAAGAAAAAAGAATGAACAGAATTGAGGACAGCCTCAGACACAACTGGGAAAACATTAAATGCACCAACATACGAATTACAGGGGACCCAGAAGAAGAGAAAAAGAAAGTCTCTGAGAAAATATTTGAAGTGATTATAGTTGAAAACTTCACTAACATGGGAAAGGAAATAGTCAACTCTAGGAAGAACAGAGAGGCCCATACAGGATAAATCCAAGGAGAAACATTCCAAGACACATATTAATCAAACTATGAAAAATTAACTACAAAGAACAAATACTAAAAGCAGCAAGGGAAAGGCAACAAATAACATAAAAGGGAAATGCCATAAGGTTAAGAGCTGATCTTTCAGCAGAAACTCTGCAAGCCAAAGGGGAGTGGCAAGACATAGTTAAAGTTATGAAAGGGAAAAACCACAACCAAGATTACTCTACCCAAAAAAGGATCTCATTCAGATTCGATGAAGAAGTTAAAACCTTTACAGACAAGCAAAAGTTAAGAGAATTCAGCACCACCAAACCATCTTTACAGCAAATGCTAAAGGAAATTTTCTAGGCAGAAAACACAAGAGAAGAAAAAGACCTACAATAACAAACCCAAAACAATTAAGAGAATGGTAATAAGAACATACATATTGAAAATTACCTTAAAAGTAAATGGAATAAATTCTCCAGCAAAAAGACATAGACTGGCTGAATGGACACGAAAACAAGACCCATATATATGCTGTCTACAAGAGACCCACTTCAAACCTAGGGACACATACAGACTGAAAGTGAGGGGATGGAAAAATATATTCCACGAAAATTGAAATCAAAGGAAAACTGGAGTAGCAATACACATATCAGATAAAATGGACTTTAAAATAAAGACTATTACAAGAGACAAAGAAGGACACTACAAAATGATCAAGGGATCAATCCAAGAAGAAAACGGAACAACTGTAAATATTTATGCACCCAACGTAGGAGCATCTCAATACATAAGGCAAATGCTAACAGCCATAAAAGCGGAAACTGACAGTAACACAATCATAGTAGGGGACTTTAACACCGCACTTTCACCAATGGACAGATCATCCAAAATGAAAATAAATAAGGAAACACAAGTTTTAAAAGACTCATTAGACTAGATATACTTATTTAATATTTATAGGACATTCCATCAAAAAACAACAGAATACACTTTCTTCTCAAGTGCTCATGGAACATTCTCCAGGGTAGATCATCTTGCATCACAAGTCAAGCCTTAGTAAATTTAAGAAAATTGAAATCATATCAAGTATCTTTTCCAACTACAATGCTATTAGACTAGATATCAATTACAGGAAAAAAACTGTAAGAAATACAAACACATGGAGGCTAAACAAAATGCTACTAAAAACCAAGAGATCACTGTACAAATCCAAAAATACCTAGAGACACATGACAATGAAAACACAACAGCCCAAAACCAATGGGATGCAGCAAAAGAAGTTCTAAGAGGGAAGTTTATAGCAATACAATCCTACCTCCAGAAACAAGAAATATCTCAAATAAACAACCTAACCTTACACCTAAAGCAATTACAGAAAGAAGAACAAAAAAACCCCAAAGTTAGCAGAAGGAAAGAAATAATAAAGATCAGATCAGAAATAAATGAAAAAGAAATAAAGGAAAAAATAGCAAAGATCAATAAAACTAAAAGCTGGTTCTTTGAGGAGATAAACAAAATTGATAAACAATTTGCCAGACTCATCAAGAAAAAGAGGGAGAAGACTCAAATCAACTGAATTAGAGATGAAAAAGGAGAAGTAACAACTGACACTGCAGAAATTCAAAGGATCATGAGAGACTACTACAAGCAACTATATGCCAGTAAAATGGACAACCTGGAAGAAATAGACAAATTCTTAGAAAAGTACAAACTTCCAAGACTGAACTAGGAAGAAAAAGAAAAAATGAACAGACAAATCACAAGCACTGAAATTGAAACTGTAATTAAAAATCTTCCAACAAACAAAAGCTCAGGACCAGATGGCTTCACAGATGAATTCTACCAAATATTTAGAGAAGAGCTAATATGTACCCTTCTCAACCTCTTCCAAAATATAACAGAGGGAGGAACACTCCTAAATTCATTCTATGAGGCCATGATCACCCTGATACCAAAACCAGACAAAGATGTCACAACAAACAAAACTACAGACCAATATCACTGATGAACATACATGCAAAAATCCTCAACAAAATACTAGCAAACAGAATCTAACAGCACATTAAAAGGATCATACACCATGATGAAGTGGAGTTTATCCCAGGAATGCAAGGATTCTTCAATATATGCAAATCAATCAATGTGATACCCCATATTAACAAACTGAAGGGTAAAAACCATATAATAATCTCAATAGATGCAGAAAAAACTTTTGACAAAAGTCAACACCCGTTTATGAAAAAACTCTCCAGAAAGTGGGCATAGAGGAAACCTACCTCAACATAATAAAGGCCATAGATGACGAACTGACAGCCAACATCATTCTCAATGGTGAAAAACTGAAACCATTTCCTCTAAGATCAAGAACAAGTCAAGGTTGCCCACTCTTAATGCTATTATTCAACCTAGTTTTGGAAGTTTTACTCACAGCAATCAGAGAACAAAAAGAAATAAAAGGAATCCAAATAGGAAAAGAAGAAGTAAAACTGTCACTGTTTGCAGATGACATGATACTATACATAGATAATCCTAAAGATGCCACCAGAAAACTACGAAAGCTAATCAATGAATTTGGTAAAGTAGCAGGATACAAAATTAATGCACAGAAATGTTTTGCATTCCTATACACTAATGACTAAAAATCTGAAAGAGAAATAAAGGAAACAATCCAATTCACCATTGCAACAAAAAGAATAAAATACCTAGGAATAAACCTACCTAAGGAGACAAAAGACCTGTATGCAGAAAACTGTAAGACACTGAAGAAAGAAATTAAAGATGATACAAACAGATGGAGAGATATACCATGTTCTTGGATTGGACAAATCAACATTTTGAAAATGATTATACTATGCAAAGCAATCTGCAGATTCAATGCAATCCCTATCAAGCTCCCAATGGCATTTTTCACAGAACTAGAACAAAAATTTTACAATTTTTATGGAAACACAAAAGACTCCGAGTACCCAAAGCAAACTTGAGAAATAAAAACGGCGATGGAGGAATCGGGCTCCCTGACTTCAGACTATACTACAAAGCTACAGTAATCAAGATAGTATGGTATTAGTACAAAAACAGAAATTTAGATCAATCGAAAGGATAGAAAGCCCAGAGATAAACCCACACATATATGGTCACCTTATCTTTGACAAAGGAGGCAAGAATATACAATGGAGAAAAGACAGCCTCTTCAATAAGTGGTGCTGGGAACACTGGACAGCTAAATGCAAAAGAATGAAGTTAGAACACTTAACACCATACACAAAAATAAACTCAAAATGGATTAAAGACCTAAATGTAAGGCCAGACACCATAAAAGTCTTAGAGGAAAACATAGACAGAACACTCTATGACATAAATCACAGCAAGATCCTTTTTGACCTACCTTTTAGAGAAATGGAAATAAAAACAAAAATAAACAAATGGGACCTAATGAAACTTCAAACCTTTTGCACAACAAATGAAGCCATAAACAAAACCAAAAGACAACCCTCAGAATGGGAGAAAATATTTGCAAATGAAGCAAGTGACAAAGGATTAATCTCCAAAATTTACAAGCAGCTCATGCAGCTCAATATTAAAAAAACAAGCAACCCAATCCATAAATGGGCAGAAGACCTAAATAGACATTTCTCCAAAGAAGATATACAGATTGCCAACAAACACATGAAAGGATGCCCAACATAACTAATCATTAGAGAAATACAAATCAAAACTACAGTGTGGTATCACCTCACACCAGTCAGGATGGCCATCATCAAAAAATCTACAAACAGTAAATGCTGGAGAGGGTATGGAGAAAAGGGAACCCTCTTGCACTGTTGGTGGGAATGTAAATTGATACAGCCATCATGTAGAACAATATGGAGTTTCCTTAAGCAACTAAAAATAGAACTACCATATGACCCAGCAATCCCACTACTGGTCATATACTATGAAGAAACCATAATTCAAAATGAGACATGTACCACAATATTTATTGCAGCACTATGTACAATAGCCAGGACTTGGAAGTATCCGAAGTGTCCATCAACAGGTGAATGGATAAAGATGTGGCACATATATACAATGGAATATTACTCAGCCATAAAAAGAAATGAAATTGGCCTATTTGTTTTGAGGTGAGTAGACCTAGAGTGTCATACAGAATGAATTAAGTCAGAAAGAGAAAAATAAATACCGTATCCTAACACATATATATGGAATCTAAAAATTAAAAAAAATGGTTCCGATGAACCTAGGGTCAAGATAAGAATACGATGCAGAGATAAAGAGAATGGACTTGAGTACACAGGGATGTGAAAGGATAAGCTGGGATGAAGTGAAAGTGTAGCATTTACATATATACACTACCATATGTAAAATAGATAGCTAGTGGGAAGCAGCTGCATAGCACAAGGAGATCAGCTTGGTGGTTTGTGACCACCTAGAGGGGTAGGATAGGGAGGGTGTGAGGCAGGTGCAAGAGAGAGGGGATATGGAGATATATGTATACATATAACTGATTCACTTTGTTATACAGCAGAAACTGGCACAGCAGTGTACAGCAATTATACTCCAATAAAGGTGTTTTTTTAAAAAAGAAAATATAGCAATGAACAACAAGAACAACAAAAAGTTTGAGTCTCTGTCTTATCCCATATATAAAAAAAAGGAACCCAGCGACTTCCCTGGTGGTACAGTGGTAAAGAATCTGCCTTCCAATGCAGGGGACATGGATTTGATCCCTGGCCAGGGAACCAAGATCCTACAACCTGCAGGGCAACTAAGTCCATATGCTACAACTACTGAGCTCACATGCCTCAACGAGAGAGCCTGTGTGCCACAAAACTTCAGAGCCCACACACTCTGGATCCCGTGTGCCATAACTATAGAGCCCCCATACCCTGGAGACTGTGTGCCACAACTAGAAAGAGAAAACCTGCATGACACAACTAGAGAGAAGCCCATGTGCTGCAATGAAAGATTACACATGCCTCAGTGAAGATACTGCATGCTGCAACTAAGACCCAAGGCAGCCAAAAATAATAATAATAATAAAATAAAACAATGAACTCAAAATGGATTGAAGACTTAAATGTAAGCTTAAAACCATTAAACTCCTAGAAGGATACATGGGAAGTAAGCTCTCTGACATAAGTCTTAGCAATTTTTTTGGTTATGTCTCCTCAGGCAAGAAAAACAAAAGAAAAATAAACAGATGGGACCACATCGAACTAAAAAGCTTTTGCGCAGTGAAGGAAACCATCGACAAAACAAAATGGCAACCTACTGAATGGGAGAAAATATTTACAAATCACATATCTAATAAGGCTTTGATATCCTTATACAAAAATATACAAGGAAATCATATAACTCAGTATCAAAAAAAATCTGATTGAAAAATAGGCAGAGGACCTGGATGGACATTTTTCCAAAGAGGACATGCAGACGGCCAACAGGTACATGAAAAGATGCTCAACGTCACTAATCATGGGGAAATGCAAATCAAAATCACAATGAGATACCACCTCACACCTGTCAGAATACCTATTATCAAAAAGACAGCAAGTAACAAGTGTTGGTGAGGATATGGAGAAAAGGGAACACTTGTGCACTGTTGGTAGGAATGCAAATTGCTACAGCCACTATAGAAAACAATATGGCGGTTCTTCAAAAAATTAAAAATAGAACAACCAGAAGGTCCAGCAATTCCACAGCTGGGTATTTATCCAAAGAGAATGAAAATGCTAATTCAAAAAGATAGTGCACCTCTATGTTCATTGCAGCATGACTTACAATAGCCAAGGTACGGAAGCAACCTAAGTGCCCATCAATGGATGGATAAGGAAGGAAGATGTGGTGTGTGTGTGTGTACAAACACACCATGGAATACTATTCAGTCATTAAAAAAATGAATGGAATCTTGCCTTTGGGACAACATAAATAGACCTAGAAGGTATTATGCTAAGTGAAATAAGTCAGACAGAAAGACAACTACTACATGATTTCACTTATTTGTGGAATCTAAAAAAACAAACACATATACCAACAGAAGAAAACAGAGACAGACTCATAGATATAGAAAAACTGGTGGTGCTAAAGGTAATGGGGGTAGGGAAATGGACAAAATAAGTAAAGGGTTTTAAAAGGTACAAACTTTCAGCCATACAATAAATAAGTCATGGAAATGTAATGTACATCATAGGGAATACAATCAATAATATTGTAATAACTGTATTGTGACAGATGGTTACTGGACTTATTATGGAGATCATTTCATAATGTACATAAATGTGAAACCACTATGTTATACACCTGAAACCAATTTTGTATGTCAACTATACTTTGATTTAAATAAATAAATAAATAACTGTCAGTGATGTTAAAAAGAAAAATATATTGAACCACTATCTTGTACACCTGAAATATAATTGTAGGTCCATTAAAAAAAAAAAAAAAAGAGTTGAAGTCTGTGTCTCCTTTCCTTTGAATTTGAGATGGCTTTGACCAAAAGCAGAAGAAGTGGTGCTATGTGACGTCTGAGTCTGGGTTGTAAAGAGCCATGTAGCTTATGCATTGTTTGTTAGAACATTCACTCTTTGAGTGCTAAACCATCATGTACGAAGTTCAATTACCTGAGCTACCTTGCTGGGAAGAAATCCTAGTGACATGAAGAAGCTTAATGTTATAGGTTGTCTGATTGATTGTCTCAGCTGACTCTAGCCTTTAAGACATCCCAGCCAAGGTGCCAGATATGTGAGTGATTGGCCCCTCGATGATTCTAGCCCCCATATATTCATGTCATATCATCTGAGGTAACACATCATGGAAGAGCATAAAGCCATCCCTGTTTGCCTTGTCCGGATTCCTGATGTACAGAATCTATGAGCATATCAAAACAGATCTTGCTTTGTGTCACTAAATTTGGGATGATGAAGGACTGGGTCATAACTTGGATATCTCAGCCACTCCTTTTTACTCTTTTCCCTGTCATGCTGTCCTGTTGAAAGGATTTATTGAGCATCATATTCTTATCTGGGTCTTGCTCTGAGATGGCTTACTTCATTCAGTTGTGTTAACAAGGAGTGTGAGGGATGTGCCCTAGATTTGATCCTTGCACAGAACTGAGTTTGAAATGACCTTTATCACCCAAACATCTTTTAAATTTTTATTGACAGGGTTTGGGAAGAAGTAGCATCTGCAAGCCTTTCAAATCTCCACATTTCTGGACTCTCTTTTTGGGAATCTTTTTTTCCCTGTGCATAAATCAGTCAAGTCTTTGTGAGCTTGTTTTTCTTGTAGTAATGCACCCAACACAGCTAAATAGTAGCCAACACATGCTATATATTTGCTTTCCAACTCTTTCCCTTAGGGGTTCATTAAGTAGGTGATCTGCCTTCCAAGTTATTGCTAGTGATATGAATAATAATGGTTTTGCCACTGCATGACATGAAATTTAATCCTTCTTAACTTTAATAGTTTTCCTACTACTCACCCTCTAACCAAATACCCAACATTTTTTTCTTTTTTGTTACTCTTTCTCTAATACTATTTTTAAGTCAGTCAGGGTGTACTGCAGTAGTAAAAAACTTCAAACTGTCAGTCTCTTAAAACAACAAAAGTTTATTCTTGCTCACACTCTGTAACCATTTTGTACTGGCTAGAGGCTATGCTCCATGATGCCCACATTTGGGAACTCAGGCTGCTGGAACAGCCACTATTTGGAAAATAGATGCCGAAAGCTCAGCTTCTCAGTACACCAGTGCCAAATTGAATCTTGGAAACAGAGTTTTGGGTAAAGAAGAAAAGGAAAACTTTGTCACTTTCCCAGGCAAAGGGGGACACAGTGACCTCCTGCCTCAAAAAACTATGTGTCCCCACTTGGAGAGGATAGTGAGAAGTTCTATAGTAATGGTTCAAAGAGGGTGTGATCCACTCATGGACATTCTTCTGATGGGTTGATGGTGAGGTAAGTAGGAGTCAGCATCATCAACCTTCAGGTTCCAACTGGTCTGGGGACTACTTGCTTGTGGGCAGCATACCATTGTTAATCGTTAACTTTTCCCACCTGGAGGGGGTTTCAGTATCTGTAAAACAGCTCAAAGATATTGTTGTGTATATCCTTTGATGGGAAACAAGGACCTTGCCCCAAGGCTGCACTATTGTTTCTCTTGACTGTCTGTTTCTCCCCTATCTTGCATCCCCTCCCTTCCCTAATTAACAACTGCTTGAATTTGCCCCTTGGAACTCAGGGAAGGTCACGGAGGCTGAATGAAGGCTATTTCCAGTAATCAAAGAAAGGGGGGACACAGAAAACCTTTGTGCCCAGGAGCTCCACAGGGCCCTGTCCGGTATTAATACTGTTAGTTATCATGGCAGAGGAAACAACAGGCCCAGAGGGTTTCAGTTCCTATTAAATTCTCTGTCCCAGAATTGACACACTACACTTCCACCCATGATTCTTTGGCCAACAGGTTTTATGACCCAACCATACCACATGTAAATCAGGACATGCAATACTAGGATGAGCCTGGAAGACAAGAGATCTATTTGCTGAAGAGCAATAATGAGTAACACAGTGCACAAGCCATCGGCATCTTCATAAAATAGTAAGGAATAAACAGACCAAAGTTGAATGAGAGCAAGAGCCCAGAGAGGTAAGCAGACCCACTTTTCCTCCAAGGGCATGTGCTGAACCCTTGAATTGGATTTCTATTTTAATTGCTTCATGGACCTTGGGGAACAGAAGACAAACCATATCACTTTCAAGGTGGATACTCAAAAAGATGTTAACCAGTGTAGTGGAGAAGCACAAGAAAACTCTTTGCACATCATCTCCATCTTCAGACCACTGCCAGGGACTGTTACAAAGTCCTGCCTTTTTGCACAGAATGAAAGAGGGAAACTTTCCAGAAGCTTGCAACAGTTGTGCATGCTTTCATTGCAGCTCAAAGCCAGGACCTCAAAGGGCAACACATTTAGTGGATGAACCAGAAAAAAAAAAATTCACCTGGCTAGAGGCAACTTGCCCATTTAGAACTTGACTCTAATTAGAATGAGAGGGATAAAAGAGGAACAAAAGTAAGAGAATGAGGGGGATGAAGAAGAGGAAAGGGAAGAAAAAGAAGAAAAAGAAGAGAAAGAAAATGAAGTTAAAGATGAAGTCAAAGAGAAGGAAGGGGAGAGGGAGAAAGAAAAGGAGGAAAGAAGGAAGAGAAAGAAAATGGAAAATGGGAACTATCTAACCACTTGCCCTCAATCAGGCAGCTTTGAGACTGACATTGGCATTTTGTGTGTGGGAAAAATGTCAAGAACTTAGTAAAAATGTACCTTATATATGTATAACCACAAAAGATGTATCCAAAGTATATAAAGAAATTCTACCTGTCAACAATAAATCTAATATAAAAATTCACCAAAGACATGAGCAAGCATTTCACAAGTTGGGAAACATAAAAAGCCAATAAACAAACATAAAAGGATTATCAAATTCATTAATAATCAGGAAAATGCAAAGTAAAACTGTAGGCAGATAGGGTAGGAGGGTCCCCAAAGGAAAAGACCACATTTGGCTTCTCTTTTTCTGGCATAAAAGAAGCCATTTTGGCCTGAGCCATTTTAGTGATCTAAGCATGGCTGCAATGCTTGCCCTTGAAAAGGTCTCGTAATTAATGATCTCAAGGGAACAAAGGAATGCAGGAACAGAGAAAAGACAGTCAAACAATAGTGCAGTGATAAAGCAGAGTCCTAGTTCCTCCTCAAGGGATATATGTAATAAAGTATCTTTGAATTCTGTAGGAACTAAGCCCCCCTCCCCCCAGGTGGAGGATGGAATGATTAAGTTGACCCTCCTAACTTCAATCAACTAAAACTTGGACTCTGTCGACCTTTGCCCTAATTCTATGCTGAATTCTCTGCTCCAGCTCCTTCATGAATATACATTTACCCTTTGCTTAAAACTTCCCCAATTTTTGGGAGATTGGGATTGACATATATACACCAACATGTATAACATGGACAACTAAGAAGAACCTGCTGTATAAAAAAATAAAATAAAATTCCAAAAAAAAACTTCCCCAATTTTGCTGTTAGGGGAGACACTGCTTTGGGAAAGACCCCCTTACTTTCCACAAGTAATAATAAATCTTCCCTTACTTTCTGCAAGTAATAATAAATCCTTCCTTCTCCAGATCGTTGGCTTGATTTTGTCTATTTTATCAACACCCACCAAAAGGCAAACCCAGTTTCCGGCTAACAAACTCACAATGAAATATTTTTTACCCTTATAAGAGGCATTAGTCTGCTGAACATTTTATTGGGATGTTAAGAAGCGTTGACACGAATAAAGAAAGTCCAGTGTAAAAAAAAAAAAAAAGCAAAAAACCCCTCTATCTTTTAGCTCAAATCCAGCAGCAGAGGCCATCTCCTGGCCATTTACCATCCTGATTCCCAAACTGGGTGGTCGGCAGCGATGGGCAAGTGCAACCTTTAGCAGCTTGAACAAGCTTCTCACTTCACAGAGGCCTAGAGCGGAGTTTTACAGAATGTATTGTCTCTGAAAAAATGTGAGATATTTAAACAACGTAATTATCACAAATTAACAGAAGCCGTTCTAAACTCCACCCACTTCTTTTAGTTCTCTCCACCAAGAGATTCATGAAATGATTTGGGGACTATATTTAGTTTATCTGCAAAGATGGTTTGTACACCAAATCAGCTGCCGCTGCAATAGTACAGATGAGAGTGGAATTTTTTCTTTTTCTTTTAATTCGAGCTTCTTAAAGTAAATCCTCCTTTACTCTCAATCGAGCCAGAGCAGTGGTTCTCAAACCATACTGTACATCAGAGTCACCTGGAAAGCTTGTTACAGCACAAAAGGCTGTAGAGTTTCTGATTCAGCAGGACAGGGGTGGGGCCTGAGAACTTGCATTTCTAACAAAAGTTTCCAGGTGAGGCTGACATCGCTGGTCTAGGGCCACCCTTTGGGAACCACTGGCCCTTATCTCCTTTAGTTTCTCAAGCACTTGACCTGTTTAAGGTTCATTCTAGAATGATAAATTGCCTCTGCATCAAAATTACTTTAATTGCAAGGTGTTAAAAGTTTTAATATGTCAAAGTTGCAAATAAATGAATATGTATATGTAAATAAAAGTTCTTGCTTTAATATGCAACTTTTGAATCAGTTCTCGCAGCAGGTAAGATCTCAGATCAATTTTCATAATGATTTTGTTAACTGTGCGATGGAGTTACTTCTTTTAGAACTCCCCTAACATATTAACAGAATTTCACATTCCAATAGTATTTTTAGGGTCAATTTAGTTATCACTACACTGAAGCAAAAAGTAAGCATTTGTGAACTTTAGGAATAAACCTATCTATAATTCAAAGTTAATCCTAACAGCTCTTTGATTAAATTAAAGGGTAGGGGAGTGAGATTGTTAGGGGAGTGAGATTGTAAGGGAAGGCAGCCAACACAGGGTAGCTTAGCAACCTACTAACACTTGCGGGCAACTGAAGCCTGCACTGTAGAACACACACCTACGAGTTAACCCCCAGAGGAGTGAGGGATTTGGTATTTATATACCAGTTCCACTAAGCCCTCGGTGGAGGATTATTCCGGGGGCATTGATTCCATAACACTTTAGCATGCCACGTGGATGGAAAAGCAGGCTCCAAATTTAAAAGAGCATTCTCAGAGAGGTGTAGGCAGTTGGAATTCAGCTGCTGGACAGCACGTGAGCAGTTTTAAGTGGGGGCTCCCAGATTGAAAACCAGGTCTAACTGATGTCAAAGCCATTGCTTTCTGAGTCATTTCTTACTAATAGGAATCTGCCCCAGGTGTTCGTTCCATGACTGAGTGAAATTTGGATTGAGATCACATGATCTTTTGGACTGGCACTTGCTTGCATCCTCTCCAGAGCAAGAAAAAGTTCTAAGAATTAACTGTAAATTTGGCCTTAATGTTCCTTGTTAAAGCCAAATGTTTATAATCGGCTGAGTTTCATATTGTGTAGACACCCTGCATTTACTGGATGTGTAAGGGAACCACGGACTGAAACCTCCTGCTTTGGCCAGGCATGATGATAAATGGCTTGCATGAGCTGTCTCAACAGGAGGTCCTGATAAGGAACACAGTGCTGTTGCCGAACACTAACCAGGAGAATTCGAGAGGGGCCAAAAAGAAGGAGGAGACTCCAGCCCATAATATGTTCTGCCACACTCCCAGAAACCTTGCACTGGAATCTATCTTGGCTGAGAGGTGCGAGCCAAGAAGGCAAGAGGAGAGTTAAGAAGGATGCTGAGTCAGACCAAATATGGGTACAAGCAAGATGACTGGCCAGAGACTATCTGGAAAGCTAATGAGATTATCATCATCATAAAACGAGACTGAGAGTCACGTGGCAGAGCAGTTCTCCTGGGTTCCCCTTACCCTGCTGCTTTCCCCCTGGGCGCCCTTTCTCAATAAAGTCTTTTGCTTTGTCAGTACGTGTGTCTCCTCAGACAATTCATTTCCAAGTGTTAGACAAGGGTCTACTCTCGGGCCCTGGAAGGGGTCCCCCTTCCAGTAACACATGCCCCATTCATTTCATAAGCTCTTTTTCATATATGTGCATGATGCTAACATGGAATGAAAATGAATGGGCAGCCTATTCCAGTACCAGTTAGGCAGCAAAGGCACATGCCCCGGGGAAGAAGCAGCCTTAGGCAGAACTGAGTTAAGAGTGGCTTTAGGCAAGTACTTCTCTAGGTTTTTAATTTTTACTCATTCTTCTGCCTTTTTTTGTTTGTTTGTTTTTTCTTCTGCCTTTTTAATGTGACAAACACCTAATCCCCTCCTGTTGCCTCCTCCTGTTGCCTCCCCAACCCAACTTCTTGTGGCTTAGGTGTACTACCTGTTCTTTGGCAGACAGCTGCAAATAAAATTTCAAAGTCTAAGCATATGTTTGCTCTCTTAATGTACACAACAGAAAACTAAATCTGAACTTTGGAAAAAGTCTATTAATAATTGACAAATAACAGAATTGTCAGGATGTAGAAAGCAACACAGGGAAAAAAAAGAAAAATATCCCAGGGTTCGCAACAGGAAAATGTTCACCCGGCTTGTTTGCATCAGTGATTATGAACAACATGCTAAATCCATACTTCCAAAGTCTATATATGACTATTATAAATCTGGGGCAAATGATCAGGAAACCTTGGCTGATAATATTGCAGCATTTTCCAGGTAAGAATTTTTTTAAATCATATTTAAAAATTACACAGAGACATTCTATCAAAACAAGATCTTTCAGCTTTAATGTTGATGGTGTGGAATTATTTGTCTAGATATTATGCTTAGTAGAGAGGCGAAATTCATAGCGCTGTGAGAAATGTTGGGCTTTAAACTTGTTTGAACATATTCCAAGCCTGGGAATCTTGAAAAAAGCTAACCCTAACTTTCCTCACTTGGAATTATGTGGATACATACATTTTTATACACTTAACTGTGTATAAAAATGGTGACAAATTCTGATGACTCCATTTCCTTTTTCTCTGAGTATGACAGTGATGGTCTATTTTATGGTGTAGGAAACTATTAATATTAAACATAAGATAACCATCTTATCTGGTCAAACCAGATCGGATGGTTGCCTCAGATGTTCCCATCCTGCTGGCTTTCCACTATCATTCATTTTGATTACCATTGTCCAAATTTTCACCTTAGATTCCAGTTTGTCCATATAGCATTACTCTTTCAACTTTGCTGTTTCATCTCTCCTTCAAAGTGCTTCATCTCTCTTCCCAAATTAGTTTTCCCTTGACTTTCATATTTCAAAGCCCAAGATGGTAGATATCATGGTTTATGTTTTCTATTTGTAATAAAAACAAGAAACAAAATAACTTTGAAGTAGGAAAACCCCTTTTTCTCTCAGCAATTAGGAAATGGTTTATTTGCTGGAGCAGGGGAGGCGAGCCCTCCATATACTATAGTCTTTGGGGCTCATTCATCTTATATAATAGCTTTTAGTGAAGCCAGCAAATGTCGCGGGCACTCATGGAGGATGAAAAATTAAAGAAAACAGGCAAAAAGTATCCAGGGGAAAGAATCTGCCTGCCTTCCTCATTTCTTCTTTAGCCTAGAGCAAAATCACTCAAAATCATTTTTCTATGTGTAAGTTAGGAGAAATGAAATCATTCTAACCAAGGTGGTTCCTGGCAAGCAGCACCGATTCATCTGCAAATCCATACAGGAGCCTGAGAGTGGGGTGAAAGGGGGTGGGGGGCTTCCCAAAGCTCCTTCAAGCCTTGGCTTTGTCTCAGATCTTTTCTGGGACGCTGGGAGAGCTATGGGAAGGGAAAAGCTGGCAAAGAGTGGAGCGGCTTAAAATTCTGCATGATTTTTTCCAACTGTTATGTAATATTTTGAGGTCCCTTCAACATTTTCTGCTCTTGGAAGATGCCCCTTCTTGGGCCCATCTCAACTCATCACCAGGTGATGTGGTTTGCCTATTAGTAGTCTCCTGAAAGCAACACTTGAACACAAATAGGTAACTTTGTTTTTTTTTGTTTTTTTGCGGTACGCGGGCCTCTCACTGTTGTGGCCTCTCCCATTGTGGAGCACAGGCTCTGGACGCGCAGGCCCAGTGGCCATGGCTCACATGCCCAGCCGCTGCGCGGCATGTGGGACCTTCCCGGACCTGGGCACGAACCAGTGTCCCCTGCATCGGCAGGCGGACTCTCAACCACTGTGACACCAGGGAAGCCCACAAATAGGTAATTTTAACCAAGGAAATTTCAGGGCCTTGACAGGATGATGAGTTGGTGTCCCTCAGCATTCCTTGGGGCACAATGCTCAGGTGACCACCTACTCCACTTATACACAGCCTTCCTCACCCCTTACCACCCTTCACCCCATGCTAGTTGATTAATTACCTCACACATTAAGACTCTCAATGGGCTCAATTCAGTATTACATGCTGAGGATAGAGCAGTAAGCCAGATGAAGAAAATTCTTGTCCACAGGAGCTTACATTCCAGTGGATGCACATTGACCTTGGGCCTCCATAGTGCTGGTGGGTTGAATTGATGCAAACTGGACCCAAAACAATTGGCCCACTGGAGGCCTTTAAGAGGAAGCAAAGGGGTGTAGCAAAGCAGACAGAACACCTCTTCAACCCTAGAAATTCTAGAAACCCGGTGAGACACAGAAGACTGTGGTGACTTCCAAGATGTGGACTGGAAAAGTACCTCACAACTTCTGTGAATTACCTGGTTCTGCAGTGAGTATTCTCAGCTTACTCAGCCTAAGTACTGAGTAATTTAGGGTCAAGACACAGATAATGAGAATGAGGTTTCAATGCCACCTTTTCCACGAACCTTGATCATTCAATTTTGTTCAGGTTTAAAGAAGGGAAAAATGTATTAATCAACTTTCTCTGGAGGAGAGAGGATTATTATCAACCACCTGAGGAGTTTTTATTGCAGCACACATTGCCTATCTAACATCCCAGCTCCTCCTTTGCTGTGTAACTTGCTGGGTGGCCTTTCAGTCCTCACCCTGTGTCATCAAGCTGATCACGTGGAACTAAAAATAGATGTTCTGCAGAGGTGGTGGTGGCTTTGGCTTGATGGGATGAAGGCAATCAGTCGGAAACGTCTCATTTGATTCAAATGAAGATGGCAAAATAAACAAACTCCAGATAACCCCTTGTGACACAGTGACAGAGTATTTTAAAGACAGTTATGACATTTATACCCCTCCCCATGCCACAAGTGTAGCAAATGGTCATTCACAATGACACCTTTTATCTCTGTACCAGCCCTGACAACCACGATTTGGAGTTCTGGGGACACAGGCCACTTATGTGACCAAATGGTTGCTTGGAGGTATTTCTGGCTAAGACTTGGGGCTCTAATCCTACTGTGTCCACTCCCCACATAAAAAAGGACAAATAAAGTCAAATAGATAGAACCACCCAGAAGAACAGTTTCCTATTGCAATTATAACAGGAACAGAGAAAAATGTCAGCTTGCTAGGTTTCATGGGGCCTGACCTGATTGGAGTTAATTTTCAAAAGAACAGTACTTTGTTTCTCTTACACATTAACTCAGGGTATCTTTCTAAACCGTGATCTGCACATATTTTGCGGCTTCTTGTGAAATTATCATTGACGGAATATAATTCTCTGATTTGGGTATTTAGAAGTCCTGTAATATTAGAAAAGGAAGCTCTCCTCGTCCCTCGCAGATCACTTAGCGACCCGGAAAATTGTGTGGTTTTCTTTCAAATAACAGATGGTAAAAGTGAAATCATTCCCTCTCTTTAATATTTGAGAAGCAATCTACACTTACCAGTGGCACTGGCAGTGTTCTTCTCATAGGTGTAAACGTCACAGGATCATTCAGCTCATTTGCACAGGTAAGTAAGCTGCTTTTTCTCTTGCATTATGAAAAGCAGCTAATTGTCTCTTGTTTTTTGAAGACACACACACACACACACACACACACACACACACACACACACACATACCATTTCAGGAGATTCACAGGCCTTCTGAAACTTAACTACACACGGAGCCTTTCCAAAAATGGCTTGACTATTTAAATATGTTTACCATACTGTGTTTTCTTCAGACTTAAATTCCTGCCCTCCTTCTTCCTTTACCAGGGTGCCTCAGAGGTTGATAGTAATTCAGTTAAATAATCTTAAAGATCTCTCGATATTACAAATGAATGGTAAAAAGTATGGTTACAAATACTGTGGTGTATTTTATATACATATATACACACATTCTGTAGGTTTATACATATATTTCATGTGTTTTTAATGCTTAGAATAACTAATTTCGAGAAATTAAGATGCAATATGATCATCTTACTGGACTTATTAATTCAGTGTGTTGAGTTGGTGGGATTCAATAACAGCACAGGACTTCAAAGCTGGGTGATGAGCAGGTGTCTTCTTTCATCAGTGTACTCCTCTTGAGGACTGTGTGTATCACCTGATTTATGATAAATTAAAATCAAGGTCCTTGTTGGATGTGAAAATGTTGCAGGAAGGGGGACCCCTTCCAGGGCCCGAGAGTGGGCTCTCGTCTAACACTTGGAAAAGAATTGTCTGAGGAGACAATCATGCTAACAAAGCAAGAGACTTTATTGGGAAGGGGCGCCCGGACGGAGAGCAGCAGGGTAAAGGAAACCAGGAGGACTTTTCTGCCACGTGGCTCGCAGTCTTGGGTTTTACGGTGATGGAATTAGTTTCCGCGTTGTCTCTGGCCAATCATTCTGACTCAGGGTCCTTCCTGGTGGCGCACGCATCACTCAGCGAAGATGGATTCCAGTGAGGAGGATTCTGTGAAGTTGGTAGGACAGATCACTGGAGTCTCCTCTCCTTTCGACTTTTCCTGAATTCTTCCGGTTGATGGTGGCTTGTTAGTTTCGCGTTCCTTACCAGAACCTCCTGTTTGATAAAACTCATGCAAGTGTTTACTATTGGGCCTGGCCAGGGCAGGCTGTTTCAGTCAGTGGTTTCCCTAACAAAATGGATCCCAACTTTTGCCCCACTTATTTTAACTCAGGAAACCTATGAAAGAGGTTTATTATTCAATTGGCTCGATTATTTTGTCAATCTTCATAACTTTTTCCAAAGTGGAGGTCCTATAAGAGCAGAGTCCAAGGTTATAGTCAGCTACTGTTTTATGTAAGACTGTGGAAAAAAAATCTCTTAAATTGGGGGATGGGATTGGGTGGGGCTTGGAGAGCTATTGGAATTACCTGACAAGGTTAGTTGTAATCGCTCTTTGGAAGATTTCAAAATATGGAGGACTTTCTAGAGAACATACATTTCCCACTCCATTGATCTCATCTAATTTGGCCTAGGAATTGCATTTTGTGCATTGGTTGACGGGTGTCTGTAATGCCATCCTCAAGGCAGGAAATAACGTGTGTGGGAAGCAAGAACAGTTATTTAAGTGACTGCGCCACCTAGTGGACAAGCCTAAAGCTACTGCCTGGAGATGGAAGTAGCTTGCCTTAAAAGGGGGAACCTTGCCTTAAAAAGGGGAACTGGATATTTGAAAATGTTCTTTCTGCCACACACACACACACACACACACGGCTGATGCCCCGCAGCTCTGTGTGTATGCTTCATAAAAGCTTTCATTGTTTCCTCAGCTCTATGTAAATATTAATGCCTTCCAAGGCCAGCGTGCCAACGGCTGCTATTAAATCTTTTTCTCTCATTCTAATAATACACTTAGAGATGATTGGTAGTAAAAAACTCTCTTCAAGGCTTCTGCCTCTCCCCCATCAGAATGGAGATCAAAGAATTACGCTGTGAGGGTCAGTCGAGAAGAACAGACTTCCAGCAGCAGAGCATGTGGTGTGACAGAAAATCATGACAATTATGATGTTCAAAGGAATTGCAGAGAAATCACAGTTAAACTTCTTTATTATGCTTGCAAGGGCTGGATGTTTTTACTTTATTATGTGAGGAAGGGTTATATTACAGACCCTTAGCTATTCCTCAAGGCAACACGAAGACAGAACTTCTTCTTCTGCTACAGGAAGTAGGCTTCAGTTAAGACTTGGGAGGTTTGATTTATTTTGGTGACTCCCTTACTAAATCACACTTCACTGTATTGATAAAAAATCTTGATCTATCTAGAAGCAGAGTTAAATCTAGGTCCTGAAAGGTAAGTGCTAGTTAGGTACGTATGTGTGTGTACTCACATGTTTATTGCCTTAGTGCTCATTAGGAATGGGGCTGTATTTTTTTCAGTTTTAATCAGTTACTAATGAGGAGAAAATAATCCTGAACAAATAAGAGATACAAATTTTGCTGAGAGAAAAGAGAACTAGTTTTCCTGTAAAATTTACTAGTTTGATTCTTGGTTTGTTAGTAACTTTCATTGCTACACAAAAGTATTACAGAAAAAGTAACTTAAGATAATGTTCAGGGGTCAAAAATTCAAGCCAAAAACTCGTCTTTGCCAAATAACATTGTTCATGAAAATGCTCAATTAAACTAAAATAAAAACTTCCCTTATCATCATATTTCAATGGATACTGAATTCAGATCAAGGATTCTGAAGAAACCACATCAAATTTTAAAAGTAGTTCCCTGAAGCTACTGTCTGTAAGAAAAAATACTGCTGAAGTAGACATAGGATATCTTCTTAAACTCTAATCTAACCTCCATGCCATTCTATACCATCTTGAAAATGGCTTGGAAGAAGTGAAATGAAAGCTATATTCACACAAAAACCTTTAAGTGAATGTTTATAGTGGCATTATTTATAATCACCCCAAGTTGAAAGATTCCGAATGTCTCTTATCTTGAGAATGGATAAACAAACTGTGCTACCTTCTTACAGTGGAATACTAGTCATCAACCAAAGAGAACAATTATTGATGCATGCAGCAATATGGGTGAATCTCAGAAGCATTAGGCTAAGTGAAAGAAGCCAGACTCAAAAGTGTACATACTAGAGCTGACCTTTGAAAGTGGGTTTGAACTGAGCAGGTGCACATATACAGAGATTTTTTTCACTGAATCGGTGCTACACGATCCATCTTTGCTTGAATCCGTGAATGTGAAACTGGAGATCGGGAGGGTCCGACTGTAAAGTTTTTTCACTGTGCAAAGGGCTGACCCCCTCCACCCACCCCGCCCCCCGCCTTGTTCAAGGGTCGACTATATATGATTCCATTTGTATGATATTCTTGCAAAGTAAAACTATAGGGACAAAAAAAGAAAAAGATCAGTGATTGTTAGGGGATTGGATGGGGGAGAGTTCCACCACAAAAGGAAATGGGGCAAATATTCAGGATGACTGAACTGTTCTAGATCTTGATTGTCTGGTTACACAACTTCATGCGTTTCTCAAAGGGCAAAAAACCATACACTCAAATGGTTTAATTCTATAAAATGTCAATTATACCTACTAAGAATAATGGCTTGAGAAGTTTATTATTCATCTTATTGTTAACTCTCCATCTTAACAACTATTAAGATTTACCGCATTTCCTTGAGCTTTGTAAAGGACTTTGCTTGCTGGGAAAAATAGAAGAATGTTTTCTCTTTCTAACTCAAATGTAATGTCAAAGCTTTGGTTATGCTTTTGAAATTCTAAAACCTTTTTTTCTTTTTCAAACATTCTAGGTGGAAGCTTTATCCACGAATGCTCCGGAACGTTGCTGAAATAGACCTGTCGACTTCTGTTTTAGGGCAGAGAGTCAGCATGCCAATCTGCGTTGGGGCTACTGCCATGCAGCGCATGGCTCACGTGGATGGGGAGCTTGCAACTGTGCGAGGTAGGAACAAGGTTCTCACTCAAAGGGACAGAAATGGGCTAATATTTAGTGACTCCCTTCTCTGTATGCATCAAGCAAACACTTCCCTGGATGTCTTTATACTCACAAAAGTTAAGCTCATTGACTGGCATCAAAATGCCTGTTCTTGCATGTCCTGCTCTTCTACCTTCTAGCTGTACGACTTTAGCAAGATACTCAGTTTTATCAGCTGTAAAATGGAGATAAAAATAGTACCTACCTCCTTGGGTTACTGTGAGGATTAACTGAGTTCACATATATAAAGTGTCTAAAACAGTGCCTGGCACAGAGTAGTGGCTCAATGACTTTTAGTCGTATTATGAGTATCAATATCAATATCTCAAAATATCGAGGTCTGAGAAACGGACTCACCCGTGGTCACACAGCTAGGCAGTACAGAGATGGGCTCAACTTCATGGCTACCTAATTTCAAAGCCCTTGCTGCTTCCCCCAAACCACATGATTCTCATCATCAAAGAGCAAATGCAGTGACTTGGTTGTGTTTTCTGCCATGGTTTTGGACCATGATTCATTTACTGATAGGTTATATTCCCAGTAGAGCATTTCCAACTGCCTTAGGAGGGAATGATGAGAAATTCAAATATGATATGCAGAAATTCCTAATTAGGGCTAATTTATTAACTTCCCAGTCCCCTAGCAACTATGAATGTTTGAAAGGATATGTGCAGTGATAAATCTCCCCACATTCTGCTTCAGAAACACATATAAAAGTTGGTAATGAAGTCTATCTGATTTTTTTTTTTTGATGCTGAGCAAGGCAGGAAATTCAGGACCAAAGAGCAGGAACTAAATACTATTTTAAAACATTTTCATTTTAAGAATTAAGGATCTTGTGGATTCGCTTCCCTCCTTGAAATGTCTTTCACAAAATACTGCCTGGACTGTCAGCATGACACAGTGAGGTTGTGCTAGAGAGACTTAGGTTAGAGTCTGGAGTCGCTTTAATTGTAGGACCACACACAGATAAGTGTGGCCACAGCCATTTGTCTACAGTAATCCTGAAATATTGAGAAGGAGAGGGAAAAAAGGGAAATGTATCGGTCTAATCGGTCTATTTAAAGTTAGGATAAGAGAGGACTTTCCAAGAATGCTATAGATAGCAACCAGTGAAACAAAAGCAAACAAATCAGCACACACACAAAAATGGAAATTTCCACACTCTCAAATATCTATAAAAGTTTAAAACAAATGACCAACTAAAATGAATTGAAAAATGAGACTGCAAAGAGTTAATGTCCTTCCTGTGTAAAGAGCTCTTTTATTTGAATAATAAAATAACATATAACCCAAAAATGGAGTAAAAGATGCAATTGAAAAAAGGCAGATAAGACATTCACAAATGGAGGCATAACAATAACAAATAAATGTATGAAAAGCATTCAATTTTTATCCCATCCATAATTATCAAATATAAAATTATAATTTTATTTTCTGAATATCAGATTATTATTTTAAGATTACATAGGGTGATTAGGTTATACGCATGTTGAAAATGTGCATTTTCAAATACTGGTAGGAAGAGTGAAAAATAGAATAATCTTTTTAGAAAATAATTTGACACTATGTATCAAAGCTTTGAAAATATGAATTCCAAGTGATGTTATGAATTCTCTTCTAGGAATGCCAAGGAAATAATTATGATTTTGAGGAATGACATCTTTGCAGGGATTTTCATGCCTGTTATTTTTAATAAGAAAAAAGTCAGGAAAACACTCGAATGTCCCATATTTGGAGATTGGTTGCAAAAAATAGGATGCATAAATATGGGCTAAACACTTAAAAATCATATTCTAGAAAGAGTTGAGTGGCATGGAAATATGTTACAATATAATAATTTTTAAAAAGCAGTTACAAACAATAATAAGGTCATATAATATATTTATTTTTGAAGACCAAGAACGTAGACCACACTTTACGAATTTTTATTTATGAGTGATGGGACTATTCCTGACTCTATAGTCTTCTTATTTTGGTCCATGTGTATACAGTTTTCTTTGAATTATTTTGCAAGAAGAGACCAATAAAAGCTAAATTTAAAAGAAGAGAGAAAACTGGAGAAGGAACCATGGAGTGGAAGCGAATGAAAGGAAGTGAAGAAGGCAATAAGCAAAGCTCACTTGGTAAAATGCCCTGGAGCCTGTAAAGTATTTTTACATATATCATTTTATTTGCTATTTGACAGGTGTCACTGTCCCCATTTTATGGGCAAAGAGCTAGTTCCATAGAAAGCAGGTTTTCATAGTTAGTAATTGATAGGACTTACTCTCCAAATCACCTCTGATGGCTCCTTACTTTTGCTGGGGGTGGGGTGGAAAGAAAAATGAGAAGAAAGCTTACTTAGAAACTATAATTTGACAGCCTAGGCAGTACTGTTTTATCTAACATTATTTCCTTCTAGCATTAACCATGAAACATTATTAAATGCCTATTGGAGTCTTATCCCTTTAGATTTATTTATTTATAAAATGATTACCATGTTCCAGGCACTTTTCTAAGCACATTACAAGTATTAAAACATCACATCCGGGCTTCCCTGGTGGCGTAGTGGTTGAGGGTCCGCCTGCCGATGCAGGGGACACGGGTTCGTGCCCCAGTCCGGGAAGATCCCACATGCCACGGAGCGGCTGGGCCTGTGAGCCATGGCTGCTGAGCCTGCGCGTCCGGAGCCTGTGCTCTGCAACGGGAGAGGCCACAGAAGTGAGAGGCCCACGTAACCCCCCAAAAAAACAAAAACAAAACATCACATCCCCTGAACAGTCCGAAGAAGTAGGTACTATTATTAAGCCCATTTTATATAGGAGAAAAAGAGGCACACGGCAGATGCCCAGGGTCACACAGTTCATAAATGATAGAGATGGGATTCAGACCTAGGCAGTCTGGCTCCAGAGTCTGGGCTCTTAACCACCTTGTGCTGCTTTTAATTTCCAGAAAATCCCATAAGTATCATGAAGGGAAGCCCATGTATCTGTAAATCACATTCCCTAAAAGTAATTAATTTGTCACTTAAGGTGCACGCAGAGCAGACCCCGCCGGGGGAGTGCAGGAGACTGAAATACTTGATAGACATTAGCATAAGGTAGAACAGGCAGAACAAAGAGGATGTGGTGACACTGAGGACGCAGAGGAACTGACAATGAAAGGTTATACACACCAGGTTGGAGAAGCCAAGATCCTGAACACATTCCTGTCAGGGCAGTGACATGACTGTTTATATTCCAGATTTGTGGTAGAATCATCCCTCAAGGATTTCAACATTCTTAAGGTTTTCTTCGACCTTCCAATTACTGTCTATGGATTGATGATCTTTTTAATATTAAGATTAATCCCCCAAACAGGTGCTGATCCGCTCATAACAAAGAGTATTCCTTGGCTGATACATTTTGATGGCAGGTTACTTGGAAGGAAAGAATGTGTGCCTGGAACAGATGCTATTGGTGCCCAGGATATATTCCCTTATTACTTCGCATTTTTATCAGAACCTGCAGCTTTTTGCCTAACATTTTCTCTGGCAGCAGGAGCTGATGAATGGGGGTGGTGGTTGGAAGTGGGTGAGTGGAAGGGCATCCCTCTGGCTGGTGGATAAATACCTCAGCTCTCTTTGATCAGGATAACTGAAGCATCTTCTAATCCCATCACCCAGGGTTTCCCTAATAAGACTGAGCCCCAGTTGCCTTCAGAAGTTACCTGCCCATTAGCACACCCTTCACTGGCTGCCTCTCATCCCTCTTTCACTTTCCTACTCCGTCAGCTCACCTTGCCATCATTCCCAAATACAAGACTCAGGCTCATAGCATTGTCTCATTGTCAGTTTCTGGAAGAATGCAAACCAAGACAATGACTAACTGAGTATTTGTACAGCCACAGGCAAATTTAAGGAAGAGTGGAGGAACGTACGTATTTGGTAGACACTGCTTTCTTTTCTCAAAACTCAGAAAATCAACATGGAATTATGCAGCTGATATTTGATTTACTCTATCATTTCCAAATATGGAAACTCTCTCAAGCTAGCCTGATCCTTGGGGAAACTGTGAGATCTATGCATGGATGTTGCTGTGGAGGATTTTTTTTCCCCACCCTCCTAATTATCTGGCCCCTAATCAAGTTTTCTTTTTTCCAGGGTCTTTGTCCTTAGCTAGAAGGAGAAACTGGGGCCAAGTTCAGAGGGTAGGGGTTAGTTAGAAGCCATCTCTGGAGAAAGTGTTCCTGTTAGCCTGGTCAGTAAGAGTAGGTGAAATAAAATCCCCAGGGAATGGTCTGGCCTGAATAATTAGAATGAGCATCTAGAAAGTTCTGGAAGTTGCTGTGGTACCATGGTCTTGCCTTCGCAGCTGGTTCTCCAGACTTCTTCATAGAGACTTGCTTCAGGGGTCATTTGGTCTTTCTCCTTACCACTGTAGGACATGTCCGCATTTTGAACTAAGCCCAAGAGCAGAGCTTTCTTCTTTACATGACTGTGTGGTTGTAGAGTGACCAATGGAGCTACTCTTTCTTCATTTTCTAAATGGCAACGAGTATAGGGTTGCCAAATAAAATACAGGGAACTAGTTATAGTTGTATTTCAGATAAAAACCAAATCATTTGTAACTGGTATCCTATGTTTATTTGCTACAGCCGGCAACCCTAGTTAAATGAGAGATCTTACCTCTAGAGGCTCTTGTGAGGGTCACATGAGATAAATACTAGGAAAAGCTTCCCAAAATGGGGCTCAATTTTTATTTGCCCCTGAGATTCCAAGTCCCTAAAATATTTCTCTCCCATACATTAAAAACTCACTTTCAGAAAAGTATACTCCATTTATAATATCTTAGTGGGAGTAAAAAATTGCTCTTTTTACTTTGTTAAAGATGTTTTTGTTTTAAGCTTTATGCAGGAACCTCAAAAAATGACTTTAAGGGCCAGGCTGGTAATGTAAATATCCAAGGAGGGATGAAGTTAAGAAAACAATAATGCAAGCTCAGTGGTGGGGAGGGTACCAAACCTAGATTGCAGGTTCCATCGAAGGAGGGCAGCCACATCTTGGCACTAGCTAACTGATGCCCCATGGGAGTGAGGATGTGGGGTGGTTGCCAAATCTTCAAAAATTTAAGAGAAGCCAGAAATCTTGATTTTAATGTGCAATGTCCTGGTTTTTAAATGTTGGCAAATAAATCAAAATTCTTTAAAACACTGTTTGGAGCAACAATGTGTGGGCCAAGGCAAATACTTTTGTGGGCTACAACTGTCCCCTGGGCTGTCCAGCTGGGGCATCTGATTTATGTGGAAATTCACCACTAACTAGTTTCACTCTCTAGGATTATGTTTCCTCACTGATAAAGTGAGCTGCTTACATGTGATCAGTGGTTCACTTCTGGTGTCGCAAGGAGGCTGGAGTTGTTTCCAATGATATCAAGGAAGTTAAGTGTGTCACTGAGCACACAGCTACTTGTGTTGCTTGTTGGGACTGAAAAGAACGGTGCTTTAAAGAAAAAGTTCTGCTGCTAAGACAAAAACAAAAAGAATACTCAAAAACATAAAACTCCCAACAGGAGTAGATGATCTTTACAATTTTTTTCAGCATACAAATAACTGGTTTTGTGCCCATTTAAGATGACATCAAATACAAAAAAAGAGACCAAAGTCAAGACCTGCCCCTCCTGACATTGCTGAAATCCCCCCTCTCTCCTTTACTTTCCACTCTATGCCAGCCCTGGAGGATATAGACTGTGGAGTGAGCATCTGCCTACATTGGATTTTCATTTCTCAAAACTGCATTCTTGGGATAGAAGAGAACGATCAGATAATTACTGATCTCTAGATCTTGCTGAAAACAAATAGGTGTTTAATAAATGCTTACATAAATTTTAAAAGTGATACTTCAAAGTCTTGTGGAAAATGATGATAACGACCATTTATTTAGCAATTAATGTGTGCCAGGCAATTTGAATTTATTAACTCATCTATCCCTGACCACTGTCTTAAAATGTGTGAGCCCCAAGCCCTGAGGATCTTTCTCTGACTCCTGTGCATGTGGAAACTGAGGCTTGGAGAGATTAAATACCTTGCTCAAGGTTATTAATCACTTACACAATGCTGTCTATAATACCCTGGTCAGTTGCTGATATTTCCAAATGTCATTAACTGCAGCAAGACCCCTAAGGCAAGCTGTATGCTATAGTCTTGTAATATTTACTATAAGTGTTTTATGTTTTTACAGTTTTATCCTTTTAGTTTTGAGAGTATGGAATAAGCCACAGAATATGAAACTTATTAGGAAATAAGAGCCTTGTGCAAAATTCAGGAGCATAAATAAAGGGGCTTGAATTTTAAACAAATGAAAATTAAAACTCTTTTAAGATGGAAGGAAAATAACCAGAAAACACTCAGTGGAGAGCAGTTTGCTATGCATTGTTTTATGAATAAGAGATTTATTGCAGTGGATGATTTAGTCAACATTTTAATAATTGACAATTATTATAATATTTAAGCAGTCAGATAAATGCCTCTACTTATAATGGCATATCGTTTGAAACTCTACTAGATTGGTTTTTGATTTTTTAAGTTTTATCCTTCACATAAGCCTCAGGGATGAATACAGAATCATTTCTCCAAAATATTTAAAATATTGAAGAAAATAGCAATAATAAACATAAATGCTAGTAGCACATAAGGGAGGTGGTCTCATTAGGTTAAATTTCCATCTTGCAAAATAAGTAGAACATTTCTGATTTCTCAAAGAACCAATTAACAAAATGCTTACTATAGCATTGAGGCTTTTAGGACATTATGGTGAAAATCTCTCTGGTTTTATGCACAGTAGCTGTAATAAAATTTTATTTTGTACTCCATGGAGGTATGCATTAGCTCTTTTGCTCCATTTAATCATGGGAAATCAAAAAGAAAGAGAAAAAAGGAGATTAAATATTTACTTATCCTTTTGCTTCTGACTTGTTATGTGGACAAATGCCACATGAGGGAGTGCTGGGACCTCAAATAGAGAAAAATTAAAACCCACTTAATGCATTCCAGGAATGCTCGGCATATTAGTAAATTCTTATTAAACTGTCAAAAAAAAAAAAAAAGATTTAAAAAAGAAATTCCTGCCCCTGGATGCAATTAGAGGCTACCACACAGAATTTGATGGGTCATAAAACCATTAAGTCTAAACACTTTCTTTTTGAGCCTAAAAGACCAGAACATTCCAAAGTGAAGTTTTGGGACTCAGCTATGACTTGGCCACCTATTAAGGTGCAGGTGGAACAGATTGCAGAGTAACACAAAGACCCCAAAGAACTGAATTAGGGTGTAGGTGAGAGCTTTAGCTGTTGAATTTTCTGGATTTTCCGAGATTAAGTGATCAGCCTTAACACTGAGTGAAAGACCATTCGGCAGGAAAAATTGTCATTTCCTTTACTCCAGACCCAAACGATGTATTTTTGAAAGCTTTATTGATATATTTATGTGTTGTACTAGGTGATCAAGTAGATATACATTTCAGCATACCTACAAGGAAAATATCACCATTATTCTTAATTTTATCTAAATCCAGGAAAAGCACCAGATTTGCTTTAAATGAAATTTTACTCTTTCTGAGGTGAGTGCCTTTTATGCACCAGGTGCTTGGACTTTTCATCCCTATTATTAATCCTCGCAATAGATCTGTGAGGTCATTATTATTTATCATTCTCCGCAGCTGACAGTGGAGGAGAAGGACACCTTTGACCAATGTCTAGTGTTGGTGAGTGGTTAAGATGAGGTTGTTGATCTGTTTCACTCTAGAGTTTAACCCAGTTATTTGTCTTCATCCATTATTTTATCACTTTTACAGAGAAGAAACAAAAGTAGGGAGGAATAAAGGAGAAAGGATAGTTCACTAAAACTTTGTCCAAATTACATTAGTTAAACATTTGGAAGGGGATATCTCTTTGCATCATTGTAGTAAAAAAAAATCAATTCATACCTTTTCTTGCTTTTATTTTCAAACTCTTTTATCTCAGTTTTGTGTTCTGGACCTTCTTTTTCAATAATCAAAAGTCAGTAGGGGCTTCCCTGGTGGCGCAGTGGTTGAGTCCACCTGCCGATTGCAGGGGACACGGGTTCGTGCCCCGGTCCGGGAGGATCCCACATGCTGCGGAGTGGCTGGGCCCGTTAGCCATGGCCGCTGAGCCTGCGCGTCCGGAGCCTGTGCCCCGCGACGGGAGAGGCCACAACAGTGAGAGGCCCGCGTACCGCAAAAAGAAAAAAAAAAAGTCAGTGGACATGCTCTTTCTGTACATACACTCACACATGTTACATCTACATACACATGCATATATATTAATGATTATGGACATCTTATATATGCATATATATAAATGTATAATTCATATATAAAATTTTTCAAAAAGTGATAGATTCAGTGTTGAAATCACTTTGCAATGAGACAAACTTCATTAATCCAAAACAGCTATTAAAAAATTAGACTCCAGCTATCTTAAAGACCAACATCAAATGAAATAATTTCTAGTATTTTGCACCAGAATTTCAGCTATTGATCAGCTTTCTCAAGAGCATGACAGTGCTTCTTCTCAAGTTATTAGTGTGCCTGATGACCTTAAAGATGTGACAGTGAGAAGTCAGAGGCTGACATATATATTCCAATACTGAGGTTGTTAAATTGAGAGAGGTTGATTGAAGTCACCACGTGCAAACCTGATACTCCTTGAAACCATCATTAAAAGGCATCTCACTGTGGTGTCATCTCCATGCCATCAGCCAGTTATGACAGGACCTGACGACTGAATAAAATGACAGAATAATAACCTGGGAATCGGTATAGTAAAGCTAATGTTTTTGTCTATTGCAGAATTCTGCCCCAGAGATAAAGTAGGAGCAAGGAAGGGAGGGCTAAGATGTCATTGGACTAACTGTTCCTTGAAAATATTTTCATACAATGAAAAAGAGTTCTTGAGGTGTAGTGACATTATGACTGCTCAAGGTTACTGTTCCAAATTCAGACAATGAACCATCATGAAAACACTGGTTTCTTGGCCTTTTGGGGCAGTATTTAAATCGGTTAAATTTTCTAAATCATACATGAATATTTGTTTGACCACTTCTAAGTATTTCACTCATGATTATAGTAGAAGTTTTGTTCTTCCCTTAGATGACTGACTTCAGAACATTCTTCTTCTGGGTAATCTCAATGATAACTTTAGACATTAAGACAATAACGTTAATTGTGTCTTTAACAAACCTGTGTAATAATTCCTGTGCAAAGAAAGGCTGACCCACTCACTGGCTGGTAGGGTAAACTGGTAGGATGAGAACACTTCAGTGTGTCAGACCCTGAGTTTAGAACCACACAACTGCTTGGTACTTTGTCATTGCATATTTTCCCCATTACATAATGACTTCCTGTGCAGAGGACAAAATGCGTTTTCTCAGCAAAATTTTCAGCACAGCTGTTTTGGTGACTAAGTTTTGCAGGAGCTTTTTAATCAAATGTACCTAAAAAAAGCCCCTTTGGGCCCTTTCATCATATTATCCCCTTTCCTTTAAATACATAATTTTGGAAGCTTAACTCACTTTTCCCATATAGGAAAGTTATTTTCAAGGAAATAATTTGTACCCAAAGTAGCACATTGCTTAGTTGCTCTGCTCTAATCTGGATATATGACTTATCCCACATGAATTAATGTTCCAAATATCAGACATTGACTCCCATTGATAACTAATAGTTTACATTTTCTCTGTTGTTGTTTTTCTTTTTTTTTTTTGTGGTAGTGAATAAACATCGTTCTCAAATGTATTATAATTCTCTCCCTTGTCAAGCCTAGCATGATGAACTTTAGTTTTATTTGATGATTCAGCAGCTTATTTATATGTGTAAGGTTGTTGGTGCTGACATTAAACATTTGGAAGCTATTTTATATTGGTAAATTGTGCCTTCTTAACTTTGAGAAACATCTTCTTTTTCCTCTTCTTCTGTCATTTTATTTTTATTCTGTTGCTTAATTTTGCCTTGAATTTGAAATCTAGGAAGCTAGGAAAATCTTGGATAAGCAAGGTTATAAAATATGTCTGATAATGGTTAAGTGTGCTGAGAGGTTGTTACTGTAATGCAATTTAGTTCCTTGACTTTAAATCTAGCAAAAGATGAATGCATAAGAAAATGTTGCAAAGGTACCTGTGCCCCTCTCCAGAGGGACAACAATGGAGAAGAAAGATTCAGCAGTATGTGGCTGGCAACTGACAAGACAGGAGCCAGCTGCTATCCCCCGCACCCCCCGCCCCCCCCCCCACCCCGTAACACCACTGGTCAGTTTCTCCCTCCTGTTTCCTATAAGGTCCTGTCATTACTCAGGCCATCAGATATATCCAATTAACTTTCATGAGTCCTTGTGAAAGAAGATATCTACCTCATTCTTCTTAAAGTATAGTCCATGAAACAAGCATCAGCATCACTCGGGAGCTTGTTAGAAATATAGAATCTAAGTCCTATCCCAGACCTATTGAGTCAGAATCTGAATTTTATCAACATCCCCATGTGATTCCTGTGTATGTCGAAGCTTGAGAAGCACTGGACAAAGACTTGGAATGAAAGTTTGTGGTGGTTCCCAGCCAAAGGCATAACTTAAATCCTCGAAGATGAAACAATTTTGGGTGTAGCATGAATATCATTTCCATCCGAAGATCCTCTAAGACCTTCTGAGAGCCAGCTGATTTCGTGATGACTGCCTGCAATGAGCAGGAACTTCGAAGCAGACTCTAAGATACACAAGAGAGACGTGTACAAAGCAGTTTTCAATTAAAGAATTGGGACAGGCAGACTTAGCATCCCTAAAATTTAAGGCCACGATAGGTTTCCTGTCTTCTCTACTTCACATCCAGATTACCTGGATTAGAAATAAATGTTGTCATTAGGCTTGATGTAAAATGAAACCTTGGCAAAATTTAGAAGTACAATTGCATTCCGTAGCCACAGGGAGGATTTTGCCAGCTCGTGCTGCTTTGCAAAGCTATTTACCTGTTCTAGCCCAGCCAAATCGCTAAACATCAGAGTTTAGCATTTGCATCAACCCCAGGGGTGGCTGAATTCATATCTAATATGAAGTGATGTAAACCTTGGTAGTTGATTACAGGTTTCATAGTGTAGGAAACTGAGTTATTTCTATTGAATGGTGGTCTGGGGAGGAAGAATTAACTTGATCTTATGCCAGATTATTGCAAACCCTGAAGCATTTCCCCAGCCTAGGGCATGTGATTTAATTCTAATAAGAAACTTCATTTGGATAGGTCTGAGGATAACTTTTATTCTGTTAAACACAATGCACCAACATTTTCCACTAGCCCATAGCCCACTTTGGGGTTGGGGGAGGGGTTATAGCTGATAATAAACAATGATGCTAATCTCATTATTTCCATATCATTATATTTGCAGTTGTATTGCAAATAAAAGAGGAGAGAAACCAAAAAGTGTAGGGAGAATTTGAAACCATTGCTTTTAGGTATTACTGCTTGATGGCTGGACTTAGCAAAAGCTGGCAGCCGCATAGATTTACCACACAGTTCTCTCCATGGAAGTCTGTAGGCAAATAAAGGGTAGGCATGAGGAGTGGGGAAATGCATGTTTTTGTTACACCTCTTAGATTATTTGCTTTTGTTTTGTCCCTGACTTTCCAAAAAGATGTACACCCTCGGAATGTATTAATGGAAATGATCAGCCCTAGCCCAGAATTCCTTGGCCTGGAGAAATTTCCTCTCTCCCTTAAGTGCTTTCTTGCTTCAGGTAGTGAGAATTTGCCCATATATTTGCAAGGATAAATGAGTGTCTTACACATCAAAACCATTGCAGAGGAAAGCTGTGTGTTGAGAAGATTGTGAATAATGAGGAGAAATCCAGGTCCTCGGCAAAATTCGGAAAATTTAAAAAGCTATCTAGAACTTCTTTTCCCAAATAGTATTAGACATTCTCTCACTTAACCCTTTACAATTGTTTAGCTTTAGAGTTTACCAGAAAACATCCACAAACATTGTCTCAGTGGACCATCTGACAACACTATGAAGTGGGCAGGGCAGCAGCTGTGGTTAGACAAACTTTGCAGATGAAATGTGCCTCAGTTGGCAAAGCTGGGACTGTAGCCCAGGCCTTCTGACTCTCAATCCATTGGATCTTGTCTTTCTGAGAGATAGATGTTATCACGTAGGTCATTTATAGGGTTTTATCTTTGATGTTTCAAGGTCCAAAACCTTACTAGTGTCTCATTTAGTGGTGTGTGTGTGTGTGTGTGAGTGATATGCATTTTTTAATAGCAATGGCATAATGTATTCCTATTGCCTCTAAATAAAGAAGAAAAAGAAATGTCAAATATAAACAAAGTCTGAATATATCTAGAGCATTTAAAGTTTAGGTGTCTATCCTTGAAGATATATCTTAGGGATGATGAAACAAAGAGCTTGTGGAAGTAAGGAAATAGTCATATGGGATCAATGTTTACTTAATGGTGTAGCCTCCTGGGTACGTTGTTTCTAGGATACCCTCACTATTATGAAAGCCAAGATTTTTAGACTTGGATAAATACTGGGGATCCTCATCATGGGCAAGAGCCAGGCCTTGCCTTTACAATAATATCACCTCAGAGATGATCTCCATTTTGCCAGGTGTTGGGAAAAGGCGACATGCTTTGGAGTTTTCTGTTGCTGCACCACATTTTGGGAATGGAGGTCTATGAAAGTTGACCCCTGCCCTTTGTAAAATGAAATCTGACAGTTGCTACTTTTGAGAGCAGGTGAGAGTTTCTTTGTGGAAAATGAATAGGGAGAGAAAATGGACTTCAACCATTTTGAGCTTTTGACGCTAGACTAGGATAACTCGAATTAGAATTTCTCAACAAAATCTGACTATGCTAGGTGGTTTACAAAATTCAAAAGCTTATAATTTTTGCCCCCCAAAGAATAATATGAGCTGGAAGGACACATGTTTATCTCTGAGGCCAAGGTGATATTTGAAATATTTAGCAACCTGTAGAGCAAAGACTTTGACCAATTGCAAGAGATGCTCAGATGTTTTTCTCTAGTGCTCTAATGGTGGTCTGGATGTACCCAGCTCTGCCACGCACCAGCCTTTAAATTGCTGGATTGTGTGGGTGTGTGGAGATTGGGGAATCCAGAGACTCCTTAGTGAGAGAAAAGAGAGATGTCACATTGAAGGGACTCAGGAAGAGGGGTCATTTACTTTGGAGCCATGGTTATTTACAAACAGGAATGGAAGTATTTCAATATTTCAACAAGCTGAATTGTCATGCTGGTATGTACCAACGGAATCTTAGATCTGTCCTTAGTGGAGGTAGGAAAATTTTTGACTGTCTCTGTGAGTGGTCCTTGCAAATCCCAGGCTCCCTTATCTCCTTCTAACATAAAACTGTGTTGAAAACAGTGGATGTAATTCATCAATGTTTTTTCTTTTTTTAAACATGTTTAATGGAGTATAGTTGCTTTACAATGTTGTATTAGTTTCTGCTGTATAACAAAGTGAATCAGCTATATGTATACATATATCCCCATATCCCCTCCCTCTTGCATCTCCCTCCCACCCTCCCTATCCCACCCCTCTAGGTGGTCACAAAGCACCGAGCTGATGTCTCTGTGCTATGCAGCTTCTTCCCACTAGCTATCTGTTTTACATTTGGTAGTGTATATATGTCCATGTCACTCTCTCACTCGTCCCAGCTTACCTTTGCCCCTTCCTGTGTCCTCAAGTCCATTCTCTACGTCTGCATCTTTATTCCTATCCTGCCCCTAGGTTCTTCAGAACTTTTATTTTTTTAGATTCCATATATATGTGTTAGCATATGGTATTTGTTTTTCTGACTTCACTGTCTATGACAGACTCTAGGTCCATCTACCTCGCTACAAATAACTCAATTTCATTTCTTTTTATGGCTGAGTAATATTCCATTGTATATATGTGCCACATCTTCTTTAATCATTTATCTGTTGATGGACACTTAGGTTGCTTCCATGTCCTGGTTATTGTAAATAGTGCTGAAATGAACATTGGGATACATGACTCTTTGAATTATGGTTTTCTCAGGGTATATGCCCAGTAGTGGGATTGCTGGGTCATATAGTAGTTCTATTTTTAGGTTTTTAAGGAATCTCCATACTGTTCTCCATAGTGGCTGTATCAATTTACATTCCCACCAACAGTGCAAGAGGGTTCCCTTTTCTCCACACCCTCTCCAGCATTTATTGTTTCTAGATTTTTTGATGATGGACATTCTGACCAGTGTGAGGTAATACCTCATTGTAGTTTTGATTTGCATTTCTCTAATGATTAGTGATGTTGAACATCCTTTCATGTGTTTGTTGGCAAACTGTATATCTTCTTTGGAGAAATGTCTATTTAGGTCTTCTGCCCATTTTTGGATTGGGTTGTTTGTTTTTTTGATATTGAGCTGCATGAGCTGCTTATAAATTTTGGAGATTAATCCTTTGTCAGTTGCTACATTTGCAAATATTTTCTCCCATTCTGAGGGCTGTCTTGTTTATGGTTTCCTTTCCTGTGCAAAGCTTTTAAGTTTCATTAGGTCCCTTTTGTTTATTTTTGTTTTTATTTCTATTTCTCTTGGAGGTGGGTCAAAAAGGATCTAGCTGTGATTTATGTCATAGAGTGTTCTGCCTGTGTTTTCCTCTAAGAGTTTTACAGTGTCTGACCTTACATTTAGGTCTTTAATCCATTTTGAGTTTATTTTTGTGTATGGTGTTAGGAAGTGTTCTAATTTCATTCTTTTACATGTAGCTGTCCAGTTTTCCCAGCACCACTTACTGAAGAGGCTGTCTTTTCTCCATTGTATAGTCTTGCCTCCTTTGTCAAAGATAAGGTAATCATATGTGAATGGGTTTATCTCTGAGCTTTCTTTTATTTTTTGGTATGCGGGCCTCTCACTGTTGTGGCCTCTCCCGTTGCGGAGCACAGGATCCAGACGTGCAGGCTCAGTGGCCATGGCTCTCAGGCCCAGCCTCTCTGTGGCATGTGGGATCTTCCCAGACTGGGGCACGAACCCACGTCCCCTGCATCAGCAGGTGGACTCTCAACAACTGCACCACCAGGGAAGCCCTATCTCTGAGCTTTCTATCCTGTTCCATTGACCTATATTTCTGTTTTTGTGCCAGTACCATAATGTCTTGATTACTGTAGCTTTGTAGTATAGTCTGAAGTCAAGGGAGCCTGATTCCTCCGCTCTGTTTTTCTTTCTCAGGATTGCTTTGGCTATTCAGAGTAATGTTTTTCTTTATCACAGCAAATAATCACAAGCTAATGGGGATCATAGCACATTGTTAATATATGTTCCAAGAAACATGGAGCTGTCTCAGTTTTGCTCCTGTTCTCTCTTGGGAGTAGCATCTTAGCCTCAACTCATAATATGTCAGCACAGACTCTGATATTCCCCCTGCATCCAGGAGACTGTCTTGGAGTAAACCTATTAATTTACCAAGTATTTACTGAATGCCTATACCTGGAAACAATGGTAACGTAGAATTTGGGAGGACCCTGATTCAAAATTTCAGTCCTGTATGATTTAATCTTGGAAAATGAACCTCAAGCACCAATAGCATCAGGAACCATTAGTATCAAAGCCAGAAGACTCAGGAACCAGATGGCACAGACTGGCCTTACCTTACTCCAGACATGCTTACCCAAGGGAAATGGGCAAAATACTTGTTAAGGCTGAAGCCTCCTGCTAATTTGATAGTTTAAGTAAAGTAAATATTATTGGTGTATTGGTTTGTAGCATTTTAACAATCTGTGTGGAATGTCTGTAGATATTTCTTATGAATTCAAGGAGATCTGTTTGAGGATTTTTGATCCTTATTAGCAGAGCTGCTGTTGCCTGCATGATGCTTTTTCATAAACTACAAAAAGGTGCCTTATCATGTGCTAGTCCTCTTAGCTGGACCACTTTGTGCAGCCACAGTCTGCACCTGGAAACCAATGGCAGGCCTTACCCACTGGTTTCCAAATTCCCATGCTTTCACAGAACTCTGGCCATGGTATTGTCCCTCAGGCATATGGAAAACTGTGGGTGTCCCTTGGGTGTCATGGCCCTGAAGGATTGGAGGAGTACATTTATCCATATTTGATACCAGGGGAGTCTTCTGAGCATCTGGGAATTCTAGGAAAATCATTGCCTTGCAGGAGTGGTCAGACATGCTGGATTCTTGTTTCACTCAGTTGCCCATCTCTCTGTGACCTTACTTAGGCCACATCCTCTTCAGGACACATTTTCTTTGTGGTAAATTGATGGTTAGGAGATTCTGATCCCAGCAATCATTGTCCTCTAGTGTTTGTTCCAAACAGCACTGGATGACCTAGAGTTATTTTCCATATTTACAACTCAATGAAAATAACACTATGGTTCAGGATGTTCATACATATCACTACTTATTATTACTTACTTAAAATGTGGTATTTTTGGACAATATTTTGCAAATCATGAGTCCTTATGAGAGAAATTCTCAAAGGAACACTTGGGGGAAACAGATTAGTGACCCATAGATAATATAATCTCCAGCTTAAGTCTTCTTTATTTGACCTGTGACCTGAAAAATAGGGATGAAAAACACCTTCAATGACATAGGAAAAGTAACATTTATCAAAAACAAAATCCACTTTGTTACCAGGTGAACTTAGAGTTTTACTATCAAATGACAATGCTATTTAAATGTCAAAGTGTGGTCCAGGGACTGGCAGCATCAGTACCGCCTGGAAGCTGGTTAGAAAGGCAAATTCTTGGGCCCCATCTCAGACCGACTGAATCTGAAACTCTAGGGGTGTTTTTCACAACCTGTGTTTTCACAAATACTCCAGGGGATTTGGTTGCCTGCTAAAGTTCAAGAAGCATGAAAGCATTTTAACCTCTCAGAGTAGCTTTATAAACAGCATGTCATCTAATTCTTATCATCACCCTGTAAGTGTCACTTGGATGACCTTTACTTACAATTGATATATGGCAGGGACACAGGTAAGTCGAATGACCCAGGGTCACACAGTCAGTTTTATATATTTATTATTTATCTCTTGGTATGTTTGGCATTTGGCATACAAACATTTTATCAGTTTCTCCTGCACTAAAGCTGACCCCAATTTGACTACCTATTTTTGGAAAAAAGCCTGTCACCCATGTTCTTTCAAGTTCTCTAAGACAATAAGTTACATGATTTTATCTAATTTTTCAGTTATTTGCTCATTTTTTGATATCTTGTTTAAAAGATTGTGAGGTAACTGATTTCTGTTTGAAATGTCTAACATATGAATTGTATAAAATTTTAAAAGACAACATAAATGGTAGATGCACCTTTAACAAAAGCTTAAAAGATAACATTTAAAAAGTTAAAAAGGAAGAAAAATTAAACTTCCCCACCTATAATTAACAATTAGTTTGTTTAGGTTCATACACCAATAATCACATTTGTACAAATCATGTTATATATGTTATTTTGGAGGATTTTTGCTTTCTTTTTCTTTCTTTCTTTCTTCTTCTTTTTTTGGGGGGGGGCTGTGCCATGTGGATCTTAGTTCCCCGACCAAGGATTGAACCTGGGCCCCAGCAGTGAGAGCGCAGAGTACTAACCACTGGACTGCCAGGGAATTCCCTGCTTTCTTAATATACCTTGAAAAACTGTCTGTGTCTGTCAATGTTATTCTTTTGTAACTGTCATAGTCAGAAAAAGAAGAGGGGTGGAATGAAAGGGGGATTGTGCGTGCGCGCACGAGAGAGAGAGAGAGAGAGAGAGAGAGACAGAGAGAGAGATTTAAGGAATTGGCTCATACAATTGTATAGACTGGTAAGTCCAAAATCTATGGCTGGCATGTTAGAGACCCCAGGAATAGCTGAGCTGGTGTTGAGTCTGGAGGCAGTCTGCTGACAGTATTCCCTCTTCCTCAAGAACAATCAATCTTTTTCTTAAGGCCTTCAACTTATTAGATGAGGCCCATTCACATTATGGAGAGTAATCTGCTTTACTTAAAGTCCACTGATTTAAATGCTAACCTCCTTTAAAAAAATATCTTCACAGCAATATCCTGGACATATTTGAGCAAATATCTGGCACAATTGCTTAGCCAAGCTGACACATAAAATTAACCATCACAAAAATATTACTTTCCATGGGTGTGTATATTTCATTTTATTTATGAACTATAGGTTATCTAATCCCCTAAAGTTGGAGATTCAAGTTGCTTCCAATTTTTTTATCCAAATACATAGCACATCTTTGGCTATTTGAGTCATTTTTGTCTTCAAGATCGGTTCACAGAGTGAGGAAAAGAATGCATATTTCTTACTTTTAAAGACTTAACTTCTTATTTCCAAATTGCCCTTGTAGATGGCTTTACCCCTGGAACCATAACTTGAAGACTTTGGAGTAGGGAAAATGCCAGACTGACCTTGATCTTCTCCTTTCTTCCCAAGCTTGCAGGTCACTGGGAACGGGCATGTTGTTGAGCTCCTGGGCCACCTCCTCAATTGAAGAAGTGGCAGAAGCTGGTCCTGAGGCACTTCGCTGGCTGCAGCTGTACATCTACAAGGACCGTGAGGTTACCAAGCAGCTGGTGCGGCGGGCTGAGTGGATGGGCTACAAGGCCATATTTGTGACGGTGGACACACCTTACTTGGGCAACCGCTTCGATGATGTGCGTAACAGGTTCAAACTGCCACCCCAACTCAGGTAATAATGGGTCTCTGATCACTGGGTCCCTGAGCTGGTTTTCTAATTCTCTTTGCTCTTGTCATGATCCAACTCTAAAGACTTTCTCCAGTTTCTACGTGGGTGCCCTGGGGAATTAGATCTTCACAAAATGTTGGTGCCAAAGTATGGTTGACTGGGATTTGTCTAGCGATGATAAGGTCTGGATTCTAGAGATGGTGCCATTGTCCAATATCCACATAATCCTCAGCAAATCACACCCCTTATATGGGTGTCACGTACTTGAGCTATAAAAACAGAGATAGGAATTGCCGTATACTTGTAAAAGTCAAAAAAAAATTATGTCTCAGAGTGCATTAAGGGCTTTGAGTAAGATGAATTTCCATATAGACAGAAGATATCTAATTTAAACTAAACAACAGCTTGTTATTGTGATCCTAATACCCTATTTCTTTGTCTGCTGAAATAAAAAAGCACCCTTTTAATTTTATTTTTATTGTATTTGGAACAACTCTGGCAAGGAAGATTGAAGAAAGCTAAAAGAATGGAGACAAAAGAAGCCACACATTTGCTCCTTCATCTACTACTTCTTCTTTCAGCAATATTCCTCTTTTGTTGTGGTTCACCCATGGATCAAGATTCATTAACTTATTCACTGGTTCATTCATTCTTTGATCCATTTACTCATTCATTCATCTTAGCAAAAACAATGTATCTAATAATCTAAAACTAAACTGTGAGCCCATCCATCAGCAGGGAATTGTTGTCCTTTTCTCTGTAAAAGATTAGAATCATCTTGAGTTAAAACTAGAAACTCAATGGAGTTTATTGAGAAAGACCCCCAACCTCCTTAAGCTACAGATCTCCCCTCCCCTTCGTTTTTACCTTCCCTCAGTTCCCACCAAAATCTGCCCTTATGTTTTTCATAGGGCTAAAACTCTTTGACCAGGAACTCAAATCTTAGTTTTAATGGAGGACATTTTGATGATGGGATTTCAAAGCATCCATCAGAGTACAGGAAATGAGGGATGCCTTCTTTGGAATCCTAGACCTCACTTCAAACGGACTGTTGCTTATTTTGTCTACATATAAAGTTAATCCTTTTAAAAGATCCAAAATCTAAAAGATTCAAAATCAAATCAGCATTCCACATAAGGACAATGATTGTTGGAAGCCAGGAATTCCATATGTATTAGAGAATGGGATGTCTCTCATGCATCACATAAGTCCATAGCCTTATGTAAGTGTCACATAACTGTCATATAGCTCTGCTGTATGTAAACTTATTTAAGTATAAGCTACTGTGCATAAAATCTTGCTGTTAAACCATAAGTAAATGAGCTGTGTGATGTTATCTCCGTGACACTTCTAGGTAGGTTTAAGATATTATTTCTGTATGGGATACTGTCAATGGCCCAATGACAAAGTGCTCCCCTGACAGCTGTCAATCACCCCGCTCCATGCATCCCAGACACTGAATTGCACAAACATCCTGTCTTTCTAAGAGAACAAAAACAAAAACAAACGTCCCTGACATATTCCTACTTCTTGCCAAATTCGTCAGAAAGTAGATGGTTTCAAATTTCCTTAATATGAAACCTGTATTCACATTATTTCTCTATTTTGGTTGCTTTCATTTTTAGATTTTCTAAAATAATTAGTTTCCCAGTATTTAGGCTTCTGACAGGAAGTGTCCCTCATTGTTTTGCTTTGGCCGTTTAAAAAGGAATTTACTATTCCTTTTCCTCCTCCTCTTACCACTTCTACTAGCAAGAACAACAATAATAAATAATACAGTAGGTTTTCTTTAAGCTTAGGAAACAGTTTCTTGCTCAGGATAACAAGTGGTTCAGAGCGGTATCTACTTAGATGGTGGATGACATGTGTTAATTCTGGCCGGTATCTCTTGCTCCTGGGTGCCAGGGCCATTTAGCCAGGAATGGGAAGGCTGCTTTGCTTTTTCCCCCTTTTTGCTCCCAGGCTCCTGCCCAGATGACGTGAGGGACTGGGAGACAAAGGCCCTTTTCAGCTGTCAATGTGCACAGGAGTGGCCACGGCTCCCCAGCTTGTCACATCTCCCGTCTGAAGATGATCAAATAATGAGCCACACATCCAGGCTACGGGTAACACAGGAAACACCCCTTGCTGGTGCCCTGGCCCCCAGTGCATACACTGGCCCTGTTTGTCCCTGTGGGCTTCAGGGGGGCAGCACCCTGGGGCCCACATTCAGCAGTGAAGGCAGAGCACATGATGGGAGGCCCAGGCTTCCGCTGGAGGCCACATGCTACCAAAAAGCTCATCTGTTACAGCCTGATATGAAATCAGGTTTCTTTCCTCAACTGACCTGACTCACAGAAGGTGAAGCCGGGCTGTTCAGAATGAGGTTTGGCAGGCAAGGGAGGCAGGAAATCCAGAGGAGAATGAGTCTGTAAAGCGGCGGCTCCTTCCAACCCTCACGGCTTCCTCTGCCTGGAGGGGAGGGGGCGGGACCTGACTCCTGGCGTCTGGGACCAGCCAGAGTTCAGGAGTTTGGTAATCTCTGCTTGGTCCATATGCAAAACACACATATGTGTGCAGTATAAGTGGCCCAGAGGTCCCCGAAACTCAGGGGGAGTAAAGCGAATTCTCGTCTGCTCTCGGCAGAGGAGAGGATTGAAGCCAATTCACCAGACTGGTTCCTGAGGCTCTGAGGCAGGGACCTTCTTCCATCTCCATGCCCCACAGAGGTGGCTCATTTATCCCGGGTTAAGATTTGGCTCTTCAGTGCAGCATCAAGGCAGTTAAAAGAAAAGAAATTTCCAATCATCGACTAAGATCAAGGTAAATCATAACACCTACACTTTTGATGATTTGCCCAGGGACATGCTTCCTTATGCCCTGAAATGATGTATTCATCACAACAGCCAGAGCACAGCCCACAAAAAGAGATCAGAATGCACTGTCTTCCCCGGTCTCTCTGGATAAAAGTGGCCAGTGAGTGTCCCCCTTGCTTCTCTGATCTCATTGCCCAGCTCCCTCAACTTCATTCACTCTTCCTAGAATCTCTGGCTTTCCTACTGTTCTTTCAACATGCCAAAGACACCTGCCCCTTAGAGCCTCAGAATTGACTCTTCCCTCTGCCTGTAAAGTTCTTTCCCCAAATCAATGCATAACTAACTTCACTTCCTTTACATTTTGACATCAGAGGTGACTCTACATGTCTTTATGTTGGGAAACAAAAACTAAACAGTAGAGATCAGAATAGAGACACAATATGTGTGGGGATCCTGGGTTGTGGAGGTGGAGGGGAGAAAAGGATTTGAAGGAGGACTTTGTACATGACCCAACAGCCTCTGAATTATTTGGTTAGGAAATTGTTCACAGTATAATTCACATAATATTAAGCAGAATAATGACCTCCCAAAGATGTCCATGTTTTGATCCCTAGAACCTGTGAATATGTTATTAATATTTTACATGGCAAAATGGACTTTGCAGATGTGATTAAGTCAAGGACCTCAAGATGGGATAATTATTCTGGATTATCACAGTAATGGAAAGCATTCTTATAAGAGCAAAGCAGGAGGGTCAAAGTCAGAGAAGGAGATGCAATAGGAGAAGCAGAGATATGAGTGATAGCATCGGGAATCAGGGACTGTAGGTGGTTTCTAGAAGCTAGACAAGGAAAGGAAATGGATTCTCCCCTACAGCTTCTGGAAGGAAAACAGCCCTAACGACACCTTGAGTTTAGTCCAATGAGATACATTTTGGACTTCTGACCTCCAGAACTGTAATATGATAAATTTGTGTCACTTTAAAGCCTCTAGGTGTGTGTGTGTTATAGCAGCAACAGGACACAACTACAAAAGCACAGATCTGCCAATTTCCTCTATATCTTCTCATTGAGACCATGTTTACCATATTTAAACTTTCAAGTTAAGCATCTACCAGATTGCATTCCTCTTATTCTGCTCTTTTTTTTCCTTTCTTTTGTATAGCACTTATATTCTAACATGCTCCATAAATTACTTATTATGTTCCTTGTTTAGTTTCTGTCTCCCTTGCTTAGAATATCAACCCTAGGTGGCCAGGCATTTTTGACCATTTTACTAAAACACTGGCACATAGTAGGTGCTAAATAAGTAAGGTTGAATCAGTCAATAAAAATGTGCTAAATCATAGGAGATTTACCCAATAAAGCAAGAAGTTGAACAAGGGTTTGGGCTCATACTTAAAATCCTTGACCTGAACCTTTCTTCCAACTGCCCAGCCACATTGAAGAAGAAATTAGCAGGGCTATGCAATCAATAGAGATGTTTTCCTAACCACAGAATTAAATGCTAGTATTCCATGCACCAATTTCTATAATGTATTATGAATGTCCCTCTCTCATATTGTGTTGATACCGTGTGTTATACCGTTTGTTATTTTATAGTTTGTTTCCCACAGTGGAGACATATGGCTTTATCTTTATATCTTTAATGTCACATTATCAATACTTACAATGCAAAATATTGTATATTTCTCAGTAATAGTCATCTTTATCAACGTTACAACTGGTTATTTAATAAAGTTAACTTTCTTTAGTAGTTGTTACCTTTTTATAATACTAACTTACTAAAAACTAAGATCATTTTTATATTAGATTAAAAAGCATATTTGGGGGCCATTCAAGGCACAATGAGTCTCTTACAAAGAAGAAATACTATCCCTTGCCTTTGGATCATTAAACAGATTGGGATTTGGAGAATTAAGTCCCAAGTAATCATGTTATTATTTTGATGTTGCCCTTTTCCTTCCTTATGAAATGGAGTACTTTGGTTATCAGAAGCCGCTTTAAGTGTTTTTCTGTGTATATGTCATAATTCTAATAAAAATAGCATTCATGGAGGTTTCCTTCAGAGCCATGGGTAAAACACTCCATCGTGGGTCTCTGTCAAGATATCTGAAAACTTTTTCTTGGCTTCTGGCTTTGAACAACGTTTTAGAGTAACAACAAGGCTTCATTGTGCCCTGAAATTTCTGTAAGGCAACATTCATTCAAGTGTTGATCTGCATTTCACCATCCAAGAATAACAACAGTTATTTATATAATTTTATCCATGTTTCTGTTTTTTCCTATCCATTTCACCCTTTCACCCCACCCCTGCTGAAACACTGCAGCTTGTTTGGGATGGGGGTGGGGTGCTATGCAGAGAATATACACATACAGATATTATTCTTATTTTTCCCCCTGGTTTTGCTATAGGATAGACAGACTGGACCTTTTTCTTATTAACAATATTATTTAGGAGTTTGGCATTTAATATCACTTAATATCATTTCTAAGTAATGGAATAGCTCTCCATAGTAAGGGTATGTTTATTGATCAGAAGGTTAGCTTAATTAAGGTTAGGATGACCACAGAAGACCAAAGTCTTTGATAAAATGTACAACCATAAGTGGGTTGATTAAAAAAAAAACCAAGTATTTCAGCTAAAATCCAAACCAAAACTCAGCAAATAGATGGATACCAGTATGACTCTCATGGAGCTGGAATTTTCTGTGATATTTAATGGCCACCTGAGTCAATGAAATTATTAGACTAACTATTCAATCCTTATTGAGAAAACTTTGCCAGTGGTTGAAAAGAGTTACTTGGGATATGAATGTTCATGTCCTTATGTTAATAGATGCCACCCAAGCTACACAACCAGCTATTTTAGCTGAAAGCACACTAAAAGCATTAAACCTAATTTTGTATTGAAGTCTTATGATTCACTCTCTTTTTTTTTTTTTTTTTTTTTTGGCTGCACAGTGCAGCATGCGGGATCTTAATTTCCCAACCAGGGATTGAACCCATGCCCCCTGCAGTGGAAGCATGGAGTCTTAACCACGGGACCGCCAGGGAAGTCCTGAAGTCTTATGATTCTCTTAAAAAATTTAAAAATAGTGTGCCTATGTGCTTCTAAGTTTATATAAAAATTGCTATAGCCTTGGCTCCGAGATCCTTTCTGTGTTCAGTGGCAGAGCCAGTGGAAGGGAATAAAAACCTATGACTAAGCGAGAGATACAGTTGTACTTTTATGCAAAGAAGACATTTGCTAGCATGGTAATTTATAATGTGCAGAACAACAAGGTGAGTCCAGATCATTGTCATCATTCAAAATCAGCTTTTTAGAGAAATGAAGTAGGTAATTGGATTTGGGTCTGTAGGGCAGGTAAGTCACATGGATGGTGCCATTGTGTATCCAGATGGCCATCAATCCAGTTAGTGGTCAGAGGTGCAGGCAGGAAAGACTTTATCCCTAGCTTGGAGAACTGCCAAAATCTAGCCAAGATATCAGTATATTAGACTAAGAGAAAAGACTTCAGGTATAGAGTAAGCCAGTAGCAGAGTCTTACAGGTGAATTAGAAAAATACTGTTCTAAGCTGGGTTAACAAAATTAGACATAGGAGAAGGCAGCAACTCAATGGGGTGTGTCTCAGTTTGGGTTCCTTTAGGAGCAGAGTGAAAGGCACTGTTTTAAGTACAAGTAGTTCTTTTGGAAGATGAAAGGAATAAGGAAGAGGTGCAAGGGAGGGGAGGTAGTGAACAATGGGCATGTTTTCAAGACAGCTACAGCTATGGGCAACTAAAATTTAACCCTGCTGGGAAACTCTGGGAGATCTTGTAGAATACTTCTCAGAGTTAGTCTGCCTATGTGTGAAGAAGCTGGGGTATTTATATACCAACACCCTTGACAAGTTGAGTCCTCTGCGTAGATGGTGACTCAGGCTCCAAGAGCAAGAAAAAGTCATATGTATTAGTCAGGTTCTCCAGAGAAACAGAACCAATAGGATATCCATATCTATATATTAGTATCTATATCTATAGAAAGATTTAGTATGAGGGATTGGCTCACACAATTATGGAGGCTAAGAAATCCCACAATCTACTATCTACACGCTGGAGGCCCAGGAAAGTCAGAGTAGTTCAAGTCCAAATCCGAAAGCCTGAGAACTAGGGGAGCCAATGGTATAAGTCCCAGTCTGAGTGTGAAGGCCCAAGAACTGGGGGCCCATAGTGTAAGTCCTGGTCAAGCCAGAAGGTTTGACAACCAATAGCTCCAATGTGCAAGAGCAGGAGATGATGGACGTCCCAGCTCAAACTGAGAGAATGAATTTGTCCTCCCTCCACCTTTTTGTTCTATTTGGGGCCTCAACAGATTGTAAGATGCCCACCCACATCTTTCCTCAGTCTACTGATTTAAATGCTAATCTCACAGACACACCCAGAAATAATGTTCTACCCAGTTACCTAGGCATCCCTTAGCCCAGTCAAGCTGACAAAACTAACCATCACATCACAGGCAAAGTAAGGAAGGTCTTGATAATTGGAAAACTCATGTCTTGTTCAGGATTTTCTGGAAGATTTGGGAGTCTGAGTCAGCAGGGAGAGAGCCTCAGAGAAAGCAACTAAATGGCGGAGGGAAAAGCAAGAGCTGACAACTCATTTGCTGGGAAACACTTCCCAATTCTCCCTATGCCCACCACCACCACCACCACGCTAATAGTAGGACAGGGAAAAGAGTCTACAGCAAGAACAGATAGAAGTTGTTAACACATGTTACTGCAGTTCCAGTCTCCTCTAGAATTTTCCACAAGGACTTTGAAAGATTTCTGAAGTCAAATGCAATTGCCAGAATGCAATTGAGATCTGAGTGAAGAAAATGTAATTAGGAGTCAAGAGACCCAGTTTGGAACTCAAATGCTGCCTTAGCTAGTTTTATACTTGGGGGCATCTCATTCTGCAGCTCTGGTTTTATTTTCTACATAAAATAGGAATTATAGAGTATCAATTTTATTTTCCAGAAGCTTTTAAAATTGTGGCTATATGAATGCCCTTTGTAAATTGTGATGCGCCAAGCAAGTGTTCATCTTTATGCTTAGTATGCATTGCTGGCTGAAAATAGCATCAAATTTATTGTTTATATTCATAAAGTGGCTTAAAAATGTAGAAATATTTAAACTTGGCCAAACATTTCTCCTTTAAACTGATTTATTTATGTAAAAAACCTAAGATGTAAAATAAACTGTAAGTGACCAATTAAGTCCACTCGATTGTCACATTTAGCCTGGAATCATCCACCAAAACATGGAAAATGTAAATGCAATCAATCTGTAGATGGTTGAAGAGTGAACAGCCCATTGATTTGAAAAGGGAACTCTGTTTTTTTTTTTCATTGAATGAGTCATTGTAACGATATCTTTAACTTTGGGAAATATCTCATTTTATGCAATTCTTTATTTCAGAATGAAAAATTTTGAAACCAATGATTTAGCATTTTCTCCCAAGGAAAATTTTGGAGACAACAGTGGACTTGCTGCATATGTGGCTAAAGCAATAGACCCATCTATCAGCTGGGAGGATATTAAATGGCTGAGAAGACTGACATCCCTGCCCATTGTTGCAAAAGGCATTTTGAGAGGTTTGTTTATTTCTCTACTTGAGTTCACCATGATTTTATGATTCTTTATGGATATGATCATAATACTTTTTCAGGGAAAATAATCAGGAAAAATGAGTATGGAAATAGAGACATCTTATCTCTCAATTCTCCCTTTTGGTGTTAGTGAGTAAATATTTCCTTCTTCTTAGGTAGTATTCTGAAGGAGAACAGGATTCTCATGAATTAAGAAGTTACCTTTTCTAAAGAATTGGGATGCCATTGCCTTATTTCGGAACTGTCATTAAATCACAGAGCTTGGCAAAATCTAGGTAGAAGGTCTTGAGTTCATTGCTTTGGTTGAAAGCTGCCAACAGCTGCTCTAAGACAACAAAAAGCCCCAAGGATGATATTATGACAGCCAGACCTTTTTAAAGAACATTTTCTAGTTTTGTCCTGTTCCCTCCCAGTACCAATGACTAGAACTGACTTTCTGAGTGTGGTGAATCCCACATCACCTCCCTTTAAAGAAAGGCTGACAAGAACATTAAAATCCTCAAATATCAAGCCATAAGTATTAAGGAACTTGACCACTTCCCCAGTATCCACATGTATGCAAATCCCGCAGGGAGGTACCAATGACTATAATAATTTGGAGTGTAAATGTGTTCACCCACAAAAATGTTTTCTTGCCTTTGAAAACATTCCTTAAGTACTGTTATATGAATAATTGCCCCAAACATATTATTTTAAATGGAAATGTTTAAGTTAGTGTCTCTGGGTTGAGAGATTCTATTAACTTATCTCAGGGTTAACAACGACATAGAATCAAAACTTTTTCATAGGCTTTACTTGAATATGTATGAGTCCCATAGCCCCTATTTATAAAACTCTATGCATGTCCTCGACTTTATTTAATATTCTGTACACAAAAATAAGCTAATACAAGTAAAAGAATGGACCTAATGAAGCTTTTAAGTAGTGGAGATATGTTTAAATCCAGATCTGTCTTAATCTGTGATTTTAAAACAAAATTGTCACATTATTTCCTGTTGACCATTGTCTTAGTTCAAAATTTCTGTGGATTATACTTCATTGAGCATACCCTGATATTACAGACACCTTTAAACAACAGTTTCACTGACCTTGCTTGCATCCATATTGTAGTCCATGATTGTTAGTGCTACTTCCTGTAGCTATATTCAACTGTAGATACTAAAGTATTAACCTGAAGATCTGCCCCATTCTTCATTCATCCATTCAATTATTCACTCACTTATTCATTTCACAAACATTTATCATGCTTACTGTGTGCTAAAATAAAATAATTTGAGGTCCTTGGCCTAAAGGACACCCCATTCTTGTGAGAGACAGACATAAAAGCAAGAATTTGGGTGCAATAAGATGTTAACAGGTGCTGAGATTGAAATCTATGCAGCATAAGGGTGAGGGTGAAAATAGGGTTTAGACAATTATAAAAGTGAGTTAGGGAAGGTTTCATTACAGAATGAAAGCTGATCCTTGAGTTTTGCCATGATATCAGGTCAAAAGACTCTTTTTCAGACTTCAATCGTGACAAAACACAGCAGTCACAAGTTAACAATGTTAAAACATATAAGCCATATTAGAGAACGTAGACTTTAAGATTGTTGAGGACCACTAAGAATACTGACCAGGGAAGCCGCCTCATCAGATTAGCATCTTAGAAAAATCATGCTTTGTGTCATGGACCTTCTCAATGGAGGTGGCAAAGCTGTGGTCAAGGAGGCTATTTAGGAAACTGCTGTTGCCCAGACAAGAGATGATTGTGGCTGACCTCCAGTAATGGCAGTGAGGAATCTGAGAGAGTGTAGTTATTTTACAAAATTAGTTCTGTTTCAAGTATTTAATTCACTCTCATCACAGAAGCTGGCTTAAAAACACCAAGGTCATTTAATTTTTTTAACCAACTTTTCAATTTTGGATTCCCAGTATATATAATTTTCTACAACTTTGTCCTCTAGGATATGACATAAATCTATTGAATTAGACTTTACTATCATGTGTTATTTTAAAAAAAATACTTTGGGGCTTCCCTGGTGGCGCAGTGGTTGAGAGTCTGCCTGCTGATGCAGGGGACATGGGTTTGTGCCCCAGTCCGGGAAGATCCCACATGCTGCAGAGCAGCTGGGCCCGTGAGCCATGGCCGCTGAGCCTGCGCGTCTGGAGCCTGTGCTCCACAATGGGAGAGGCCACAGCAGTGAGAGGCCCGCGTACCGCAAAAAATAATAATAATAATAATAAATAAATACCTTGGCTTCTAGAACTTCATTCTATGGTCATTTTTACCAAGGACCACCACCACCACCATCACCTCTCTTTTTTCTTCTTATCCATATGTATTATTTACTTGCTTGTCATATTTTCATTATGTTTTGCACCCAGTACACAGTCCAAATGTTTGTTAAGTAAAATCCTCAGTGAAAACTGCATGAATGTCTGTAATTAGAGAGAGCACAAAAGCAAGAGAAGGAGAGATAGGGCATTTGGCATTTGAAAGGAAATAACTTATCTATACATGTACAGTTTACATTGTCTAGTTTCTCTGTAACTATTCATTTCATTTATTTAACAAACAAGGATCATCACTATGACAACAGCTACATCAGGTGGTACACATGCTCAATCTGGGTGGAGGGGAGACAGGTGTGGCAAGGCCAGTTGTGGGAAATCCAGGTGTCAATATTTCACAGATCTTCATCCAGAAGTCACATGGACTGACTGAGAGTCATCTATCCTCCTTCATTTCCATTTTCCCAGAAAGACACAGATTATATTTGTAGGAACATGAAATCATGGGCAACTGAGAAGATCTCAGTGAAACATCCCCCCTTACCACCATTTTAAGAATTGCATTCTAATGAATGCAAATTGGACTGCAAGATGTAATCTCTTGCTGTGGTTAAACTCTGCCTTTGGAAAACTAACACAGACTCCAAACATGTACTTGAAGCAGGATTAGGTCTTTGCCAGAACTCACACTAACAAATGGCATTTGAGCAGACATATGCTTTTTAGAGTTGTGGGTTTTTTTAATTAAAAAAAAATTAAACTAGGCTGTCTCACTTCGGTAATGGATTTTGGTCTCTCAGAAACTTCTCTAACTCATTATTTTCCTATCTACAGTTTTTAAAGACATTTTCAAAGAATATTCAGTGTTCCTGGATTGTGTTTAAAGCTGCTGCCATGGAGCTAGGATTTAGTTACTAAACTCCTGTTGAGATAGCACAGAGTCCTGAGTTAGAAACTCCAAGGGCTTGAGGGTAAATCTTGAGTACTTACATTTCACTTTGGTATTTTAGATTAAGTATGGAAATAATGTGTTAATAAGATAGGAAATAGTGCTGTTCACTATTGACTATTGTGTTTGTCGATCAATTAGTGTATTAACTGGCAAATCAACAAATGTGGAATGGCATACCAGTAAACTCTAGGGATTAATGAAAATATCAAGGATTCATCAACATTTTGCTAAAGCCATTTTGACTCTCTCATTAAGGAAACATTTTTTCTCTCTGGGTTAAAATAAAATGTAAAACTATGGACAAGATTTCATAAGCAAGTAGTGAAAGGGGCTCGTATCTGGTCCTAAATGATTACTTTCTTTTTTTCTCTAGATACTCATGATCCTATCTGCTGAGCAAATCACTCTGTCATTTCTCCCTACATTCCCAGCATTGCCTGGAAGGACACAGAAAACCACTTGAAATGATAGAAAACAACAAACTATGACTTAAGTAGCACTTACTTCAAAATGAAAGGCTCATAATAACCATAATCCTCACTAGGATGAAAATTTATTGTTATAAACAAAACCCAAACAAACTTGCCAAAAGTATCCAGCAAATGAATCTTCTTCTATCTACTCATCTTCTTAGTTAACGCTCCCTGCACCATCAGATGAAAATAATAATAATAATAGTGCATATTCATCTGAGTGCTCAACATGTGTCAGGCACTTTCGAAGTATTCATTCAACTCCTTTAATCCACAAACCAATCTTATGTGCATCTTTATACCCATTTTGTAATTTAGTATACTGATGCACAAGAAAAAGTTAAATAACTTGCCACTTACACGGCAAGCAAGTAGCAGATACAGGATTCAAATATAAGTGGTCTTATTACAAAGCCTAAAGTGTAATCTCTTTTTCATACTGTGTAGGATCAGTTTATTGACAGTATTCAATATCTCAAAACACAGGTTATAGCTACATGGTGGCAGGTATCTGCATATACATAGGAGGATTTCGTACATCTTCAATCACGGGGTTCATATATAGTTCATATATTTTGATTTTTTAACTTTTGATTTTATGTTTGGTATCACATACACAACTAGATAACCAGGGCAATTCCAAATACATTTTACATTGTTCATTAAGGTTACTTATGGTTATATCTAGACTTTTAGAAAAATACCACACTACATCTCTTTATCAGAGTAGTAAACTCATGCAGACATTAAAGCTGAGCTAGCCAATATGGCAGCCACTAGCCAAATGTGGCCATTCAAGTTAATTAAAATTAAATAAAGGTAAAATTCCAGTTTCTCACTTACACTGCCACACTCCCATTACTCTATGGCTACATGTGCTATTTTATGGAATCACACAGATCTGGAACATTTCTATCATCACAGCAAAGTTTGATTGGACTGCACTGTATTAAGGCTGTGTCTTTAGAGAACCATTTTCCAAACATGTTTTAAATGATGGTATATTGGGCTTTTGGTTCAAAAAACTCTTACCAAAACTAAGACCCCACTGAAATTAAAGTATAGAAGTCCAAAAATACGTAACACTTATGACAAAAAAGCAAAGGAAAATAAGAGGCACAAACAGCAGAGAAACCTCAAGAAATTTATGAAAGAAACAAAATGTAAGAGGTCGGGTTGACAGGAGGAAAATGAAAAGAAAACTGCCTCTGCAGGTAGTCTTTATGGGAACCCTGACAGCAGGAGCAAGTCATATAATGGGATGCCTCAAGGGGCTCTGGGTGTCTAGTGTGACAGAGATGGGGGATGAAAAGTGGAAACTGAAAAGCAAGGGGATTAATTGGAGTTCTGTTTGTGAAGCTCACATACCAGCCAATAATCCTGTCCCCCTAGTGCAATAATAGGCAACTTGGCATAGTAGCTTGCTCCTTTTTAATGAACTAAATGGGTGCTGGGACAACCTATGGGTGGATGACCTTCACAACATGCCATGATACTGTCCTTATTCTGACACTGAAGTTCACAGTCCAGTAGCCCCTCAGTTGACTTTCCTTGTCTTGTCCCACATGGAGTTCCAAGAATTTCTTCTCCAGGCAAAGACTTGGCAGGAATAAAATTGATTTGCAAAACAGCTCCAGAAGACTATATTAGCTCCCTAGTCTTTCTTCTTTGTATATAAGTGGAAAGTTTAACATCACAAGGCATTTCAGAATGCCTTGATTTAATATACAATATTTGTTTTTCTCTTTCTAACTTACTTCACTCAGTATGACAGTCTCTAGGTCCATCCATGTCTCTACAAATGATCCAATTTCATTCTTTTTTATGGCTGAGTAATATTCCATTGTATATATGTACCACATCTTCTTTATCTACTTGTCTGTCAATGGGCATTTAGGTTGCTTCCATGACCTGGCTATTGTAAATAGTGCTGCAATGAGAATTGGGATGCATGTGGCCTTTTGAATTATGGTTTTCTCTAGGTATATGCTCAGTAGTGGGATTGTTGGGTCATATGGTAATTCTATTTTTAGTTTTTTAAGGAAGCTCCATACTCTTCTCCATAGTGGCTGTATCAATTTACATTCCCACCAACAGTGCAAGAGGGTTCCCTTTTCTCCACACAATCTCCAGCATTTGTTGTTTGTAGATTTTCTGATGATGCCCATTCTAACTGGTGTGAGGTGATACCACATTGTAGTTTTGATTTGCATTTCTCTAATAATTAGTGATGTTGAGCACTTTTTAATGTGCTTCTTGGCCATCTGTAGGTCTTCTTTGGAGAAATGTCTATTTAGGTCTTCTGCCCATTTTTGGATTGGGTTGTTTGTGTTTTTTTAATATTGAACTGCATGAAATGCTTGTATATTTTGGAGATTAATCTTTGTCCGTTAATTCGTTTGCAAATATTTTCTCCCAATTTGAGGGTTGTCTTTTCGTCTTGTTTATAGTTTCCTTTGCTGTGCAAAAACTTTTAGGTACCATTAGGTTCCATTTAGTTTTTCTCTGTTTTTATTTCCATTACTTTAGGAGGTGGGTCAAAAAATATCTTGCTGTGATTTATGTCAAAGAGTGTTTTTCCTATGTTTTTCTCTAAGAGTTTTATAGCATCTGGCCTTATATTTAGGTCTTTAATCAATTTTGAGTTTATTTTTGTGTATGGTGTTAGGGAATGTCCTAAGTTCATTCTTTTACATGTAGCTGTCCAGTTTTCCCAGCACCACTTATTAAAGAGACTGTCTTTTCTCCATTGTATATCCTTGCCTCCTTTGTCATAGATTAGTTAACCATAGGTGTGTGGGTTTATCTCTGGGCTTTCCATCCTGTTCCACTGATCTATATTTCAGTTTTTGTGCCAGTACCATATTGTCTTGATGACTGTAGCTTTGTAATTTAGTTTGGACTCAGGGAGTCTGATTCCTCCACCTCTGTTTTTTCCCCTCAGAAAATATTGCTTTGACTATTGCTTTGACTATTCGGGGTCTTTTGTGTCTCCATACAAATTTTAAGAGTTTTTGTTCTAGTTCTGTAAAAAATGTCATTGGTAATTTGAAAGGGATTTCACTGAATCTGTAGATTACTTTGGGTAGTATAGTCATTTTCACAATATTGATTCTTCCAATCCAAGAACATGGTATATCTCCCGATCTGTTTTTTGTTTGTTTTGTTTTGTTGTTTGTTTTGGTTTTTTTTAACGTCTTTATTGGAGTATCATTGCTTTACAATGGTGTGTTAGTTTCTGCTTTATAACAAACTGAATCAGCTATACATAAACATATAACCCCATATCTCCTCTCTCTTGCATCTCCCTCCCACCCTCCCTATCCCACCTCTCTAAGGGGACACAAAACACCAAGCTGATGTCCCTGTGCTATGCAGCTGCTTCCCACTAGCTATTTATTTTACACTTGGTAGTGTGTATGTCCATGCCACTCTCTCACTTAGTCCCAGCTTACCCTTCCCCCTCCCCGTGTCCTCAAGTCCATTCTCTACATCTGAGTCTTTATTCTTGTCCTGCTCCTAGGTACATCAGGAACAATTTTTTTTTTAGATTCCATATATATGTGTTAGCATATGATATTTCTTTTTCTCTTTCTGACTTACTTCACTCAGTATGACAGAATCTAGGTCCATCCACCTCACTACAAATAACTCATTTTCATTTCCTTTTATGGCTGAGTAATATTCCATTGTATATATGTGCCATATCTTCTTTATCAATTCATCTGTCGATGGACACTGAGGTTGCTTCCATGTCCCGGCTATTGTAAATAGTGCTTCAATGAACACTGGGATACATGACTCTTTTTGACTTATGGTTTTCTCGGGGTATATGCCCAATAGTGGGATGCTGGGTTGTATGGTAGTTCTATTTTTAGTTTTTTTAAGGAACCTCCATACTGTTCTCCTTAGTGGATGTACCAATTTACATTCCCATCAACAGTGCAAGAGGGTTTCCTTTTCTCCACACCTCTCCAGCATTTATTGTTTGTAGAATTTTTGATGATGGCCATTCTGACCAGTGTGAGATGATACCTCATTGTAGTTTTGACTTGCATTTCTCTAATGATTAGTGATGTTGAGCATCCTTTCATGTGCTTGTTGGCAAACTGTATATCTTCTTTGGAGAAATGTCTATTTAAGTCTTCTGCCCATTTTTGTATTATGTTGTTTGTTTTTTTGATATTGAGCTGCATGAACTGTTTGTATATTTTGGAGATTAATCCTTTGTCAGTCACTTCGTTTGCAAATATTTTCTCCCATTCTGAGTTTTGTCTTTTCATCATGTTTATAGTTTCCTTTGCTGTGCAAAAGCTTTTAAGTTTCATTAGGTCCTATTTGGGTTCTTTTTGTTTTTACTTCCATAACCTAGGAGGTGGGTCAAAAAGGAAATTGCTGTGATGTAAGTCATACAGTGTTCTGCCTATGTTTTCCTCTAAGAGTTTTATAGTGTCTGGTTTTACATTTAGGTCTCTAATGCATTTTGAGTTTATTTTTGTGTTCCGTGTTATGGAGTGTTCTAATTTCATTCTTTTACATGTAGCTGTCCAGTTGTCCCAGACCACTTATTGAAGAGGTTGTCTTTTCTCCACTGTATATTCTTGCCTCCTTTATCAAAGATAAGGTGACCATATGTGTGTGGGTTTACCACTGGGCTTTATATTCTGTTCTACTGATCTATAGTCCTGTTTTTGTGCCAAAAACCATACTGTCTTGATTACTGTAGCTTTGTAGTATAGTCTGAAGTCTGGGAGCCTGATTCCTCCAGCTCCGTTTTTCTTTCTCAAGATTTCTTTGCCTATTTGGGGGTTTTTGGGTTTCCATAAAAATTGTGAAATTTTTTGTTCTTGTTCTGTGAAAAATGCCATTTGTAGTTTGATAGGGATTTCATTGAATCTGTAGATTGCTTTGGGTAGTATAGTATTTTCACAATACTGATTCTTCAAATCCAAGAACATGGTATATCACTCCATCTTTTTGTGTCACCTTTAATTTCTGTCATCAGTGTCTTACAGTTTTCTGCATACAGGTCTTTTGTCTCCTTAGGTAGGTTTATTCCTAGGTATTTTATTATTTTTGCTACAATGATGAAATGGATTGTTTCCTTAATTTCTCTTTCTGATCTTTTGTTGTTAGTGTATAGGAATGCAAGAGACTTCTGTGCATTAATATTGTATCCTGCAACTTTACCAAATTCATTGATTAGCTCTAGTAGTTTTCTGGTGACATCTTTAGGATAATCTATGCATAACGTCATGTCATCTGCAAACAGTGACAGTTTTACTTTTTCTTTTCTGATTTGGATTACTTTTATTTCTTTTTCTTTTCTCATTGTCGTGACTAGGACTTCCAGAACTATGTTGAATAATGGTGGTGAGAATGGACAACCTTGTCTTCTTTCTGATCTTAGAGGAAATGCTTTTAGTTTTTCACCATTGAGAATGATGTTTGCTGTGAGTTTGCCGTATATGGCCTTTATTATGCTGAGGTAGGTTCCTTCTATGCACACTTTCTGGAGAGTTTTTATCATAAATTGGTGTTGAATTTTGTCAGAAGCTTTTCTGCATCTATTGAAATGATCGTATGGTTTTTATTCTTCAATTTGTTAATATGGTGTATCACATTGTTTTATTTGCATATATTGAAGAATCCTTGCACCCCTGCGATAAATCCCACTTGATCATGATGTATGATCCTTTTAATGTATTGTTGGATTCTGTATGCTATTATTTTGTTGAGGATTTTTGCATCTATTTTCATCAGTGATATTACTCTGTAATTTTCTTTTCTTGTATTATCTTTGTCTGGTTTTTATGTCAGGGTGATGGTGGCCTCGTAGAATGAATTTGGGAGGGGTCCTCCCCCCACAATTTTTTGGAAGAGTTTGAGAAGGATGGGTGTTAGCTCTTCTCTAAATTTTGAAAAATTCACCTGTGAAGCCATCTGGTCCTTGACTTTTGTTTGTTGGAAGATTTTTAATCACAGTTTCAATTTCATTACTTGTGATTGGTCTGTTCATATTTTCTATTTCTTCATGGTTCAGTCTTGGAAGGTTATATTTTTCTAAGAATTTTTCTATTTCTTCCAGGTTGTCCATTTTATTGGCATAGAGTTTCTTGCAGTAGTCTCTTAGGATGCTTTGCCAGTTGTAACTTCTTTTTCTAATTTATTGATTTGAGTCCTCTCTCTCTTTATCTTGCTGAGTCTTGTTAAAGGTTTATCAATTTTGTTTAACTTCTCAAAGAACCAGCTTTTAGTTTTATTGATCTTTGCTATTATTTTCTTTGTTTCTATTTCATTTTTTCTGCTCTGATCTTTGTGATTTCTTTCCTTATACTAACTTTGGGTTTTGCTTGTTCTTCTTTCTCTAGTTCCTTTAGCTGTAAAAGTTGTTTGTTTATTTGAGATATTTCTTGTTTCTTGAGGTAGGAATGTATTGCTATAAACTTCCCTCTTGGAACTGCTTTTGCTGCATCCCATAGGTTTGAATCATCTTGTTTTCATTGTCATTTGTCTCTAGGTACTTTTTTATTTCCTCTTTGATTTCTTCAGTGATCCATTGGTTATTTTGTAATGTATTGTTTAACCTCCATGTGTTTGTGTGTTTTACGTTTTTTCACCTGTAATTTATTTCTAATCTCATAGCATTGTTGTCGGAAGAGATGCTTGATATGATTTCAATTTTCTTAAATTTACCAAGCCTTGATTTGTGACCAAGATGTGATCTATCCTGGAGAATGTTCCACGTGCATTTGAGAAGAAAGTGTATTCTGCAATATTCAGATGGTACGTCCTATAAATATCAATTAAATCTATCTGGTCTACTGTGTCATGTAAAGCTGTGTCTCCTTATTAATTTTCTGTCTGGAAGATCTCTCCATTGGTGTAAGTGAGGTGCTAACGTCCCCCACTATTATTGTGTTATTGCTGATTTCCTCTTTTATATTTGTTAGCAGTCGCCATATGTAGTGTGGTGCTCCTATGTTGGGTGCATATATATTTATAATTGTTATATGTTCTTCTTGGATTGATCCCTTGATCATTATGGAGTGCCCTTCCTTGTGTTTTGTATCATTCTTTATTTTAAGGTCTATTTTATATGATATGAGTATTGCTACTCCAGCTTTCTTTTGATTTCCATTTACATGGAATATCTTTTTCCATCCTCTCACCTTCAGTCTGTATGTGTCCCTAGGTCTGAACTGGGTCTCTTGTAGACAGCATATATATGGGTCTTGCTTTTGTATCCATTCAGCAAGCCTGTGTCTTTTGGTTGGAGCATTTAATCCATTCACTTTTAAGCAATTATCGATATGTGTGTCCTTATTACCATTTTCTTAATTGTTTTGGGATTGTTTTTGTAGGTCCCTTTCTTCTCTTGTGTTTCCCACTTAGAGAAGTTCCTTTAACCTTTGTTGTAGAGCTGGTTTTGTGGTGCTGAATTCTTTTAGCTTTTGCTTGTCTGTAAAGCTTTTCATTTTTCTGTTGAACCAGAATAAGATCCTTGCTGGGTAGAATAATCTGGGTTGTAGGTTCTTCCCTTACAATACTTTAAATATATCATGCCACTTCCTTCTGGCTTATAGAGTTTCTGCGGAGAAATCAGCTGTTAACCTTATGGGAGTTCCCTTGTATTTTTGTTTATTTATTTATTTATTTTTACATCTTGATTGGAGTATAATTGCTTTACAATGGTGTGTTAGTTTCTGCTTTATAACAAAGTGAATCAGTTATACATATACATATGTTCCCATATCTCTTCCCTCTTGCGTCTCCCTCCCTCCCACCCTACCTATCCCACCCCTCCAGGCAGTCACAAAGCTGATCTCCCTGTGCTATGTGGCTCCTTACCACTAGCTATCTATATTGTGTTGGGTAGTGTATATGTGTCCATGCCACTCTCTCACTTTGTCACAGCTTACCCTTCATCCTCCCAATATCCTCAAGTCCATTCTCTAGTAGGTCTTTGTCTTTATTCCTGTCTTACCTCAAGGTTCTTCATGACATTTTTTTTCTTAAATTGCATATATATGTGTTAGCATACGGTATTTCACTTTCTCTTTCTGACTTACTTCACTCTATATGAAAGACTCTAGGTCCATCCACCTCATTACAAATAGCTCAATTTCGTTTCTTTTTATGGCTGAGTAATATTACATTGTATATATGTGCCACATCTTCTTTATCCATTTATCCAATGATGGACACTTAGGCTGTTTCTATCTCCAGGCTACTGTAAATAGAGCTGCATTGAATATTTTGGTACATGACTCTTTTTGAATTATGGTTTTCTCAGGGTATATGCCCAGTAGTGGTATTGCTGGATCATATGGTAGTTCTATTTGTAGTTTTTTAAGGAACCTCCATACTGTTCTCCACAGTGGCTGTACCAACGCACATTCACACCAGCAGTGCAAGAGTGTTCCCTTTTCTTCACACCTGCCCAGCATTTATTGTTCCTAGATGTTTTGATGATGGCCATTCTGACTGGTGTGAGATGATATCTCATTGTGGTTTTGATTTGCATTTCTCTAATGATTAATGATGTTAAGCATTCTTTCATGTGTTTGTTGGCAAACTGTATATCTTCTTTGGAGAAATGTCTATTTATGTCTTCTGCCCATTTTTGGCTTGGGTTGTTTTTTTTTTTTTTTATTGAGCTGCATGAGCTGCTTGTAAATTTTGGAGATTAATCCTTTGTCAGTTGCTTCATTTGCAAATATTTTCTCCCATTCTGAGGGTTGTCTTTTGGTCTTGTTTATGGCTTCCTTTGCTGTGCAAAAGGTTTGAAGTTTCATTAGTTCCCAATTGTTTATTTTTGTTTTCATTTCCATTTCTCTCGGAGGTGGGTCAAAAAGGATCTTGCTGTGATTTATGTCATAGAGTGTTCTGCCTATGTTTTCCTCTAAGAGTTTGATAGCTTCTGGCCTTACATTTAGGTCTTTAATCCATTTTGAGGTTATTTTTGTGTATGGTGTTAGGGAGTGATCTCACCTCATACTTTAAAATGTAGCAGTCCAGTTTTCCCAGCACCAGTTATTGAAAAGGCTGTCCTTTCTCCACTGTACATTCCTGCCTACTTTATGAAAGATAAGGTGACCATATGTGCGTGGGCTTATCTCTGGGCTTTCTCTCCAGTTCCATTGATCTATCTTTCTGTTTTTGTGCCAGTACCACACTGTCTTGATTACTGTAACTTTGTAGTATAATCTGAAGTCAGAAAGCCTGATTCTTCCAGCTCTGTTTTTCGTTCCCAAGGTTGCTTTGGCTATTCGGGGTCTTTTGTGTTTCCCTACAAATTGTGAAATTTTTTTTCTAGTTCTGTGAAAAATGCCAGTGGTAGTTTGATAGGGATTTCATTGACTCTGTAGATTGCTGTGGATAGTAGAGTCATTTTCGCAGTGCTGTTTCTTCCAATCCAAGAACATGTTATATATCTCCATCTATTCGTATCATCTTTAATTTTTTCATCAGTGTCTTTTAATTTTCTGCATACAGGTCTTTTGTCTCCTTAGGTAGGTTTATTCCTAGATGTTTTATTCTTTTTGTTGCCGTGGTAAATGGGAGTGTTTTCTTGATTTCACTTTCAGATTTTTCATCATTAATGCATAGGAATGCCAGAGATTTCTGTGCATTAATTTTGTATCCTGATACTTTACTTAATTTATTGATTAGCTCTAGTAGTTTTCTGGTAGCATCTTTAGGATTCTCTATGTATAATATCATGTCATCTGCAAACAGTGATAGCTTTACTTCTTCTTTTCTGATTTGGATTCCTGTTATTTCCTTTTCTTCTCTGATTGCCGTGGCTAAAACTTCCAAAACTATGTTGAATAAGAGTGATGACAATGGGCAACCTTGTCTTGTTCCTGATCTTAGTGGAAATGCTTTCAGTTTTTCACCATTGAGGATAATGTTGGCTTTTGGTTTGTCCTATATGGCCTTTATTATGTTGAGGAAAGTTCCCTCTGTGCCTACTTTCTGCAGGGTTTTTCTCGTAAATCGGTGTTGAATTTTGTCAAAAGCTTTCTCTGCATCTATTGAGATGATCATATGGTTCTTCTCCTTCAGTTTGTTAATATGGTGTATCACGTTGATTGATTTGCGTATATTGAAGAATCCTTGCATTCCTGGAATAAACCCCACTTGATCATGGTGTATGATCCGTTTAATGTGCTGTTGGATTCTGTTTGCTAGTATTTTGTTGAAGATTTTTGCATCTATGTTCATCAGTGATATTGGCCTGTAGTTTTCTTTCTTTGTGACATCCTTGTCTGGTTTTGGTATCAGGGTGATGGTGGCCTCATAGAATGAGTTTGGGAGTGTTCCTCCCTCTGCTATATTTTGGAAGAATTTGAGGATAGGTGTTAGCTCTTCTCTAAATGTTTGATAGAATTCACCTAGGAAGCCATCTTGTTCTGGGCTTTTGTATGTTGGAAGATAGTTAATCACAGTTTCAATTTCAGTGCTTGTGATTTGTCTGTTCATATTTTCTATTTCTTCCTGATTCAGTCTTAGCAAGTTGTACATTTCTAAGAATTTGTCCATTTCTTCCAGGTTGTCCATTTTATTGGCATAAAGTTACTTGTAGTAATCTCTCATGATCCTTTGTATTTCTGCAGTATCAGTTTTTACTTCCCCTTTTTCATTTCTAATTCTATTGATTTGAGTCTTCTCCCTTTTTTTCTTGATGAGTCTGGATAATGGTTTATCAATTTTGTTTATCTTCTCAAAGAACCAGCTTTTAGTTTTATTGATCTTTGCTATCATTTCCTTCATTTCTTTTTCATTTATTTCTGATCTGATTTTTATGATTTCTTTCCTTCTGCTAACTTTGGTTTTTTTTGTTGTTGTTGTTCTTTCTCTAATTGCTTTAGGTGCAAGATTATGTTGTTTATTCAAGATGTTTCCTGTTTCTTAAGGTAGGATTGTACTGCTATAAACTTCCCTCTTAGAACTGCTTTTGCTGCATCCCATAGATTTTGGGTCATTGTGTCTCCATTGTCATTTGTTTCCAGGTATTTTTTAATTTCCTCTTTGATTTCTTCAATTATCACTTCGTCATTAAGTAGTGTATTGTTTAGCCTCCATGTGTTTGTTTTTTTTGCAGATCTTTTCCTGTAATTGATATCTAGTCTCAAAGCGTTGTGGTCGGAAAAGATACTTGATACAATTTCAATTTTCTTAAATTTACCAAGGCTTGATTTGTGACCCAAGATATGATCTATCCTGGAGAATGTTCCATGAGCACTTGAGAAAAATGTGTATTCTGTTGTTTTTGGATGGAATGTCCTATAAATATCAATTAAGTCCATCTTTTTTAATGTATCATTTAAAGTTTGTGTTTCCTTATTTCTTTTCATTTTGGATGATTTGTCCAATGGTGAAAGTGAGGTGATAAAGTCCCCTACTATGAATGTGTTACTGTCGATTTCCCCTTTTATGGCTGTTAGTATTTGCCTTATGTATTGAGGTGCTCCTATATTGGGTGCATAAACATTTACAAATGTTATAGCTTCTTCCTGGATCGATCCCTTGATCATTATGTAGTGTCCATCTTTGTCACTTCTAATAGTCTTTATTTTAAAGTATATTTTGTCTGATATGAGAATTGCTACTCCAGCTTTCTTTTGGTTTCCATTTGCATGGAATATCTTTTTCCATCCTTTTACTTTCAGTCTGTATGTGTCTCTAGGTCTGAAGTGGGTCTCTTGTAGACAGCATATATATGGGTCTTGTTTTTGTTTCCATTTAGCCAGTCTGTGTCTTTTGGTGGGATCATTTAATCCATTTACATTTAAGGTAATTATCAATATGTATGTTCCTATTCCCATTTTGCTAATTGTATTGGGTTTGTTATTTTAGGTCTTTTCCTTCTCTTGTGTTTCTTGCCTAGAGAAGTTCCTTTATCATTTGTTGTAAAGCTGGTTTGGTGGTGCTGAACTCTCTCAGCTTTTGTTGTCTGTAAATGTTTCAATTTCTCCTTCAAATCTGAATGAGATCCTTGCTGGGTAGAGTAATCTTGTTTGTAGGTTTTTCTCCTTCATACTTTAAATATGTCCTGCCAGTCCCTTCTTGCTTACAGAGTTTCTGCTGAAAGATCAGCTGTTAACCTTATGGGGATTCCCTTGTGTGTTATTTGTTGTTTTTCCCTTGCTGCTTTCAATATGTTTTCTTAGTATTTAATTTTTGACAGTTTGATTAATATGTGTCTTGGTGTATTTCTCCTTGGATTTATCCTGTATGGGACTCTCTGTGCTTCCTGGACTTGATTAACTATTTCCTTTCCCATATTAGGGAAGTTTTCAACTATAATCTCTTCAAATATTTTCTCAGTCCCTTTCTTTTTCTCTTCTTCTTCTGGGACCCCTATAATTCGAATGTTGGTGCATTTAATGTTGTCCCAGAGGTCTCTGAGACTGTCCTCAGATCTTTTCATTCTTTTTTCTTTATTCTGCTCTTCAGTAGTTATTTCCACTATTTTATCTTCCAGGTCACTTATCCGTTCTTCTGCCTCAGTTTTTCTGCTATTCATCCCATCTAGAGTATTTTTAATTTCACTTATTGTGTTGTTCATCATTGCTTGTTTCATCTTTAGTTCTTCTAGTTCCTTGTTAAATGTTTCTTGCATTTTGTCTATTCTATTTCCAAGATTTTGGATCATCTTTACTATCATTATTCTGAATTCTTTATCAGGTAGACTGCCTATTTCCTCTTCATTTCTTAGGGCTGGTAGGTTTTTATCTTGCTCCTTCATCTGCTGTGTGTTTTTCTGTCTTCTCATTTTGCTTATCTAACTGTGTTTTGGGTCTCCATTTTGCAGGCTACAGGCCCATAGTTCCTGTTGTTTTTGGTGTCTGTCCCCATTGGCTAAAGTTGGTTCAGTGGGTTGTGTAGGCTTCCTGGTGGGGGGAACTAGTGCCTGTATTCTGGTGGATGAGGCTAGATCTTGTCTTTCTGGTGGGCAGTTCAATGTCCAGTGGTATGTTTTGGGGTGTCTGTGGGCTTATTAGGATTTTAGGCAGCCTCTCTGCTAATAGGTGGGGTTGTGTTCCTGTCTTGCTAGTTGTTTGCCATAGGATATCCAGCACTGTAGCTTGCTGGTCGTGGAGTGAAGCTGGGAGCTGGTGTTGAGATGGAGATCTCTGGGAGATTTTCACCATTTGGTATTATGTGGACATGGGAGGTCTCTTGTGGACCAGTTCCTGAAGTTGGCTCTCCCACCTCAGAGGTACAGCACTGACTCCTGGTTGCAGCACCAAGAGACTTTCATCCACATGGCTCAGAAGAAAAGGAAGAAAAAGTAGAAATAAAGAAAGAAAGAAAGAAAGAAAGAAAGAAAGAAAGAAAGGAGGGAGGGAAGGAGGAAGATGAGAAGGAAGAAAGGTAGGAAGAAAGAGATAAAATAATATAAATTAAAGTAAGATAAAATAAAATAATTAAAATAAAGAGTAATTATTCAGAAAAAAATTTTAAAAACCCCCAAAAAACAAAACAAAACAAAAAAACACGGACGGATAGAACCCTAAGACAAATGGTGGAAGCAAAGCTATACAGACAAAATCTCACACAGAAGCCTACACATGCACACTCACAAAAAGACGAAAAGGGGAAAAAATAATAAATCTTGCTCTCAAAGTCCACCTCTTCAATTTGGGATGATTCACTGTATATTCATGTATTCCACAGGTGCAGGCAGGGTACATCAAGTTGATTGTGGAGCTTTAATCCGCTGCTTCTGGGGCTGCTGGGAGAGATTTCCCTTTCTCTTCTTTGTTCTCACTGTTCCCAGGGCTCAGTTTTGGATTTGGCCCCGCCTCTGCATGTAGGTCACCGGAGGGTGTCTGTTCTTCGCTCAGAGAGGACGGGGTTAGAGGAGCAGCTGCTTCGGGAACTCTGGCTCACTCAGGCCAGGGGGACTGAGTGGTACGGAGTGCAGGGCGAGCCTGCGGTGACAGAGGCTGGTGGGACATTGCACCAGCCTGAGGCGTGCCATGCGTTCTCCCGTGGAAGTTGTCCCTGGATCCCGGGACCCTGACAGTGGTGGGCTGCACAGGCTCCCTGGAAGCGGGGTGTGGATAGTGACCTGTGCTCGCACACTGGCTTCTTGGTGGCGGCGGCAGCAGCCTTAGCATCTCATGCCCTTCTCTGGGGTCCGCGCTGTTAGCTGCGGCTCGCGCCCGTCTCTGGAGCTCCTTTAAGCAGCACTCTTAATCCCCTCTCCTTGCACACGAGGAAACAAAGAGGGAAGAAAAAGTCTCTTGCCTCTTCAGCAGGTCAGGACTTTTCCCCGGACTCCCTCCCGGCTACCCATGGTGCACTAATCCCCTGCAGGCTGTGTTCACGCTGCCAACCCCAGTCCTCTCCCTGCGCTCCGACCGAAGCCAGAGCCTCAGCTCCCAGCCCCGCCCGCCCTGGCGGGTGAGACAACAAGCCTCTCGGGCTGGTGAGTGCCAGTCGGCACCGATCCTCTGTGCAGGAATCTCTCCGCTTTGCCCTCCGCAGCCCTGTTGCTGTGCTCTCCTCCATAGCTCCGAAGCTTTCCCTCTCCACCACCCACAGTCTCTGCCCGCGAAGGTGCTTCCTAGTGTGTGGAAACCTCTCCTCCTTTACGGCTCCCTCCCACTGGTGCAGGTCCCGTCCCTATCCTTTTGTCTCTGTTTATTCTTTTTTCTTTTGCCCTACCCAGGTACGTGGGGACTTTCTTGCCTTTTGGGAGGTCTGAGGTCTTCTGCCAGCATTCAGTAGGTGTTCTGTAGGAGTTGTTCCACAAGTAGATGTATTTCTTGTGTATCTGTGGGGAGGAAGGTGATCTCTGCGTCTTACTCTTCTGCCATCATCCTGTTCAGCCTCTTCCCTTGTATTTTGTTTGTCATTTTTCACTTGTTGCTTTTAATAATTTTTCTTTGTCTTTAATTTGATTACTTTGTGTCTCGGTGTGTTTCTCCTTGGGTTTACCCTGCCTGGGACTCTCTACACCTCCTGGCCTTGGGTGACTATTTCCTTTCCCATGTTATGGAAGTTGTCAACTATAATCTCTTCAAATATTTTCTTGGGTCCTTTCTCTCTCTCTTCTGCTTCTGGGACCCCTATAATGTGAATGTTGGTTCGTTTAATGCTGTCCCAGAGGTCTCTTAGGCTGTCTTCATTTCTTTTCATTCTTTTTCTTTATTCTGTTCTATGGCAGTGAATTCCACCATTCTGTCTTCCAGGCCACTTATCCATTCTTCTACTTCAGTTATTCTGCTATTGATTCCTTCTAGTGTATTTTTCATTTCAGTTATTGTATTGTTCCTCTCTGTTTGTTTGTTCTTTAATTCTTCTAGGTCTTTGTTAAACATTTCTGGCATCTTCTGAACCTTTGCCTCCATTCTTTTTCCAAGGTTTTGGATCACCTTCATTATCATTATTCTCAATTCTTTTCTGGAAGGTTGCCTATCTCCACTTCATTTAGTTGTTTTTCTGGAGTTTTATCTTGTTCCCTCATGTGGTACATAGTCCTCTGCCTTTTCATTTTGTCTATCTTTCTGTGAATATGGTTTTTGTTCCACAGGCTGCAGGATTGTCGTTCTTCTTGCTTCTGCTGTCTGATCTCTAGTGGATGAGGCTGTCTAAGTGGCTTATGCCAGCTTCCTGATGGAAGGGACTGGTGGTGGGTTCAGCTGGGCATTGCTCTTGTGTGCAGAGCTCAATACAACTTTAATCTGCTGGTCTGCTGATGGGTGGGGCTGAGTTCCCCCCTGTTGGTTGTTCAGTCTGAGATGACTCAGCACTGGAGCCTACAGACCCTTTGGTGGGGCTAATGGTGGACTCTGGGAGGGCTCACACCAAGGAGTGCTTCCTAGTACTTCTGCTGCCAGTGTCTATGTCCCTGTGGTGAGCCACAGCCGCCCCCTGCCTCTGCAGAAGACCCTCCAACACAAGCAGGTAGGTCTGATCCAGTCTCCTATAGGGTCAGTGTTCCTTCCCCCTGTGTCCTGATGTGCACTCTACTTTGTGTGTGCCCTCCATGAGTGGAGTCTCTGTTTCCCCCAGACCTGTCAAAGTCCTGCCATCTAATCCCAGTTAACTTCAAAGCCTGCTTCTCTGGAAATTCCTCCTCCCATGGTTGGGAAGCCTGACATGGGGCTCAGAACCTTCACTCCTGTGGGTGGACTTCTATGGTATAATTGTTTTTCTGTTTGTGAGTCAACCACCCAGAAGTTATGGGATTTGATTTTATTGTGATTGCACCCTTCCTACCATCTTCTGGTGGCTTCTCCTTTGTCCTTGTATGTGGAGTATTTTTTTGGTGAGTTCCAGTGTCTTCCTGTCGATGATTGTTCAGCAGTTAGTTGTGATTCTGGTCCTCTCACAAGGGGGAGTGAATGCACATCCTTCTACTCTGCTATCTTGGACCAATCTAGAACATGTGAATTTTTAAGGACACAAATATTCAGTCTATACCACATGGGTTTACATTTCCATGTACCTATAATTTTAGAAGAAAAATATTTCTAGCATTATTTTGAAAAATGGGAACATTTAAAAAGCAGTATTCCATGAAACACAGTTTGGAAGATGGTGATTTAGCATAAAACTTTCAAACAACCAGAATTATAAATTCTCCTGTGAATCTTTTTTTATTATTCTTGTCAGGTCTGCCTTTGATCTCCATTGCTGAATTTATGAATATATACAATGTTCTGTATCTATCTGCTTAAGTTTCCAAAATCTGATTTCACTACAACCTTGGACTATCTTTGAGTGTTAAATTGGAGAACCAGTGTTATTTTTGTAATTCTGTTAGAAAATGTTTTTTATTGGGAGAATATTGAAAATAATAGTTAAAATATAAAGTATAAAAAAAGTTGGAAACTGATTTAAGAAAATGTTAATCTATTATTTAACTATATTTTCAGAAACCAATATATTTTGAAGCATGATTAGAGGTGTAGCATATAATTTTAATATTACATTTTTGTATATTTCAATGGGAAAAATACATTTAATTATAGAACACTATTACTTAAAATAATTATTAAAGTTATATCTTTATATTAAGGAATGTTTTGGAAATAGACTTGTTCATCACCTGTTGTACTGAAAGTGCTTGCTACTTGGATGTTCTTTTATGTTATTAAATTGTAGAGGAATATTTATATTAAATGCTAAATAATATGATCTTGTTAATAACAAAATTACTTAGCAAGAGTATTTACTTTTCAGGATAAATACATTTTTAACTGCATGTCAATTTTCTGTCTATTGATAATTCTATTTTATCATTAAATTGTTCTAAGTGTTAACCTTTTTTGGCCAAAGAAGCCATCACTATAATTCCAGATTTAACCCTTGAGTGTATTTCTGTGTTAAAATTTCCAAGCAAGATACGTATGTATGAGGTCAGGCTCCCTTTGACTGGGATGCTTTGGCCTCAGAACTCAAGCCTTTATTAAGTTGCCTTTTCCATACAATGGTTTTCTTGCTTTTTCTAGGTGATGATGCCAGGGAGGCAGTTAAACATGGTTTGGACGGGATCTTGGTGTCAAATCATGGGGGTCGACAGCTCGACGGGGTGCCAGCCACTGTGAGTTTTGGCAAATGCCTCAACTGGTATTCCCATTTCTATCCCACTTTTGGCTATCTCTATGACTGCCTTTCCTTGTGTATATATTTTTGTGTGAATACTCAAGGTAAAATATGTATGAATATAGGTAAGAGCTCAGATTTTAAGTTTAGTGGCAAGTAACTACCTAAATTAGATCACTATTTGGTCTATTTATTTGTAAACTTATAAAAGTCTGTGTTAAATACCAAGCCATTAGTAGGCAGGGATTATTCCTGTTTTCATAAATATACCAATAAGTATATTATAAATTGGAGTATGAAAGAAAATATTATGCCATGAGTTTCCTGGAGGTGGGAGTTGAAGAACTGCAGAGTGAGGGCAGGTGGGGAAAGGAGGTAGAAATCCTGTGGTCCAGGTGAGGAGATGTCTGCTGCAAACAAGCTACTCTGTTGGAGCTGTGAACTACCTTGGCTGCATATTGGAATCACCTGGGAAACTGTAAAGAATCCTAATTCCCAGGCTGCACCCTAGATCCATCCATCAGAATCTTGCAGGACCAGGGGAGGCAGAGGCACTAGTATTTTTGACAGCTACCCAGGAGATCCAATGTGAATCTATGTTTTGTATACACTGTACACACTGTGCTAGGCAAATAAGAGTCCAGAATCCAGATATAAAAGTAAACTAAGCTGGTTGGAATGATTTGGGATGGAGTTAAAACTGTAAAGGAGAGCAATTAGCTCCAAAAAGGCCAAGAGCCAAGGAGTCCAACCAGGGGTTGATTTTAAGATCAAGGATTGGTGGGCCCAGAAGTGGACCAAAAGTCATGGAGGCAGACACATATCTAGGGGTGGATTTCATGGATCCATGATCTAGAATGGAGGCCAGAAGCTGTAGGTGGAGTGGGGTGGGGTCCCCTTACAGGCTGTCCACTTGTGGGAACATGACCAAGATTCTTTTAGATGAGGCAATGGGACTGCAGTTGCCGTTCACCTCTGCTCTGTTCTCATGTGGACCCCTGTTTTTACGAGTGTGAGTCTAAAAGTGGAATGGGAAAGAGTGAGATGTGTTTGGGGAATACCAAGGAATCCATTTTGTTTGCACTACCTGGTGGGAGTCGGGAGTCCTGGGAAATACACCTGCTAGGAGAGGTCTGGGAGGAGGTCCTTTAATATTATGTCATTGAATATGCAATAGCAAAGCCCTGAGTTAGCAGCAACGAGTATCACAAATTGGACTGTGGCATTACAGGGGACAGGAAGATCAATGAGGTGGCCCACATAATTATGAGAGCCAAGGAAAGAGAGAAGGGCCTGACCTGCTATGGGGCAGAAGGACTCAATAGTCCCTCCGAATTTCAGTTTTTTCATCTTTTAAAGTTTAAAAATCAATTAGATTACTTCTTTGGTGCCTTTAAACTTTAGTGTTCTATAATCTCAATTATCTATCATAGGCAAAGTAAGCTAGCATCATGTAACAAAACTTAAATAAATATGTATCTACAAAATAATGTGGATGGACTTCCTAGGCCATCATTTCTGAGCTGGATCATCATATGCATTTCCCCCTTTTGTCAGAACCATTTAGTCATAGTTAATAGTGGATGGCTTTAATTGGGATGAATATTTGAATTTATTCAAATAATTTAGTAAAGTAGTAGTGGATTACTGTTGCATTAAACTAGCAGGCTGATTTAGCTAAAGCCACGGATGCTGTGTAGGTTAGGGCAGATTGAATGATGACAGGGAGCTATTGGGTATACGCATTTGCACTCAGACTTTTTCGTGAAGCACTAATGGGCTAATGATAGGAATGAATCAAGTCTTTGCATGCAGTCAATAATTAAAATCATAAAATTGGAAGTTGTCAGCTCTTTCCAATTCAGCATTACTTATAAAGACCCATCTTTTTAGGTGATATTAAACATTGCCTGCAGTGGAGGGTGAAGAGCTCCTTTGGGCAGGGAGAAGATGGTCACAGTTCAAGGCTTTTCCGCTGATTTATGACTCTCTTTTGTATGAAGATGTAGACTTAGTGTGCAGGCCAAATTCAGTTTGTTTTCTAAAAATAAAATTTAAATCTACTGAAATCAAATCTAACTAGATTTTAAGGGAAAAATATCTAAATGGTGTGATTTATTTCCTTCTGGCTGAGGGAATATGGAAACTTATCTAAAAGAGTTTTTTGAGTTGTGGTCTCAGAGACTATTTTAAGAAAAACAATTACCCTCTCCTTTGCATGATGTGTGCATGAGAGGAGATGCTTGCTTGAGTTTTGCCTCCTACTTTAGAGCAAATTTAAGGTGCATGACAATGAGAGGAATGTGAAACAGTATTGAGTTTATAGTGAAGGTGCTTTTCTCTCAGTATGGTGATTTTGAGGTGTGTGGCAAAAGGCTTGGAGGATGCTGTGGTGTAGAACTTTTCAGTAGATACACAGAAGGACTTGCTCTCCTGCACATTCTGTGACATCATAATTCAGAGCCAAAGAGGCAACATGATTTCACTGGCAGAGCATTGAAATGAACCCAGAGTTTTGGGTTCAAGTCCTTGTCTTGCCTCCTCTGAGGGGTGAGAGCTGGGTGAGCAAGTTGCTCAAACTTTTCAGCCTGAGCCTCTTCATAACGTTGTGTTGGTTGCAAAAATAGAACATCTGGATTATATGATTTCTACATTTCTATAAATCACAGAGTTTCTTTGTATGGAGAAATACTTATCATTAAGAGTCCTAGAACAGGAGTTTGACTTAAGTCCATCTTAATGCAACGCTACCAAGAACGACTGCCAGACCCCTGCTACAGCAAAGAGTTTAAAAATAAGTTCATGTTAAGATCCTTACCCTGAAGGTAATAATGTGGCCAAGACTTGTCTTGGAGTAATTAGCGAATGATATGGCAGAATCAAATCAATTTCCAAAATCCACAGTACTGGAACATCTCAAACTGGGGTCTAAAGACAAATTCTCTGGAGTCTTTGAACCCTAGGAGAATTCTTTTTTCATTTTTGTTTTGATGCTAACTGGACCCAAAATACCTTAAACTTAAAAATATGACATTCCTTTCTAGTCAAAATTCTCAACTGTAAAACCTTTTCAGAAAATAAACTTTGGGTTGTTAAATCAGTGTTTCTAAAGTTGAGTCCTTGGGCATATTCTATGAGATCTTTCATTTTTCCTTCTGAAAGGAATTCATGAAATTCTACCTCTGAGAGACACTTGATATATCAGTTAGCTTTTGCTGTGTAACAAACCACTCTGAAATTTACTGGCTAAAATCCAACAGCCATTTATTCATGTCACAACTTTGTGTGTTGGCAATTTGAGCTGATATCCACTGGGAGGTTTTTCTGGTCCTGGCTGGGCTCACTCATATGCGTATGTGGTCCATTGCTGGGTCTACTAGGGCAGACTAGTGTAGGATGACATCAGCAGGGATGACTCTGCATCGTCTCACATCTAGCATATTAGGTGGCCTGGTTTCCTAGAGAGCAAGTGGAAATATGCAAAGCCTCTTGAGCTCTAGGCTTAGAACAGGCACACTGTCACTTCTCTCTTGTTCTATTGGTGAAAGCAAGTCACAAGGCTGGTTTAGATTCAAGGGGTGAGGAAGTAGACTCTTCTGGCCCCATTTCTCCCTCATGATGGGAGGAGCGGAAATGTCATGTTGCAAGGAAATGGAGATAGGGAAGGAAATAGTTGCAGTCATTTTTACAGTTGCAAACAATCGCCAGACCTATATGGACCAGTGATTTTCTAAACGTGCTTAGTAGAACTCACATCCCCACCCCCAGGCAGGGCTGCCTGGTGAAGCGTGATGGGTAGAGAGTCAGAGGAGGACTTGTGGGCAATGGCCTGGAATCTGTCTCCTTCACTGTTAACTAAAGCACCTCTGGCTTTTCTGTTTTTGTTTGTGCTCAACTGCTTTGGTTTGGAAATCAAGAGTATAGGACTGGATGCTATAAGAATGTAGAAAGATGGAAGCCCCCTGTGAGTGGAAGTTTTGTGGGACAGGGGGGACCTGGAAGTGTGTACCTTGAGCAGGAACAGGAAAGAGGGAGGCTCTTTGGGAGTCAGATCCCTGTGGGATTCATTTTGGATTCCTTAAACTGCCTGGCATAATGCCTGGAATCTGCCAGGTAATCAATAAAGTGTTTGATAAATCAATGAATGAGATATATGTATATGTATAGCTGATTCACTTCATTATAAAGCAGAAAATAATACACCATTGTAAAGCAATTATACTCCAATAAAGATGTTAAAAAAAATCAATGAATGGATGGATGAGTGAGTAGTAGTACATTGGAATCTTACCGTATTTTCCTGTAGATTAACTCTGCTGGAGATAAGCCTGAAATTAGTTGTCTAAAGAACCTTTAAGGAAAGAAAAGCTGAAATGAATTGTCTCTTAGATGTGTAGCAAGCTGAAAAAAAGGGAAACAGAACAGTCATAAAATAGTGGATTTTTCTACTACATTTACTTATTTAATCTGCTCTGATCAGAATTATTCTGCATAATATATACACAGTAAAACTGCAGCTCCAGAAAGAAGAAAGGGAGGATAGAAATGCTCAGCTATGGATAGAACATCCTTGTCCAAGGACACAGGAAACACCAATCTGGACTAAATTTTATAACCCAGGATTCACATTTTAAGTACCCTTATTAGTTTATTTTTTAGGCTAGTTTGGGCATTGGAAATATCCTAAACAGACTTGATTTGCGTGACTGTGAAAATGTGTATTGAACCCAAGCTAGCTAATATTTTTCTTTGGTTTTGGTTTCAAATGGGGAAATATGCTTAATTATAGCTTGCATCATCACTTGGAAATTGTAGCATTTATATGTTGATGTAACTTGCCTGACTGTAAAAAGAGGACTATGTATAGGTAAAGGGACGTATGTAAATGGATCCAAAGCATGTTTGGCCAGGCAGAAAAGCCAAAAGGAAAAGGGGAAAATCACACTACCTGCCAAACGTTTTAGGGGCCCTGCTCCAACTGTTGCCTTCACTTCCTCCAAATCTGTAGTCAGGTTTGGTCTTCAACCTTTTACACAAAACTCTCTTTAAGTTGAGCCTCTAAAATTTTAGGGGAGAAGTGGGAAAGCTTTTGAGTGATTTCAGCACAATTATTTCTAGAAAAACTGCACTTGAATGTATGGACTTAATTTTATATTTAAATACTTGGGGATGAAAGTGGATAATTTCTACAGATTTTGATCTACAGGTCACCTTGAGGATTGTTTCCACCCTCAAGTGCAAAGATTCACATCAAAGTAGCCAATTGTATCAGTTACTAGCTATTAAAATTGTTGGCTATTAGCCAACGTTATGAGCTAGAAAACAAAAGATTAAAAACTCAGTGATTTAAATCAACAGAGTCTTTATTCCCATGAATCTTTGTGTCAACTGGGGGTCTGCCGATCTAGATTTGGTACTGGTTAGATGGCTGTGCTCCAAGTTTCAGGTCCAGCTGGGCTTGGATGGGGCAGCTCTGCTTGCTGAATATTTTCTCTGGGTCTAGCTAAAGGGAAAGCACTGCCTGGGGGATTCTCCTCCCATGCAAGGTGCAGGAGAAAATTGAAATGCACGAGGTCTCTTAAGGCCTATGCCCAGAAACGGCACTCTGCCACCTCTGCTCAAGTGTCATTGGCCAAAGTAGTTGCAAGGCCAAGGCCACTGTCAAGTAGTGGCAAGTGCACTCTGTTTCTTTTAGTAGGAAACACTGCCAAGTGGTCTTGGAAAAAGTGGGTTCAAAGTGGTGTGAAGAATTAAGAACAATAGTGCAATCTACCAGATCGACCTCAATGAGGATCTTATATTCTCTAGTGCTGATATAAGCCTATCATCAATTGCCAATCAAGATGAGGATCTTCAAGTTTCATGTGGTCATTTTCCTTAAAGGCAAGAAAAATGTTATCAGGGAGAATTCTCTAATGTACAGCTGGACGTTTCCTATATTATTATATATATTTGCTACATTATTGTACATATTCCCGTATTTTGGATGGGAAAATCAGAGACTAAGATTTTCTGTGACTGGTGGTGTTTGCATTTTTATATACCATTTCTTCTACCACAACCTGAGTATGAATTTTAACAACTCATTTTTCAATGAGTAAATAATGTTCAGAATAATTTATATGAGCAAGATAATTCATTTATATTTATGTGTTTAATGAAAAAACAGCTCTGTGTCTTTTAAGATCATTACGTGCTTTTAAATTGTGTTTATATATTTTTTGGATCATGATATTTGAATTTGAATATCAGGAATAGAATAAAACCCTTGGATTTTGATAGAAAAATAAGTCAGTTCCAAATTTAGTTGGTTTTTTATTACTAGCATTTGCACCTCTTATTTTAGGAGGGAATAGCTTTACTGTTGATTCTAAACCTAGCCTCTTTCACTCTAAGCCCTGTCAGGTGGTTGGTGGCCTGAGGAAGTTGAATTGGAGAACAATTCAGCATGCATAGTATCACTTTACTGACCTCTTGTCTCCACAGATTGACGTTCTGCCAGAAATTGTGGAGGCTGTGGAAGGGAAGGTGGAAGTCTTCCTGGATGGGGGTGTACGGAAAGGGACCGACATTCTGAAAGCTCTGGCCCTGGGAGCCAAGGCTGTGTTTGTGGGGAGACCGATCATTTGGGGCCTGGCTTTGCAGGTAATGAGAGGACAAAGCAATAAATATATAAAACAGGATGACTCAACTGTGAAATAAATCTGTGAAACCATTCAGACTGACTTACTCAAAAGATCTGTGTCTTCTATTTGCTTAGGGAGAGAAAGGCGTTCAGGATGTCCTTGAGATACTGAAGGAAGAATTCTGGTTGGCCATGGCTCTGAGTGGTAAGACTTGGTACTCTCATTTACAACTTCTTTTCTTCTGGGTGTCTTTAGGCCAGGCTCCTTGGTGGAGAGAAGTGAATTTGAAGGGGAAGAGGATGGAATCATTTGGAGTGTAATTCAATTTAACGTTGGCTGCATACTCACAGCTGTAGTGCAGAGTGCTCTCTGGACGGAGAAACTCCACAGTGTGTGCTGTCTGGAGTGGTCACTTAGCCTTTGACAGTCTTCTCAGGGATATTTTGGTGAGTCTTACTAGTACCTTAATGGTGAACACTACATTGAACCCTTCCTCCTCTCTTAACACATGAATGAGAAATCTAACTGGCTAGTCAACAGCTCCATCTGGATGTCTAAGGGGCATCTCAAAGTCTACCTGTCTAAAACTAAACTGCCAACTTTCCCCTTTAAACCTGCTCTACCTTCCAACTCTCCAGTCTCAGTTCATGTTAATACTATTATCTCAGTTGCTCAGATCAAAAATCTTAAGTCACTCTTGACTCCTTTTGTCTCTCATACCCTCACATCCACAGAGGTGCTTTCTGTAAAAGAGACCTACTCACCACCTCCTCTGCCACCAGCCTGTCTGGAGCCTTCATGATCTTTCTTCATCTTGGATATTGTGATGGTCTTCCTGTGTATCCTTCCCATCGTTGTCTCTCTTTCCTAGGGAATTTCGGGTCAGCCTGTCTATCGTTGCTTCCATCCCTGTCCCAGTCTATTCTGATCACAGCATCAGGACTATCCTTTTAAACATGAACTCAGGTCATATCACTCTTCTGATCAGAACCCTCCAATGGCTCTCAATTTATTCAGAGTAAATGCTGAAGTCTTTACGATGGTCTACGAGGTCTTATGTGATTGACCTCTGTCACCTCTCTGACTTCAGCTCCTCCCACTCTCACTCTTGCTTATTCCACCCAGGCCACATTTGCCTCCTTGATTATCCTTGACCATGTCAGACATATTTCAGCCTTAGGGCTTTGGCCTTGGCCGCGCCTCCTACCTGGACGCTCATTCCCCAGATATCTACGTGGCTAACTCTCCCATGTCCTTCAAGTCTCACTTACATCCTACTTTCTCACAGTGTCCCATCCAGACCACCGTATTTAAAATGGCAATTTGTCCTCCACCCACTCAACTTCCAGTTTTTTTCCCTGTTACTATTTCATTATTTTTCCATAACACCTAACACCTTCTATAGATAATCTATCACATAATTAATTTTTTAATTACATGCATTATGTATTTTCTGTTTCCTCTCTGGAAGTAAGAACCCTGAGGCAGGGATCTTTGTTATCTTTACTGCAGTATCCCCAGTGTCTAGAGCCGTGCATAGCACGTAAATAATAAGTATTTGCTGAAGGAACGAACAAGTAAATAATCACCATTATTCCTAGTGACTGAATTTGACTCAGAATGGACCTCTAGATGCAAAGAATCACCATGAGTCAATTATCACCTCCCCCACTTCTGAAAGTAATGAGGGCTTCCTTTTCTGTGATTCGTGTCACTCAGATTGTCCCCACAGATAGAATTCTGGAGATCAGTGGTCTACACTCTCCTGAGCTGAGGCTGTGTGGACACAGCATCAGTGAGAAGAACGCCATTCTCTGAATCCTCACTCTGCATTTTAATTTGCTACAGACATATCCTAAAAGAGAGCTTTCAGCCACTGACTCTCTATTAAATGTGGCAGAAAAGAATATACTCTTTGTGTTAATAAAAATATGTGCCAGTCATTTTGTGTTAAGGACTGTTTAGGTAATAAAAATGGTCTCATGCCACATAAGATTTGGCAAGCTTACCTTGAATCATAAACCTTACATTTGTCAAGTTTTACATTCCTTGGGAAAACGATTACCTGCCTGATTATTATTGCATTCATTTCATATTAAATGTATGCATTATTTTTTCAGGGTGCCAGAATGTGAAAGTCATCGACAAGACATTGGTGAGGAAAAATCTTTTGGCCGTTTCCAAGATCTGACAGTGCACAATATTTTCCCATCTGTATTATTTTTTTTTTGGCGTGTATTACTTGACAAAGAGACACTGTGCAGAGGGTGACCACAGTCTGTAATTCCCCACTTCGATACAAAGGGTGTCGTTCTTCTCCAACAAAATAGCAATCCCTTGCTATTTTAAGTTCATTGCTTTTGACTTTTCAATGAGTGTCCTAGGAACCTTTTAGAAAGAAATGGACTAGCATCCTGGAAATATATTAACTGTTAAAAAGAAAACATTGAAAATGGATTTAGACAACGTCATCCCCTGGCAGCCTCACGTGCTACAAAACAAAAGATATCCTTGGGTGAAATTGGACGTAGCTAGTGCAGAGGTAAAAAGATAATGATCTCCCTGTTTATTAACCTGCATTGTGTGTGGATATCCCTAAAACTGTGTTCTTAAAATCTAAGCGCAGGTTCAGAAGGCTGGATGTGCCTGGAGAAACAGGAGATTTGAATTCACAACACTAAGGAGATAGCACTTGAGAGAATTAGGATAAGTTGGTGGTAATTTGTGTTTTTTCTAGATACTTTTTAACACCCTGGGCTATTCTACTTCTTTGAATGTAGATTTCCATTCACAGCTTTAGTATCAGAATATATCTGAGTATTTTATGATATAGATTGCTTCTTATTCAGAGAGAAATAAAGCATTTTTTGAAAAGAAGATATCAGGTCAATTTGTAACTGTGGAATTCAACTATTTTAATCTCTGAGCCCGAACTACCTCTCTGTTCCCTGTGCATACCCATTCATTCTCTTATACCTCCTAGTTCCTCTTCTTTACTCGTTTGCTTCTTTCCACTCATAGTCATGTACCGGGCCAGCTACATGCTTTGTGAGGGCCATGTCAAGTGAAGATGTGGGCCCCCTGTTCAAAAAAGCAGGAAAAAGGCCTTTTCCTTTCTTTCAAGGTTTTTCTCTTAACCTGTCAAGGTCTCTTTTCTTTGCTATTTAATGTCATGTTTCCTTGGGCACGGGGATCCTCACCGGTGCCTGAATACCACCCTGTGATCTGTCCCAACTCCTGCTGGGGGTGGATGGCGGCACTGCCACTGGGCCGGTGGTTCAGCCAGCAGCCAAGGACTCGTTCAGGAAATGTGGGGAGGTGGTGGCAGGGTGGTAGGGTGGAGGGGGTGCGGGGTGGGGATAATGTGTGATTCTAGACTCCCAGGCCCCAGCACGTGTTCCATGGTCCCATCATCCTTTATTATAAAACACAAACTTAAAGATAAGATTATTAAGAATTTCAAGCCAACAACAGAACACTAAACTTACGCTTGAGGCCCCCTTTGGAGCCTGGAGTCCTGTGTGACTGTATTGGCGAACTGTCCAGGAAGCCCTTGTCACGTGACTTTTACATTTATTCCCCAACCAGGTATTTGACAGATTATAGGTAAACTTGGTAATCAAGGTGAGTCTGAAATTGTCTTTTCACCACCTCTCTGGTTGTTCATTTAGTGTGAAGTACTGAATGAAACAATTGAGAGAATCACTACCTTGAAATATGACCATGATATTATGTCTTCTTGTTTTATTATACTGTTTGATCATTCTCAGATCTCTCTCTTTGTCTCTCTCTCTCTGTGTCTGTCTCTTTCTCCTTTCTTCCCTCCTTCTCTCTTTTCCTTTAAATGCTAAGATATTTGTAAATACTATGATGGACACAAACATATATCTTTCTTTTTGAACTTATATCTAGGTCTGATAAAGAAGAATCATTTAGCAACTTCCCTGGTGGTCCAGTGGTTAAGATTCCATGCTTTCACTGCAGGGGCCACGGGTTCGATCCCTGGTTGGGGAACTAAGATTCCACATGCTGCATGGCACGGTCAAAAATATAAAAAATAAAATACAATAAAAAATTTAAAAATAAATTTTAAAAAAAGTTAAAAAAAGAATCATTTTATCTGATAAAAAGAAATTAAATTTTTCTCCAAATACTAAGAAAGAATATGACTGTCATATCACGTAATTGTTTTGTGCTTTTCCAATTAATATTGATCAGTTAATAGGTCTATAATAAGCACTTCTTTGATCCCACCAACTGATTCAGAAGTGCCTTTGCTGTTTGCAAAGAATGTCCACTTTGGCTACATTATAGTTTGTGGCTGCTAAAAACTTGATAGCTTTCTCAGCAAATGGAGATCTTCACAATGGCATTTTAAGTGAGTCTTATGAGAACGATGATGAATGATCTTTTTTTTTCCTAAATTTATTTATTTATGGCTGTGTTGGGTCTTTGTTTCTGTGCGAGGGCTTTCTCTAGTTGTGGCAAGCGAGGGCCACTCTTCATCGCGGTGCACGGGTCTCTCACTATCGCGGCCTCTCTTGTTGGGGAGCACAGGCTCCAGACGCGCAGGCTCAGTAATTGTGGCTCACACGCCCAATTGCTCCGTGGCATGTGTGATCTTCCGAGACCAGGGCTCGAACCCGTGTCCCCTGCATTGGCAGGCGGATTCTCAACCACTGTGCCCCCAGGGAAGCCCCTGAATGGTCTTAATTTGTGAATTTCTAAACACTTTTATGACCCCCCAGATCCACACTACCTCCTTCAACGTAGATATCCATTTTTTCTTCAGAGTCATAATACAACTAAATGCTTCATGATGAGTGTTGTTTCCATAATCAGGAAGACATAAAGCTGTTTTTACATTGTTTTGAGAGTGTCTCCAGTCCAGTTGTAACAACGTTAAAACCAAATCTGTCTGATGTCTGAGACAAAAAGGGGGGCGTGTTTGTTGCACATCCCTTGCTGGGTATTTTCTCACTTGAACTTGAAAGAAGTTCTTTGAGGAAGACAACTGATTTTTCTGTTCCTGAGTTTCTTAAAATATGTTGAGGGAGGGGATAATAGAGAACAGATAGCTTAATATAGGCCAAGTCTGCTTTTCTTGTGTGTTTAATGTATATGGTGCCCTAAAGAAGTGCTTCTCAAGCTGGAGAGTGTATTATAATCACCTGGAGGGCTTGTTAAAACAGATTGCTGGGGCCACACTCATAGATTCTGATTCAGCAGGTCTGGGGTGTGGCCTGGGAATCTTCATTTCTAACATGCTCCCAGGTGAGGCTGATACCACTCTTGTAGACACACACTTTGAGAACCACCGGTCTTGTCTAGAGCAAGAAGCATCAATTCCTATTTGCCAAGCAGATCATGTAATGAGCCGGCTGTTGCATATGGATGACACCCCACCTAAAAAGGCCACCTTTTCTTCAGCCAATTGATTCTTCTTGTTGAAATTTATTTCTTATAGAGGCACAAAGTACTTACAGTGATGTGTGTTACGTGCTCAAATTTGTCAGAGGTTTAAACATTTTACACATACACTCATGTGACCATCAGCACCCAGATCAAGATTTGGAGCTCCTCCATCATCCCCAAATGACCCCCTCTACCAGAAATAAACTTATGTTAACTTCCATCCCCATTGGTTAGTTCTGGCTGTTCTTGAACTTCATATGTGGGATCATACAGTATGTACTACTGTTTTTGTTTTGTATGTGAAGTCCATTCATGTTGTTGAGTATATCAGTAATTAGTTCTGTTTATTCAATGCATGAACATGCCACAATTTATTGATTCATTCTCCTATTGTTACATGGTTTGAGTTGTTTTTTCTGCTGGAAGCTGATTCCCACTGATTTTAGTGAAAATGCAAGTTCAGTGTTATTTTCTGATTTTTCAAGAAAAGCTAGACATCAACATTGTTATGTGAAGATTTTAAGGCTGGCAAATATTTAACAATCTAAACATGGAGCGGGTCATATTAAACATGGGCATGGCCCATGTCTGGTGCATGAGGCACGAGTTCTCAACTCTTGTAACATCTTGGCCTCACAGATCTTTCCCTCACGGCTAAAATCACTCTTATGCCCCTACACAGAATCATGACTGAGATATGTAGCAGTAATGGGTGCCTGCTAACAGAATTAATCAGACTCTTTTTTGTTTAAGCTTGCTTATATTCTGCTATGTGGAAGAACGTGGGTGTGAAATAAACTTCCTTGTCTCCACCAGGCTTGGGGAGCCCAGAATCCCAGGCCTGTAGGAATAAATCAAGTAGTATGGATGCTTCTTATCCTGCAGTTTGCAAACTGCATCTATGTCATTGCTGTGTTATTCATTCGTTTATCTTGCCAAAACATTAACATTTGTGAAACAGCTTTAGAGGGCTGTGGTGGATTAGTATAGCATGAAAGGAAGTGGTGGCTTGTTCTCAAATAAGGAGACAAGATCTTTCATTGTAAAATCCATAATTTATTTATTGTCTGATGAACTGTACTGCATGTCCATTGCATAGCAACAAAATAAAGTTTGTCTGTTTAGGAAAGACTGAAGTTTTCTTATAACATAAAGATAGAGGATGCTTTCTGAACTTATATTTTCTTCAATGTGTGCTCTGTCACATGCCAGTTATAGAAGAACATCAGGTTGAGAGTTTATTTTAGATAATACAAATGTTAACACAAATGACAGAAGGGTATTATTATATGTTTGTGTGATGGGAAATCTTACCTATTTAAAAAGATGTAATTTCCTGTCCTTATCCAAATCTAACTTGAGCAATCAGTATCTTATTTCCTCACTAATAGTTGTTTGGGGGAAATAAGAAAGCTTATTTTTATCCAGTCATCTGTTTGTTTTTCTACTGATATTTTCCTGAATATCATTTTAGATAATGAGCATAGGTTCAACTAAAAATTTTCCAGGATCTTCTGAAAACCAAGAATTGTGTTATCCTGAATAATGTCAATGCAAGGGCTGGAATTCAAGTGAGCAATAAATTTGATTTTGTTTGTTCATTTGATTCAGCCTCATTGGGGAAAAGACTCTGGCTCAGTTTCCTACCTGTGTCCTCTGGTTAGATCATCTGTCTTTAAAGCTGATTTGTTTTCCATTATAGTCAAACTCCTGAGTCTAACAGTATGGGGATCTTCTTATTGATGGACTAGTTTATAGCAATATGTTTTTCATTATATATTAAAGCTTTATTACCAACTTCACTAAATGAAGTTGAAAGCCAACCCACCCCAAAGCACTGGGTTAGGATCCTGAAGATCTGAGTAACTAGCTATGTGAAGCATTATTTAACCTTCTCACCCTCAGATTCTCAGCCGTGAAATGAGAACACAGCATGGTGAAATATGTGAGAATGTATCGTGAATTATAAGTTGAGATTCAAAGTCTTATTCATAATAATTATTATCAGGAGAAATAAGTTCAAATACATATTTTGTTTTTTATATTACTTATTTCAAAACTTTGACTTTTTGTGAAAATGTTAAGTATTCCAAGCAATTCAACAGAGTAAAAAAAAATCACATATTTTACCACATAGAGATAATTATTATTTATATTAGATGAATACCATTTCAGACATTGCTATATATATATATATATAAAATAAATAGCAGCTGGATACATAGATAGAAATGGCTTTGCTGAAATAGAACTACACAATAAATGTTACATTTAAGTAAAATATTCAATTTAGTGTTACTTGAATTTAGTAGAAGGGAAAGAGAAATTGAAGGAATTCTTAAAATTAAGGTAAATGACCGTCCAAAAAGAAATATAGCATATAAGTTTTTGTTCATTGCATTTTGAAAATTATTTAAAACTTAAGAGGTTGGAGTAATTTGTTATTTCTGGCATATACATATTTCAATTTCAGACAGTATCAATTAACTCATCACTGTAAAAAATGAAGAAATTAGCCCTTACACCTAGTCTCTTTTCTTTTTTCTCCCTTTCTCTCCCAATTTTCTTAATATTTGTCTACTATCAAAGTATAAAGCATCTTCCTCTGTAACAATAATTTCCAAAATTGTTTACTATTAGTTTTCATTGAAATAGGTTTAGTACTTACAATAGTCTTCAGAGCTTCTCTATTCCTTGGTTCTTAACTTCGATTTCATTGGTAAATTATATTTTCAAAATTAACTGTATTCCTTGAGTTTCTGCATGTTTGAAAATTGGCCTGATGTGTTTATATTTGAATGGTAGCTGAGATGAGTATAATACTTTGGGGTCACACTTGCCTTTGTCAGACATTTTGCATTGCCATCTGGCATCTGGCAAAATCCAGACTGGCGTGCTTTCTTCCTCTTGCTAACACCACCCACCAAAAAAACAAAAACAAATACAAAAACCTGATGCCTGAAAAATGATTTCTTTATCTCTGAATTTCAACACCTTCAGCTGAGGTAATGCTACATGCCCCATGACTCACAATTTAAAAACAGGACTATGCTTAGCACATTGCTTTAATTTTAATTTAAATATGAAAAAAAGTCCCAACTTAATTAGTATATGTCTCATATGAATTATTATATATTATTAACATTGTCCTCTATTTTCTATGTTAGCCTTACTAACAATGTTATAACAATAGTAACATCAGTGGTTATTATAAATTTTGGTACATTTGTTCTGTTAAAACAAACATTTAAAGATTCTTATTATCTAGACCAGCACTACCCCATGAATGTTTTGTGATGATGAAAATATTGTATTTCTGTGCCATCTGATATAGTAGCCACTACTTACATATGGCTATTGGGCACTTGAAATGTGCCCAGCATTGAATGCTTAACTTCATTTAATTCTAATTATTCTAAATTTAAGTAGTTGCATGTGGCCACTTGGTATAGTCCTGGGTAACCCAAATGTAGACATGCAGAAAAATCTTAGACCGAGAAGAAACTTTATTTAATAGACTCAAGACCAACCTTGCTACATGGTTACCCTGGGCAAGTGATGTAAAGTCTTTTCAATGTAGTCCAATTTAAAGAATAAAATGTTATAGCAGCTCTTATCTGTATTGTAGGCACTTCAATTACAGTAATAAATGTAATAATGTCTACAATTATTTGGAAGAAAATACTATATTGATCTAAAGCAGCTTTGGTTTTTGTTTGTGTTTCTTGTTAATCTTTTCATTTATGATTTACTGGGAAGATCCCAGAAATTTTGTCTGAAGTCTTGAGTTCATGGCTCAGACTAGCCATGGACTGAACACAACATCGTGAGAAAATAATCTTGAACATAAATTTTCATCCTTTAGGTGGAATAGTCATAACACTATTTAGTAGTATGTACTAATGAGTAGTGATGCTCTTTTAAACTAAGAAATGATGCATGCGTAAGCTATTATATAAATACTTGTAATAAAAATATTTGGCATGTAATGTAATGACTGACATCTTGGAAATCTGAAAATAATGAGCAAAGTTTGTTAGACAGAGTGAAATAATGTCCTTTTGAGTAGATAAAATCCTGTATCCTAAATAGCCAACTGGCACCAATAAGGAGCCTTTCTCTAAGGAACTTTGGCATTTCTTTGATCCAGGAGCGCAGATTTCTTTACCAAATGAACACGTAGCATTGCCCAAGTCAAGAACACACTTTTGGTTGAGATTTTCCTTTATTGTTGATATCATGTTATCTGGTTTTAATATTAATGAACACACCTCTCAGATTTTTAAAAAGTTTCTGAATAATAGTAGACAATAATTTTGCCCTAGTCAAGAATATATTTTTAGTTTGAATATTAGTTGTTATAACCATGCTATCCAGTTGAATTTTTTTTTTTTTTTTCAGTATGCGGGCCTCTCACTGTTGTGGCCTCTCCCGCTGCGGAGCACAGGCTCCGGATGCGCAGGCTCAGCGGCCATGGCTCACGGGCCCAGCCGCTCTGCTGCATGTGGAATCTTCCCGGACCGGGGCATGACCCCGTGTCCCCTGCATCAGCAGGTGGACTCTCAACCACTGCCCCACCAGGGAAGCCCCTAGTTGAAATATTAATGAGCAATATAACTCCAAATTTTTGGAGAATTTATGAATAACAGTAATTTAATATAATATGTGTTATGACATGAACATTTCTGTCTTAAGTAGTGATTTTTAAAAAAGAATCCACTAAAAAGTAGTGAGAAAGAAACTCTGTTAAACAATTCTTCAATAAACTAACTGAATAAAGTTAAAATTCACTGTTTCCAACACTCCCAATCATATAGCTACGAAAAAAAATGCAACAATAAAACAAGACAACAAAAATATTTGAAGATTGAGATTTTAGTAAACTGTTAATCTACCCAAAAAAAGAAAAAATAATAATTTATGCAACTGTTAGATATTCATGATTATGGGCATGGCAGTGTATATGAAAGGCAGAATCCATAAATTTGAAAATGCAATTATTGGATCAACTGGTGGTTTTGTCTACACAACTGCATAAACAATTTGCCTACTTTCCACTAACTTGACCAGATGCTTTGTTGTCATGTAAACACAATCTAAATGAAATCCACATATTTCCCCCCAAACCTTATTTTAGCTAAATGCTTCTTGGCTAATCTTATTCCAGGTCTGTTAACAATTTATCCAGATGATTTGATTGCCTTTCAACTCTTTTGCCATTTCTTGCTCATCCTTTATTGGGCAGGCAAATGATGGAGAAAATGATGCAAGGGCAAGCAAATAAACATAGAAAGAAAGGTCTTTGGAAAGCAAGACACTCCCCACAGTTGTTGGATCTTTCTCAGGAAGGGGGTGGTTAAGAGGGCACAGGAGGTTAATGCCCAAATTGCCTCTCCATCTGAGATGCCTCCTCCCAGGAGTTCAAGAAAGAAAAGCTCTTCCCCCTCTACTAAATACCCTCTCTGCTAACACTTGTACTTCCAAAGTTCTTCAAAGGCTTCAGGTAAGTTAAAAAATAGTTAATTTGAAAAGATGTATGATAACTTAATTAAAAATTTTCAACTGTAATAACTTTTATAAAATTTTCCATTTTTGTTGCTTATCCAAAACTTCCTGATGATGAAGGTTCATGTGGTCCTCCAAATTTTTTACCTTTCCCAATAGAAGGAAATGAGAGATGATAGATAAGACTCACATCTTCCAAGAATCCATCTTTTCCTATCCATTTCAGTTTATTTCATGGACTGCTGACCTTTTGGAGTTTTTGACACTCATTCAGAAACAAAACATAAGTTAGGTATTCTAAGCATTCCAATCCGGTGTAAAAGCCAAGGTGATTTCCTAGTCTAGATTCATTTATAGTTTTGCTTCCACCAAACGAAGGGTTAAGAATGAAACTGAGAAATATCAGACCCTGTTGGAAAATGCTCATAATCAGCCCTTGTCTGCACTACTGAAGCAGCTCAGTAATGAATGAAAATTTGTCATGGATATTATAGAAAATTTTAAGAATGAACTCTAACATTCTATGCTTGACATCAAAATATAGCAAATACTTAAAGCATTCCATTAAAAAAATTTAAATCACAATATCTGATGGAATATTCTAAGAACAATGATTTTTTTAAATTTTTATTTATTTTTAACATCTTTATTGGAATATTATTGCTTTACAATGGTGTGTTACTTTCTGCTTTATAACAAAGTGAATCAGCTATACATATACATATATCCCCATATCTCTTCCCTCTTGTTTTTCCCTCCCACCCTCCCTATCCCACCTCTCTTGGTGGTCACAAAGCACTGAGCTGATCTCCCTGTGCTATGTGGCTGCTTCCCACTAGCTATCTATTTTTCATTTGGTAGTACATATAAGTCCATTCCACTCTCTCACTTTGTCCCAGCTTACCCTTCCCCCTCCCCGTGTCCTCAAGTCCATTCTCTACATCTGCATCTTTATTCTTGTTCTACCCCTATGTAGTTCAGAATTATTATTATTATTATTATTTTTAGACTCCAATATATGTGTTAGCATATGGTATTGTTTTTTCTCTTTCTGACTTACTTCACTCTGTATGACAGTCTCTAGGTCCATCCACCTCACTACAAATAACTCAATTTCATTTCCTTTTATGGCTGAGTAATATTCCATTGTATATATGTGCCACATCTTCTTTATCCATTCATCTGTCGATGGACACTTAGGTTGTGTCCACATCCTGGCTATTGTAAATGGAGCTGCATGACATGCATTGTAAATAGAGCTGCATGACATGCATTGTGATACATGACTCTTTTTGAATTATGGTTTTCTCAGGGTATATGCCCAGTAGTGGGATTGCCGGGTCATATGGTAATTCTATTTGCAGTTTTTTAAGGAATCTCCATACTGTTCTCCATAGTGGCTGTATCAATTTACATTCCCACCAACAGTGCAAGAGGGTTCCCTTTTCTCCACACCCTCTCCAGCATTTATTGTTTGTAGATTTTTTGATGATGGCCATTCTGACCAGTGCAAGGTAATACCTCATTGTAGCTTTGATTTGCAGTTCTTTAATGATTAATGATGTTGAGCATCCTTTCATGTGTTTGTTGGCAATCTGTATATCTTCTTTGGAGAAATGTTTATTTAGGTCTTCTGCCCATTTTTGGATTGGGTTGTTTGTTTTTTTGATATTGAGCTGCATGAGCTTCTTGTAAATTTTGGAGGTTAATCCTTTGTCGGTTGCTTCATTTGCAAATATTTTCTCCCATTCTGAGGGTTGTCTTGTTTATGGTTTCCTTTGCTGTGCAACAGCTTTTAAGTATCAATAGTTCTCTTTTGTTTGTTTTTGTTTTTATTTCTGTTTCTCTTGAAGGTGGGTCAAAAAGGATTTTGCTGTGATGTATGTCATAGAGTGTTCTGCCTATGTTTTCCTCTAAGAGTTTTATAGTGTCTGGTTTTACATTTAGGTCTGTAATGCATTTTGAGTTTATTTTTGTGTTCTGTGTTATGGAGTGTTCTAATTTCATTCTTTTACATGTAGCTGTCCAGTTGTCCCAGCACCACTTATTGAAGAGGCTGTCTTTTCTCCATTGTATATTCTTGCCTCCTTTATCAAAGATAAGGTGACCATATATGTGTGGGTTTATCTCTGGGCTTCCCATTGTGTTCCATTGATCTATATTTCTGTTTTTGTGCCAGTACCATACTGTTTTGATTACTGTAGCTTTGTAGTATAGTCTGAAGTCCAGGAGCCTGATTCCTCCAGCTCCATTTTTCTTTCTCAAGATTGCTTTGAAAATTTGGGGTCTTTTGAGAACACTGATTTTATACATGAGCAATTTTATGATCATAAATTGCTATTGTGAAATGGTTTGATTTTCAAAACAGAAATGAAAAGGGGAATTATTAAAATATTAAGAAGTATAATTTTCTCACGGATAGATTTTGTCATGTAAAAATTTCTTTTTTGTGAGTTACAAAGTTCATTTTAATATAATTAATTATAGAAACTATAAAATAGGCCTTGGTTATCAATATTTTTTAATTTTTATTTTATATTAGAGTATAGTTGCATAACAATTTTAGGTTCATTTCAGGTGTACAGCAAAGTGATTTGGTTATAAATATACATGTATTTATTCTTTTTTCAATTCTTTTTCTATTTAGATTATTACAGAATATTGAGCAGAGTTCCCTGTACTATACAGTAGGTCATTATTGGTTGTCTATTTTAAATATAGCTGAGGAGGAACCACGATGGTGGAGTAGAAGGACGTGCTCTCACTCCCTCTTGTGAGAACACCAGAATCACAACTAGCTGCTGGACAATCATCAACAGGAAGACACTGGAAATCACCAAATAAGATACCCCACATCCAAACAGAAAGGAGAAGCCACAATGAGATGGTAGGAGGGGCACAATCACAGTCAAATCAAATCCCATAACTGGTGGGTGTGTGACTCACAGACTGGCAAACACATATACCACAGAAGTCCACCCACTGGAGTGAAGGTTCTGAGCCCAACATCAGGCTTCCCAACTTGGGGGTCTGGAAATGGGAGGAGGAATTCCTAAAGAATCAGACTTTGAAGCCTAGTGGGAATTGACTGCAGGACTTCAACAGGACTGGGGGAAACAGAGACTCCAATCTTGGAGGACACACACAAAGTAGTGTGCATATCGGGAGCCAGGGGAAGGAGCACTGACCCCAGGGGAGACTGAACCAGACCTACCTACTGGTGTTGGAGGGTCTCCTGAAGAGGCGGGGCTGGGGGCCTATGGGCTCACTGTGGGGACAAGGACACTGGCAGCAGAAGTTCTGGGGAGTACTCCTTAGCATGAGCCCTCCCAGAGTCCTTCATTACCCCAAACAAAGGGCCCAGGTAGGCTCCAGTGTTGGGTTGCCTCAGGCTAAACAACCAACAGGGAGGGAACCCAGCCCCACCCATCAACAGTCAAGTGGAATAAAGTTTAACTGAGCTCTGCCCACCAGAGCAACAGTCAGCTCTACCCACCACCAGTCCCTCCCATCAAGCCTCTTAGATAGTCTCATCCACCAGAGGGCAGACAGCAGAAGAAAGAAGAACTACAATCCTGCAGCCTGTGGAGCAAAAACCACATTCACAGAAAGATAGACAAGATGAAAAGACAGAGGGCTATATACCAGATGAAGGAAAAAGATAAAACCCCAGAAAAACAGCTAAATGAAGAGAGATAGGCAACCTTCCAGAAAAGAATTCAAAATAATGATAGTGAAGTTGATTCAGGACCTCTGAAAAAGAATGGAGGCAAAGATCGAAAAGATGCAAGAAATGTTCAACAAAGACCTAGAAGAATTAAAGAACAAAAAAACAGAGATGAACAATACAATAACTGAAATGAAAAATACACTAGAAGGAATCAATAGCAGAATAACTGAGGCAGAAGATTGGATAAGTGACCTGGAAGACATGATGGTGGAATTCACTGCTGTGGAACAGAATAAAGAAAAAGAATGAAAAGAAATGAAGATAGCCTAAGAGACCTCTGGGACAACATTAAACACAACAACATTCACACTATAGGGGTCCCGGAAGGAGAAGAGAGAGAGAAAGGACCTGAGAAAATATTTGAAGAGATTATAGTCAAAAACTTCCCTAACATGGGAAAGGAAATAGCCACAGAAGTCCTGGAAGCTCAGCGAGTCCCATACAGGATAAACCCAAGCAAAAACACAACGAGACACATAGTAATCAAATTGGCAAAAATTAAAGACAAAGAAAAATTATTGAAAGCAGCAAGGGAAAAATGACAACATACAAGGGAACTCCCATAAGGTTAAGAGCTGATTTCTCAGCATAAACTCTACAAGCCAGAAGGGAGTGGCATGATATACTTAAAGTTATGATAGGGAAGAACCTACAAACAAGATTACTCTGCACGGCAAGGATCTCATTCAGATTTGATGGGGAAATCAAAAGCTTTACAGACAAGCAAAACCTAAGAGAATTCAGAACCACCAAACCAGGTCTACAACAAACGCTAAAGGAACTTCTCTAAGTGGGAAACACAAGAGAAGAAAAGGACCTACAAAAACAAACCCAAAACAATTAAGAAAATGGTCATAGGAACATACATATCGATAATTACCTTAAACGTGAATGGATTAACTGCTCCTAGCAAAAGACACAGGCTTGCTGAATGGATACAAAAGCAAGACCCATATATATGCTGTCTACAAGAGACCCATGTCAGACCTAAGGACACATACAGACTGAAAGTGAGGGGATGGAAAAAGATATTCCATGCAAATGGAAATCAAAAGAAAGCTGGAGTAGCAATACTGATATCAGATAAAACAGACTTTAAAATAAAGAATGTTACAAGAGACAAGGAAGGACACTACATAATGATCAAGGGATTAATCCAATAAGAAGATATAATAATTATAAATATATATGCATGCAACATAGGAGCACCTCAATACACAAGGCAACTGCTAACAGTTGTAAAAAGGAAATCGACAGTAACACAATAATAGTGGGGGACTTTAACACCTCACTTACACCAATGGACATATCATCCAAAATGACAATTAATAAACAGAAGCTTTAAACGATGCAATAGATGAGATAGATTTAATTGATACTTACAGGACATTCCATTCAAAAACAGCAGTTTACACTTTCTTCTCAAGTGTGCATGGAACACTCTCCAGGATAGATCACATCTTGGTTCACAAATCTACCCTCAGTAAATGTAAGAAAATTGAAATCATATCAAGCATCTTTTCTGACCACAACACTATGAGATAGAAATGAATTACAGGGAAATAAAGTAAAAAACACAAACACATGGAGGCTAAACAATACGTTACTAAATAACCAAGAGATCACTGAAGAAATCAAAGAGTAAATCAAAAAGTACCTAGAGACAAATGACAATGAAAACATGACAATCCAAAATGTATGGGATGCAGCAAAAGCAGTTCTAAGAAGGAAGTTGATAGCTCTACAAGCCTACCTCAAGAAACAAGAAAAATCTCAAGTAAACAATCTATCCTTACACCTAAAGGAACTAGAGAAAGAAGAACAAACAAAACCCAAAGTTAGCAGAAGGAAAGAAATCATAAAGATCAGAGCAGAAATAAATGAAATAGAAACAAAGAAAACAATAGCAAAGATCAATAAAACTAAAAGCTGGTTCTTTGAGAAGATAAACAAAATTGATAAACCATTAGCCAGACTCATCAAGAAAAAGAGGGAGAGGACTCAAGTCAATAAAATTAGAAATGGAAAAGGAGAAGTTACAACAGATGCTGCAGAAATGCTTTAATACAAAGCATCCTAAGAGACTACTACAAGCAACTCTATGCAAATAAAATGGACAACCTGGAAGAAATGGACAAATTCTTAGAAAAGTATAACCTTCCAAGACTGAACCAGGAAGAAACAGAAAATATGTACAGACAAATCACAAGTAATGAAATTGAAACTGTGATTAAAACTCTTCCAACAAACAGAAGTCCAGGACCAGATGGCTTCACAGGTGAATTCTATCAAACATTTAGAGAAGAGTTAACACCCATCCTTCTCAAACTCTTCCAAAAAATTGTGGAGGAAGGAACACTCCCAAACTGATTCTATGAGGTCACCATCACCATCACTCTGATACCAAAACCAAAGATACTGCAAAAAAAAAGAAAATTACAGACCGATATCACTGATGAGTATAGATGCAAAAATCCTCAACAAAATACTAGCAAATAGAATCCAACAACACATTAAAAGAATCATACACCACAATCAAGTGGGATTTATCCCAGGGATGCAAGGATTCTTCAATATATGCAAATCAATCAACGTGATACACCATATTAACAAAGTGAAGAATAAAAAGCATATGATCATCTCAATAGATGCAGAAAATCTTTTGACAAAATTCAACACCCATTTATGATAAAAACTCTCCAGAAAGTGGGCACAGAGGGAACATACCTCAACATAGGCCATATATGACAAACCCACAGCAAACCTCATTCTCAATGGTGAAAAACTGAAAGCATTTCCTCTAAGATCAGGAACGAGACAAGGATGTCCACTCTCACCACTATTATTCAACATAGTTTTGGAAGCCCTAGCCATGGCAATCAGAGAAAATAAGAAATAACAGGAACACTAATTGGAAAAGAAGAAGTAAAACTGTCACTGCTTGCTGATGACATGATGCTATAAATAGAAAATCCTAAAAATGCCACCTGAAAACTATTAGAACTAATCAATGAATTTGGTAAAGTTGGAGGATACAATATTAATGCACAGAAATCTCTCACATTCCTATACACTAATGATGAAAAATCTGAAAGTATGGAAACACTCCCATTTACCATTGCAACAAAAAGAATAAAAAACCTAGGAATAAACCCACCTAGGGAGAAAAAAGACCTGTATGCAGAAAATTATAAGACACTGATGAAAGAAATTAAAGATGATACCAACAGATGGAGAGATATACCATGTTCTTGGAGTGGAAGAATCAATATTGTGAAAATGACTATACTACCAAAAGCAATCTACAGATTCAATGCAATCCCTATCAAATAACCAATGGCAATTTTTATGGAACTAGAACAAATCATCTTAAAACTTGTATGGAAACACAAAAGACCCCAAATAGTCAATGTAGTCTTGAGGAAAACAAACGGAGCTGGAGGAATCAGACTCCCTGAGTTCAGACTATACTACAAAGCTACAGTAATCAAGACAATATGGTACTGGCACAAAAAACAGAAACATAGATCAATGGAACAAGATAGAAAGCCCAGAGATAAACCCATGCACCTATGGTCAACTAATCTATGACAAAGGAGGCAAGGATATAAAATGGAGAAAAGACAGTCTCTTTAATAAGTGGTGCTGGGAAACCTGGACAGCTACATGTAAAGGAATGGAATTAGAGCACTCCCTAACACCATATACAAAAATAACTCAAAATGGATTAGAGACCTAAATGTAAGACCGGACACTATAAAACTCTTAGAGGAAAACATAGCGAGAACATTCTCTGACATAAATCACAGCAAGATATTTTTTGATCCACCTCCTAGAGTAATGGAAACAAAACCAAAAATAAACAAATGGGACCTAATGAAAGATAAAAGCTTTTGCACAACAAAGGAAACCATAAACAAGACGAAAAGACAACCCTCAGAATGGGAGAAAATATTTGCAAACAAATCAATGAACAAAGGATTAATCTGCAAAATATATAAACAGCTCATGCAGCTCAATATTAAAGAAACAAACAACCAAATCCAAAAATGGGCATAAGACCTAAATAGACATTTCTCCAAAGAAGACATACAGATGGCCAAGAAGCCCATGAAAAGCTGCTCAACATCACTAATTATTAGAGAAATGCAAATCAAAACTACAATGAGGTATCACCTCACACCAGTTAGAATGGGCATCATCAGAAAATCCACAAACAACAAATGCTGGAGAGGGTGTGGAGAGAAAGGAACCCTCTTGCACTGTTGGTGGGAATGTAAATTGATACAGCTACTATGGAGAACAGTATGGAGGTTCCTTGAAAAACTAAAAATAGAATTACCATATGATCCAGCAATCCCACTGTTGGGCATATACGCAGAGAAAACCATAATTCAAAAAGACACATGCACCCCAATGTTCATTGCAGCACTATTGATAATAGCCAGGTCATGGAAGCAACCTAAATGCCCATCGACAGACAAATGGATAAAGAAGAAGTGGTACATATATACAATGGAATATTACTCAGCCATAAAAAGGAACGAAATTGAGTCATTTGTTGAGACGTGGATGGATCTGGAGATTGTCATACAGAGTGAAGGAAGTCAGAAAGAGAAAAATGAATATCGTATATTAATACATGTATGTGGAACCTAGAAAAATGGTACAGATGAAACGGTTTGCAGGGCAGAAACTGAGACACAGATGTAGAGAACAAATGTATGGACCCCAAGGGGGAAAAATTGCAGTGGGGTGGGGATGGTGGTGTGCTGAATTGCGCGATTGGGATTGACACATATACACTGATGTGTATAAAATTGATGACTAATAAGAACCTGCAGTATAAACAAACAAACAAAAAAACAGCTAATACTAAACTTTCTTTGGGTTATTTGTATGGAAATATGTTAATATAAGTGTTTCAGAGATTACATGGAATTTCTAAAAAATAAATAAATAAAAAGATCCTAAAATAAATAAATAAATAAATATAGCTGTGTTTACATGTCAATCCCAAACTCCCAGTCTATCCCTCCCCCCACCCTTTCCCCTTGTTACCATAAGTTTGTTCTCTAAGAATGTGAGTCTGTTTTTGTTTTGTAAGTTCATTTGTATCATTTTTTTTTAGATTCAGCATATAAGTGATATCATATGATATTTGTCTTTGTCTGACTTACTTCACTTAGTCTGATAATCTACAGGTCCATCCATGTTGCTGCAAATGGCATTATTTCATTCCTTTTAATGGCTGAGTAATATTCCATGGTATATATGTACCACATCTTCTTTATCCATTCATCTGTCGATGGACATTTAGGTTGCTCCCATGTCTTTGCTATTTGTAAACAGCACTGTTTCTTTGATTACGTTTCTGTAGCAAATAACTACCAAGTTGAGTAAGAGAAATTGTTGAAATGTCACCAAGTCATAGAATTTTAGAGTTGCTTGGAATATGTTAGACCATGTGGCCAAATACTACTCACATGTGTACTATGGGCAAGCCCTATGATGCACTCCCTGCATAATCAGTCTTGGCCACACAAATTTGGTGTTGTGGGTATGCCACATCTCAATTACACAATAGTCCATCCCTAAAAAGGGTAATTAATATTTCTTTAGTTCTTCTGAGAAAATTAATTTTTGCTTAAGCATCCTAAACAATGTCCCATTAAGATTTTATAGCTCATGACGTTTCGTTGGAAAGAAAAAACACAACTTGAATTAGGTCAAGCAATAGGAGGGGTTTTTAAGTATCTCACTAAATCACAGGAAGCATTGAACCGCCAAGCCTCAGGAAGAATATGAATGCAGTTGGGACTTAAGAAACTTGGTTCCAGGGATTTAAAAGTTCCAAGGACTTGTTTTGCTTTTTTCTCCCTTTGGTTCTCCCAGAATGTTGGCTTCACTACTTTCTCACTGCAGATGGGCAACTTCATCTTGGTAGGTCACACGGCTACCAGCAGCCCCTTGGATTCACATCCCCTGGCTCTGCCACCAAGAATTCATGTTCTAGTTCCAGTTCAAGATTATCGGAAAGCAGAATGCTAACTTGTGCACCCCTTGATCGATTGAACACAGTCAGGGAGAAAAGGTACAATATGAATATGGGGATGCTGTGAATCCTAAATATGGTAGTGTGGAAAAGAGGGAAGGGAAAGAGTGCTGCTGCTTCCAGAGTAAGAAATTTTGAGGAATTTTGGTGGCTAACAAAACAATAGGTGTTCCTTGTAGAAACAACAAATGCATTTGTTGTTGTTGTTACTATAAGTATACCCCGTACATTTGGGACATACTTATCCTAAAAAAAATGTGTTCTTTATCTGATATTCAAATTTAACTTGGCATTCTATATATTTTTTGTATGTGTGTGTGCTATTTTGTGGGCCTCCTTACAAATTAACTAATGTTTTCTGGAGATATTTTTACTAAAAAAGAAACTTAGGAAACGTATGAGTTCTTTGACCTTAATCTTATAACACCTGAAGGGTATAGCATCACTTGGCAACTGGGAAATTTGAAACTGCCCAGGGAATTACCTTGAATCCCACTGTGCGTAGTGTCTTACTTTCTTTGCTTGACCACACATCAGTGATCCAGAAACATACTGTCAGTTTCAGACCACAGAATGTTTGATGGAAGTTTAACATGTTATTCCAAGGCTAGTGTGTTCATTCTTGCAAATTTAACTTCTTGATTGCTTTATTATTGAAGTGCATAAATTAATCATAGTAATTTAAAGTTGTCCTGTGGTTTGATAAGACACATCTGCTTATTAATGTATCTCAAATCTTATATTAAAGAAATCTACTTACCTTTATTAAATCAGGTATTTTCCATAAATACTTCGGGTATGTCTACAATTAATATAATATGGAACTAAAGTTCTATGGAATGCAATGTAAGAAATGCTAAAAATCCAACTTATTCATCTTTAGTTTCGGAAACAGACCAAGAAGGTTATGACTTACCCAAGTCCAGTCAACTAATAGTGGCAGAACTGGAGATAATTGATAAAGTTTTAATAACAAAATAAATCAAAATTAAATGGTAAGAAATTTAAAAAAAAACTTGTTTAATACAAATTCTTGTCAGAACACTCCTCATCCATTTAAATAGCATCTGTAGACTTCAGGTAATTATTACTTCAAAAAATTATGAACTTTGAAGTGGTGCAATTTTATTTTCCACATTGCAATACTGATGGAACTTTATGAAGCAAAAGAGGTACAATGGTTCATCACGATCACCAAAGAGTAAAAGGAATTCACCACAGAGGAGCTGGAAATAAGTGGGCATCACGAAGCCCTTAAGCCAAAACCAATGTGTTGGAGTTGCTATTCCTCCAAAGTGCTCTTCTCTAACATCCGTGGACACTGAGCCCATGGAAATAGTCTGATGCCCCTTTGTAAATTAATTATCTGTATCCTACTATTAGGAGCTGAGGGTACTTCAGTGTAGAGAATCAACAGTAGGTTATCCAGTATCCACCAAGTAATCTCTCAGAAACAAGAGAAATCAGCAATCTAATCTTATTTTTCTTGGGATAGTACTTGTCCTACATACAGACAGGTGCACAGTTGTTTAAGGGATATGCTTTAGAAATCATTAAAACCATCAACGGAAAGAAAGAAGGAAGATGACATCTCCCAAAGCAACTTCAATAGGATGTAGGTTGAGTAAGGTATACCGATGATAATTTGGAATAGCAGCCAAATAAAGTGACATTAAATCTCCTAATAGGAAAATAAATCATTATCCAGAGAACAAAAGTGGAAACTGAAGCTAAAAGTAGAGAGAAGCAACCAGAAGTCTCCATGTATAGGGTGATTATATGCTCCTGTTTGCCCACAGCAGTCCCGGTTTTATATTCATTCTCCCAGTGTAAATGCCCCATTTACTCCCAAATTCTCCCAATTTGGAATATAAATTACATGGGTCTCTCTGATGGAACAATATGGACTGATGAAGACACTTTGATGTGCCTTGACTAACCTGAAGTTGTCTTGTACTGTTGAAAATTCTAAGTATGTACTTAAACAGATGAGGTATTGGTGGGAAAAATGCAGTGTTCCTGGAGAGGCCAGGGGGAAGAAAGGAAAGCTGGAACTCAGGAAGTGGCCTTTAACTGGTAAATAGTCCTTTAAAACCATAGAAAAATACTCAAGCAAATATCTCTGGTTGCTTGTGCTCAAGATCAAAATATAGAGTCACTTGTACACAAGATTTTACAGGCTGAATTGTTGAATAAGGGTATTCTCTTCTGTGATAAGAGTAACAAGTTTCTAATTGGAATTCTTTCTGACATTGCAATCCAATGTGCTTTGAAAAAGAGTTTCATAGAGAGGGATCAACATCTAATTGTCCCTTCTGCTACTTCCAGATCAGAATGCTCAGTACTGGGAAAGGATGAGAGGGAGAAGAAATGCTTTCTTGCCTGCTCTAACTCATCTGACCTCCCAAATATCTCTGCGCATGTATGACAATCCATCGTTCCTGTCTACTGTCTAGTTTTTCCTGCAGAAGGTCATTGCCTTTGATTCTCTCCAATAACTCTTCATCAGGTCTTATTCTGCTGAGGGCTGAAGCCAGGGAGAATACAGTTGTGCACTTGCCTCTGGCTCCCATTCTAGTCCTGGCAAGGCTGGACTCCAGGATGAAGATGGAGATGGGAATCCAGCCATGAATATCTGTTCCAGTCAGATTTCTCACCAGGTGGGGATCTGGTCCTTATTGGAACACCTGAGTTCCTGCTCTTCTATCTTCCATCTCTATGGTTTTGTGGTTTAGACAATTATTTCCACTGTCAAGAATGTCATCTTATCCTAGATGGCTGAACCTGGAAACCTACAGAAAAGTGATGGTAGGAGATTTTGATCTGCAATTGTTATTTAACATTCAGAAATACAGTACATTCCCAAGTAGATTCTTCCAAGTATGGCTCTTGGAGTAATACTTCTTAAAAATGATCCTCATGTCCTAGAATCACCCAGCTAACTCATACATGTAGGGAACATTTCTACAGAGACAAGGACAGACCAAATGTTGGGTTTTTAATAAAACACTCTGGTAAGCAAAATCAAAAAATAATATTGAACATCAACATCATTTATCCTGTACCCATAAAAACATGTTTTACTTATGTTTATTAGCCATTGGGGGTTGATTCATCAATTGGCTCTTTGCTATTGCACAGTCTCTCGTTACCATTTACAACTCTCTTTCTACTTAGGTTTTTTTTGAGTGAGAGGCCCGGGAAAATTAAAAAAAAAAAAGTCCAGATTCTAAAGGGCTGATTTATGGGAAATCTGGATTACAAGAAGATTAGCTCCATTCTGGGCTGTATGACAGGCACAGGTTTTATATTTTTATGTCTCAACATCAAGCACCTATTTGAAGTTGTCTTATTCAAAAGTGTTTTCCAACATCTCTCTCCAACACCTGCCCAGGTGACTAACAAAGCAACAGAAACAGATCAAAGCTGTGATTATTTTCCCTGTTCATCACACAATAAATGCCTCAGCTACCTGTCTGGCGTTTAATATAAAAAGAAAACTTGCAACCATCATAACCATTGATATATGCCACCAATATTTTGAGCTACTAACACATTTGCCTGTTATGTCAAGGCATCTGAAAGTTTAAAACTTGGCAAAGTAGTGTTTTTCTTTTTCTTCTTCTATAATCCCAGGGTAAATATTAAGCAGACAGCATTTATGCTTTCAGCATTAAAGAAAAAAGAAAAAAAGACTGAATTTGAAAAGCCTACTAGTACACTTTGGGGATTTCGGAAAGTGTCCTTTGGCTGGAAGCTGAGTGGAGAAGCTGCCATTCTGTAGGTGGGACAAGAGGGAAGCCGCATGGCCTCATTCATAACTTCACAGCTACTGCAAATATCAGCTGATGAATATTTATGTTATCCCTGGCTTAGACCCGAAAGACAAACAGGGGAAAAAAAAATGAAAGTTAGGAAAAGGTCGTCTGAACTCTGTGGGATTTTTTACCAGCACTTTCCATGCACGAGCAGTAGCCCTGAATGAAGTCATTCTGTTCAGGGGCCCGGCACAGGAAGAGTCTGTTCATTAGCACCCCGCACTTTGTTTGAACCTTGTACATTCATAGGCTCCTGAAAGGAAAATGCTTTTCCTTAAATCAAACACACAGGATATAGAGCTACCTTATTATTCTTTATATTTATTTATTTATTTTGGTAAATTATTGCAAATTGCTCCTCATCATATAGTAACTTCAACGGTTCAAAGAAAGAGCAGGTCAGAGACCAAGAGCTTTTAAACACAAAAAAAGACAGTGCCAGGCCAGGTTAATATTTTATTGAGTTATGGTTTCAGAAGAATATCTGTAAGTATACATAAATGATAGAATTACATAACTCTACTAATATCCTAGTAGAGAAAATTATTTTTTTACAATGTGCTAGAGGTTTTAGTTTTATTTCAGAAAAAATGCCCCTTGAGCCCCACTAAATAATAAATAATCAAATTAATCACTTGGAGTTGATTATTTAAATTGTGTCTCTCTCCTTTTAACTGTTTCTTTGCCCATCAGAGCCACATTTACCCTCTGCTGCCATTTCTGCCATCTTTACCACTTTCAAGTTGACCACAGTTGTGGAAACAAGAAAAGGAGACTCACCAAGATGATATAAGCTTTCCACCTGCTCATAATTCTATTATCAATTTTTTTTTTTTTTTTTTTTTTTTTTTGCGGTACACGGGCCTCTCACTGTTGTGGCCTCTCCCTTTGCGGAGCACAGGCTCCGGATGCACAGGCTCAGCGGCCATGGCTCACAGGCCCAGCTGCTCCGCGACATGTGGGATCTTCCCGGACCGGGGCACGAACCCGTGTCCCCTGCATAGGTAGGCGGACTCTCAACCACTGCACCACCAGGGAAGCCCTCTAAAATCAATTTTAATTAAGGAGAGGAAGCTCAAAAATTTGGCTGAAGTTAAATTTGTGACTGCCTTGTGGATTTCAACAACAGATACATCCTGTGATTTTCTCACACTCACAGAAAAGCAGGTGACTTCAGTGGGGATATCCAGAAGTGCTTCACTGAGATGAGGATGGGGTACAAATGATTTATGAAGGAAGTGCTTCTAGGAGACATGGGGAAGTGACAGAGGAAAGACAAGATACAGAAGGGAAGATGCCAAGTAAGGGAAATTTTAGCCTCAGCTGGATCTTGCAAGGAGCTCTGGAACATAATTGTACCTGAATGTTTGTCCCAACTTGAGACAAGGGAATTGGGCTTTCACACTCCTGCATTAGTCAGAAAATTAACTAAGGACTGCCTGCTAGTGATGACAGGGTGTTTTGGGTGACCAACCATTTCAGCTTGCCTGGGACTGTCCTGCTTTTAGCACTGAAAATCCCACATCTTGGGAAACACTTCAGTATCCAGCAAACTGGGCTGGTGGGACACCCTTGGAAGATGCAAATTCCCAGGTACTTCTGGCTCTCAGGGCAGCAAAATGGCTCCAATAGTCCAAGGTCAGCCTTCTGAAGGAAGTCACAGGTGCAGGCTGTAGGAATCAAGGCCCACCAAAGCTGTGGATGGGCACATAGACAGGGCATAGGGAATTCAAGGGCCTCTGGATGGAGCTCAGCTGTGTCCCCTATAGCAGCCACTTCCTATAACCAGTTCTCTAAGGAATAACTAGGTGTTGGTAGAGATTATTTTAGATGTGAGATTGAGGACTAGAATTTCAATTAAGGTATTTATTTCATCCTCCACATAAAGCTCTTAGTTGTAGCGAGACTTCAGGGTTATGGCATGTAGGTTCAGCACTAGTGAAGACTTACAATCAGATTTTATGAAGAGAGTACTAACACTTGAATGAAATCAGGTACCAAACCATGTGTTAGACATTAACAGAGGGAATTTGAACAAAATATCTGCAGATACCATGTGGGTAGGGGACAATAAGCAACTACCCTTTGTCAGTTTCCTTCAACATTGGCAACAATCAATTGCTTCCAATGATGCTGTGACATCTAATTCTGAAAGTGCATCGCATGTAGGAAGTGAAGACAGAGACTGAATATTCTCCAGCACTGCCCAAGATTGATGGAATCCTGTATTTCTTTTGATTTAACTTCTAAGAGTTAATAATGACTGCCCCAAAGTAAGAGTAAATAATCTGCAAAATTCACTTTTTTCCTCTCTTGGGTTAAAAAATAAAAGTGAGAATTGTTCTTCTTGTGTTCCTCTCTTGGTTTATAAAAATAAAAAAGGGTGAGTGAGAAGTTGGTCGATTTACCAAGCATATCTTGGGTAGGTGTGTGCTTTTAACTCCATGTGTTGTCGGTGACAATGGCCTCAAATTTCACACTTGGTTCTTTGCTTTTCTCCACTTTTCAAGACCCTTATAAAACAGTCCCACCCAGAGGATTTATTATAGGAGTGCTTCCTTCTGCCTGCAGCAATACCGTATCCACATGAAAGCATGCCTTAGACAGTCCACCTTGTATCACTGCTTAGGAGAAACAGGGATTCAAAGAAATATTTTCCAGCTAAATAGCTGAAAAAGTATGTCGCAGACTATTATAGGGGTATGTGAAGAAGAGAAATCTATCTGCCATTGCTCAGTTCATTGAGAAAATCATCGAGGTGCTGGCTTCTTGGTTATTCTTAAACTCTGTCTAAATTGATATGTAAACACTACTGTATAAAATAGGTAACCATCAAGGACCTACTGTGTAGCACAGGGAACTCTGCTCAATATTCTGTAATAACCTAAATGGGAAAATAATTTGAAAAAGAACAGATACATGTATATGTATAACTGAATCACTTTTGCTGTATACCTGAAACTAACACAACATTGTTAATCAACTATGCTCCTATATATATATATATATATATATATATATATATATATATATATGAAGTCAGCCAGGTTGCTGTTTGGTCTTAAGTTTCAACTATCATGGGCCCCTTCAAAATTATTACCTTTTGCTAAGTTACCACCACAATTAAACATCAGAATGCTCTTTGGATAATGGGGATAGAATGAGACCTAAAATAAAGAAGAGGGAAAAATCCAGGAAAACTAAGGGCGTGCTATTTCTGGATTATTTATTATGAATATTTTGGGAGGGTAAAGACTGATGGTTGAGTATGGACAAATTCACTAAAACTGAGAACAATAAAACTATGAACAAGCTTTTTAAGCTATAGAGAAGTGAATTTATGGCATGCTAAAAGAATGTTTATTGAAACTCTATACTAAAAAATGGTACAGATCAAAAATATGGCTAGGTTTGTGACATGTTAGCCTTCATTTTACTATTGGTTTTGAGGTTTGAGGGAAAGCTTACCTAAGGATTTAAGCTACTGGTTAAGTAATTTTATGTGCATTTTCAGACTTATATATGACCGATGTGAACTCAAGTGCATAATACAAATGAGGATTCTCAGTCATGACATATTGTGGGCACCAGATAAAGATTTGTTGGATTGAATGAACATTTTCTCTATGAATGATAAGCTTCTATACAAAGAAATAGTAAAAGTAAATGTGCAAGATATTTGTGTTGCAGGAAATGCATAAAAATTAAGAGATTACTACCTATTTCTAAAATGAAATCTATCAGAAATCAGTCTGGTCACAGTCTACCTCCAAGTGCACAGAGTTTCAGAACTAGAAAGGGTTAGGCTGACTAATACACTTTGCTTTTTTATGCAACTGAGAATGTTCTATGAGAATTTGGTCATCTAGCATAAGCCACCCTAATGCCAAAATGTCTTCCCCAACTAAAGACAAATTAATGATATTATTTGGGGATGGAATTTTCTCTAGATTAGATTTGCTCCCTCTGTTTACACTTAGCATCAATTGGGTTACTTCAATTAGATATCTACAAATCAATTAAGGAGAAGTTGGTGGGTTTTTTTTACAGTTTTATTGAGTCTTTATATTTTCTAAGCATATTTTTTCATGTGGTAAAACTTTAATTACATGATTATATAAGGTTATAGACTTGTAAGCCTTTAGAGCTTTGCTGTGATTGTCTCCTCTTACTGCTTATATTCCCCAATCCACCTGGTTAATAGTCATCAAATAGGTTAATGTTCCTGACCTCATAATTTTTTTCATTACTAACTATGCCTCCCTGGTTTGGACCCCTGCTTTGAGGCATTTGCCTTCCTCCCCTGAACTCCTCAGATTCCATGACAACTCTGATCCTACTGTGCCATCATTTCTGACTTAATGCATCTACATTCTCCCAAAGATGGTGACCTGTCTTAGGACAGGTCCTTTGTCTTTCTGTTGGCTACCACATCCCAAGTTTGTTTCTGGCACCTACAAGAAATAATTATCAGACCTATGAGAAATAATTGTTAAATAAATAAATTTTGTATAGCCCCAAAATCATGTTAGTGGAAGAAACATCGAAAGAGCAGTGATCAAACCACTGATGAAATGAATATTAGTTTGGCAAAATGGCCTTCGATGCTATGAGAGTTTTAGTGTTTTTTCTCCCTCCTCCCCTTCCTCCTTTGGTTGACCCTTACTTTTGGCAGCATAAATCCAACACAATAAATGTTCTGCCTATAGATGGCTACCTTTGAACTCTTCTCTTTGGGGCTGAGAAGTCACCTGGGTTGTAAGAACAAAAGTATGACTCCAGGAAGGCTGATAAGATATAATCTGGAGCTTGAAAAGAAAGGGACAGCTTTCAGAACTATGTAGTGATTTCTTTGTATAATGTAAGCTACCAGAAAGAATTTCTGAAGGAAAAACATTCAGGTTAAAAGTGTAGTCAAAGATTGCATTAAATGCCAGTATAATCCACTCTCTATAATACATTTAGATCATTAAAAGTAGATGATGTAACTGTTCATGTTACACTAAAAACTTACTAATTCATATTCTATTATTTTTAAATGTAGGGTATTTTAGACAGGAGCCAGGATTAGTTTTTGTTTAGCAAGTGCTTTCTTTTAAGAATAAATTAATGAGTTTAAACAAATAGTGTATGAGAGTAGAAAATACTTTTAATTCCATCTTTTTTTTTCAATATAAGTAACATATTAGACTAAGGTTAATTACTTTTTACATTTTTATTAAGGTATCATTTACATACAGTAAAATCCACTCTTTCTATTTTACAGTTCTGAGAGTTTTGACAAATAAGTATGTAATCACCAGCTCAATCAAGATATAAAATAGTTTCATCACTCCCCAAATTCCTCTATGCCCTTCATAGTCACTCTCTCTTCCTATCCCAGCAACCACAGATATATTTTCTGGCCATAGAGTTTTCACTATTCCAGAATGCCACTAAATGAAGTAATGCAGTAGGTAGTCCTTTGAGACTGGCTTATTTCACTTACATAATGCATTTGAGATTCATACGTGTTATTAGGTAAATCAGTAGTTCCTTCATTGTTTTTCTCCCCCAGTGCTATGCCGTGTTGTGAATAATTATGTAAGATTTTTCTTCTAGTATATATATATATATATATATATATATATATATATATATATATTTTTTTTTTTTTTTTTTTTTTTGCAATACGTGGGCCTCTCACTGTTGTGGCCTTTCCCGTTGCGGAGCACAGGCTCCGGATGCAGGCTCAGCGGCCATGGCTCACGGGCCCAGCCGCTCCGCGGCATGTGCGATCTTCCCGGACCAGGGCACGAACCCATGTGCCCTGCATCGGCAGGCGGACTCTCAACCACTGCACCACCAGGGAAGCCCTCTTCTAGTATTTTTTTTTTTTTTTTAATTTATGTCTAGTATAAAGTACAATACTCAGTTCTAAGGCAGGGATTCTTTTTTTTTTTTTTTTTTTTTTTTTTTTGCGGTACGCGGGCCTGTCACTGTTGTAGCCTTTCCTGCTGCGGAGCACAGGCTCCGGACGCCCAGGCCCAGCGGCCATGGCTCACGGGCCCAGCCACTACGTGGCATGTGGGATCCTCCCGGACCGGGGCACGAACCCGTGTCCGCTGCATCGACAAGCAGACTCTCAACCACTGCGCCACCAGGGAAGCCCCTCTTCTAGTATTTTTAAAAGACTTAATTTTTAGAGAACTTTTAGGTTCATACCAAAGTTAATAGGAAGGCACAGAGGTATCCCATTTACCCCATGCCCAACACATGCATAGCCTCCCCAACTATCAACATCCCCACTAGAGTGGTTCATTTGTTATAACTGATGAACCTACACTGACACATCATAATCATCCAAAGTCCATAGTTTACATTATGGTTCACCCTTGGTGTTGTATAGTCTGTGGGCTTTGACAAATGTATAATGACATGTATCCATCACTATGGTACCATACAGAGTATTTTTACTGCCCTAAAAATCCTTTCTGCTCACCTATTCATCCTCCCCACCTAATCCCTTGGCAACCACTGATCTTTTACTGTCGACATAGTTTTTCCTTTTCCATAATGCCATATAGTTGGAATAACACAGTTTGTAGCCTTTTCAGATTGGCTCCTTTCACCTAGTAATGTACATTAAAGTTCTTCCATGTGTTTTGATGGCTTACTTGCTCATTTCTTTTTAGTACTAAGTAAAATCCAATTGTCTGGATGTACCACAGTTTATTTATTCATTCACCTTCTGAATGACATTTTGGTTGATTTCAAGTTTTGGCAATTAAGAATAAAGCTGCTATAAACTTCCATGTACAAGGTTTTGAGTGGACATAAGTTTTACCAACTTCTTTGGGTTAATACCGACGAACATGATGGCTGTATCATATGGTAAGAATGTTTATTTTCTTTTGTAAAAATCTGTTAAGATATCTTCCAAAATGGCGGTACCATTTTTCTTTCCCATCATCAATGAACGAGAGTTCCTGTTGCTTCACATCTTTGCCAGCATATGGTGTCATCCGGGTTTCAGATTTTGGCATTCTATTAGGTATGTAGTGGTACCTTGTTTTAATTTGCTTTTCTGTGGTGACATATGGTGTGGACCATCTTTTTGTATGCCTTTTGCCATATGTCTTCTTCTTTGGTGAGGCATCTGTTAAGGTATTTGGCCCACTTTTTAATATAGTTGTTCATGTTCTTCTTATTTATTTATTTGGTTGTTAAATTTCTTAGAGCTGAATTCGAAGACTCTATATATTTTGGATAAGAATTCTTTACCAGATGTGTCTTTTGCAAATATGTTTTCCCAATCCATAACTTATCTTCTCATTTTCTGGACATTGTCTTTTGGAAGTCAGATGTTTTTAATTTTAAGGAAGCCTAACTTAGTAATCACTTCTTCCATGGATTGTGCCTTTGATATTTTATCTAAAAAGTCATCACCACCCCCAAAGTCATTTAGATTTTTCTCCTATATTATTTTTTCAGAATTTCATAGCTCTGCTTTTTATACTTATGTCTGTGGTTCATTTTGAGTTAATTTTTGTAAAGGGTGTAAGAGTTGTTTCTAGATTTTTATTTTTATTTTAATAGCGAAGTTCAGTCTTGCTTTGCACCTTTGTCAAAGATCAGTCAACTATATTTGTGAGTCTATTTTTGGGCTTTCTATTTTGTTCCATTGATCTATTTCTCTGTTCTTTCACCAACACCATGCTGTCTTGATTATTGTTACTTTATAGTAATTTTGAAGTCTCGTAGTGTCAGTCCTCCAACTTTGTTCTCCTTCAATATCGTGTTGGCTATTCTGAGTCTTTTGCCTCTCCATATAGACTTTAGAATCAGTTTGTCAATATCTATAAAGTCAACTTGTTGGCATTTGGATTTCAATTGAATTAAATCTGTAGGTCAAGTTTGGAAGAACAGACATTGTGACAATACTGAGTCTTCCTACCCATGAACATGGAATGTCTCCCCATTTATTCAGTTCTACTTTGATTTTGTTCATCAGAGTTTTATAATTTTCTTCATGTAGACTTGTACATATTTTGTTATATTTTTACCTAAGTATTTCATTTCTGAGGTGCTAATATAAATGGCATTGTGCTTTTAATTTCAAATTCTACTTCTGATGGTATGTAGAAAAGCAGTTGACTTTTGTATATTAACCTTGTATCCTTCAGTATTGCCATATTTGCTTACTAGTTCCAGAAGTTTTTTATTGATTCTTTAAGATTTTCTACATAGATGATCATTTCATCTACAATGTTTTATTTCTTTTTTCCCAATCTGTATTTTTTTTTGTTTCCTTTTCTTATATTATTATGTTAGTTAGAACTCACAGTATGATGTTGAAAATGAGTGGTGAGAGGGGACATCCTTAACTTGTTCTGGCCATAGTGGAAAAGCTTTCTGCTTTATCACCATCAAGTATGATGTTAGCTGTAGGTTTTTGTAGATATTCTTTATCAAGCTGAGGAAGTTCCCCTCTATTCCTAGTTTACTGAGAGTTTTTTTTTTATCATAAAAGAGTGTTGGATTCTGTAAATGCTTTTCCTATATCTATTGATATGATGGTGTAGCTTTTCTTTTTTAGTTTGTTGATGTGATGTATTACACTAGCTGATTATCAAATGTTTAACTGGTCTTTCATACCTGGGATAAATTCTGGGTATGAAAGTTTAGTCTAACATTTGAAAATGTTTTATTCAGACTTATAATCCATATTCAGTTAATTTTTATATAAGGTGATAGGTATGGGTTGAGGTTGCACATGTTTTGTATAATTGTTTCAGCACAATTTGTTGAAAAGACTATCATTTCTCCATTGAATTGTCTTTGTACCTTTGTAGAAAAATAATAGACTCAATGTGTGAGTTTACTTCTGGATTCTTCATTCTATTCCTTTGAGTTATATATGTATTCATTTGCCAATACTACACCAAGCTAATTATTTTTTAAAACTTGAAGATGTGAAAATAATTTTTCTTATAAACAGACAACCTGAGAGTCTTTTACACCCTTGGTGAATTCAACTAAACTTTCTGAAGTCAGTTTCTGTACATATGGAATGAGGATTTGCCTTAGTGGATTAGCAGAAATCCAAAGTCCTTTTTCTTCTTTCCCTTCTCTTCCCTTACTTTTCCTCCTTTCTTTTCTTCTTCTTTCCCCTTTTCCCTTCCTCTCTAGCCTTCTCATTCTTTCTCACCCCCTTTCTATGCCCCTATCTTCTTGTCTTCTTTTTCTCTCTCCTATGTTCTTTCCCTATCTGGTCAGTAGATGGTGCTGTGCTGCAACACATGTATTTGCTGATTTCCTAAAACTTGTAAATATTGTATGATGTCATCTGTTAATTCTACGCCTTCACTTTGAGAACTGATTGCTAAATTGTTAATGGAACAATGATGTTCACACTCCTCCGCCTTTGAGAAATGAAACCCCGGGCATGGATCAGATCATTTAAACTGGTCACTGGAAAAGTTGTCAGGAGATAAAAGCTTTTAATTAAGAAGAATATTTTTTAAAAAGCAGTAGTGGGTAGTGGCCATGAAAACCCACAATATGGCTCAGACTTGTGTGACATTTGAGTTGGTGTTTGTTTATCCAAGAGCAAAAATATGGATGGCCACTAAGAACATAGGATAGGAAGCCCCTTTGCTCAAAATAAAATCCCAAGGTTAATTTGTTTGTGAATCACAGAGCCAGCTGGCTGCCTTGGCCCAGCTATGACTTTTGTGGTGACAGCTGTTTCTACCAAGATTTGATGGGTGGGGGCAAGGGCAGAGCTGGTGGTTGCAAGATGGGATGGAAGTGGGAGATGGATTGAAAGAATGGACTATGGTTACTTTAGAAAGGAAATCCATGGGTTTCAGATATTCTTGATTGAACTCATATTGCCTCTAGCTGTACATAAGAAGAGGTGGGGGTGGATGGTCAGTTGTTACTTCAGATTCCCTTAGGTTATGATTTAATGGTGGGTGTTTAATTTTCCAAAAGTTTAGCTAACTGTGAAGGTTTCCAGAAAAGGCACTGTATTTGCTTGCAAATAACCCAGCTTGTACTTCTCTGGCCCCACAACCCTGAGGGGCTATGGACTCTTGCGTGTTTCCTAAAGCCTGCTTTTCCAAAGGCCAAATAAAAGGCCCTTTTTGGGTCTGATGGCATCTTCCTGGAGTTTCCACGTATAAACTGTAATAGCTTACACTTTAGAGTACTTTATGGTTTCACAAAGCAATTTTACTCACATATGTAATTATCCCTTTTCTTAGAAAATAGAGGTTCGGATTAAGGCATTGGAGGTCCAAGCCAGAGAGATTGGTGAGGAAGAAATGTATTGGTTAATAATGACCTCTAACCTCATTTAGATCTCCATTTGGGTGTTTCAGCTTAACAGAGCCAAAACTGAACTTCTGATATCCATCCCCCATCTGCTTAATTTCCTGTCTTCTCTGTCTTGGTGAAATCACAAAGTCATCATTTCCGTTCTCAGCTTCAAACTTTGGAGTCGCTCTTGACTCCCTCTTTCTTACCCTATACCTGATCTACAAGCAAAACCTGTTGACTCTACCTTTAAAGTATGTTCAGAATCTGCCTTCATTTCACCACCTCCCTTACTACATACACCCTGGCCTGACCCACCATCATCTCTTGTGTGAATTAGGACATCAGTTTTCTAACAGGTTTCCCTGTTTCAACTCTTGTCCCTACTTCAGTGTAATCTCAGCACAGTAGCCATAGTGGGGCTATTAAAAGGCAAGTCAGACCTTTGCCTAGAGCCCCCTCACCCATGGAGGAGGAGACCTTTTCCCAGACCCCATCACCCATCATCCATGCATGGCTCCCATCACCCATAGAGGAGGGGCAAACACCTTACAGTGACCTGAAAAGTGATGTGGCCCTTTCTAACCTCTGGGACCCTGGTTTGTGTCACTTATCCTCTCACTCACCCATTGCCTTCTGCCTGTTTCTCAAACCTGATAGGAATGCTCCTGCCTTGGGGTCTGTTCACTTCTTCTTTTCCTGAAAACTCCTTGCCCAGATACCATACTTAATCTCTTGTCCTTCAGATCTTTACTCAGTGTCACCTTCTCACTGTGGTCTTCTCTGGTAACGCTATTTAAAATTGAACTCCTCTATAATCAAGTCCTATTCCTTTCCTGGTTTAATTTTTTTCAACACTTATTAGAAACATATTACAATCTGTATTTACATATCATGCTTATCATCACCCCCTAATTTCCTAGAATAAAAACTGTATGAGGGCAGGGATCCTTATCTGTTCTCTTCCCTACAGTAACCCCAAAGCCTAGACTAGTGTTGACACATAGGGGACCCCCAATAACTGTGACTGAAGGAATGAATGCATGAATGATGTTCTCCAACTCACTTCCATGGTCTAAGGTCCTGGCAGAACCACCAAAAGAAAGTACTACAGCTCAACTAGTTTCCTGGGATTGGAAGATTTCCTGGTTAGAAGGACTGGAACATGGAAATCAATGCCCCATAATCACCTTGTGAAAAATACAGTTTCATGGTCTTACTCCTGGGTACTCGGATTCAATAGGTCTAGAATACATACTTTTATGTGTTCCCCAAGTGATTTTAATTCTTAAACAGATTTGGAAACTCACTGTCCTAGAGAACAGTTTCCCATTAATTCAACAAATATTAATTGAGCATATTCTATATCCCAGAAATTATACCAGGGAGTGGCCCCAGGCTGACATCTGGTAGGAGAGATGGGTGTTTAAAATGATACTTGGAGTGTAATTAATGCTTTCCTGAGGCATTTATTAATTTCAGGGGTTACAGAAGACAAAAGGACACATGGGGAGTGGCCAGGGAAGAATTACCAGAGGAAATGACTCCTGGTGAAGAGAAGGGGTAAAGGTAGGTGAAGGACAAGGACGCTGTGGACAGGAATACAGCTTGGCCTCTGAGTTCAAGGCAATTGATAGGTTTCTGATACCTGTTTAGATTATATCAGAGTCCAGAGCTGCACCGTACCTAGCAAAGGGGGCAGTTATGCGGCTTTCCATTTTTCCAAGAAGTACCTACATTTCTTTTTATAGTCCTCTCTTCCAGGTATCTAGGATTCTAATTGTCTCTGAGATCATAAAAAATATATTTCTGACTTGCTTATCTAGTTTTCTTTTTCAAAGGGTATAATAATGTCCTTCTTAATATGGAGTAACTGATGATTTTTGACGTACTCTTTTCTGGAATGTTTGCACTGAGACAATAATAAGGCAGCCTTTAATAATAACAACAACAACAACAAAAAAATCAGGCAGGCATTAGTGGCAAACCAGAAGGGAAATACTCTTTTGGGCTTGACATTCCAATTTTCCTCAAGTCATGTTACCTGAGGAAGACCTTAAGATTGGTACTAGAATCGGTCTCCAGTGGTTTTCTGCCAATTCATCTCATCGCAGTATGGGGGGAAATGGTAACCACTCCTGTCTCTTCCAAGTTATGATATAGGCCTTGTACCAATGCCTTAATTTGTCTGTGCTGCAGTTACTCAAATTTGTAATATCATGTTTGTACTATCTTTTTTCCATTTATATTAACCAAGGTAAGTAGTGTTCACTGCTGTGACAAATAAGCCCCTGGTCACACAGTATCTTAACATACTAATTTAAAAATTTTTTACCCATCGCATAATCCAGTGTGGATCTCAAAGTAGTGGCGATGGGCTGGTTGTCTGGACATAGGCGTCAGTTCCATACAGTCATTCAGGGACACACATTTTTTCATGATGAGTCTCTGCAAAGTACAATCATGGCTTCAAAATCATCTTGACAACTTCTAGACAGCAAACAAGGAGAAGAGAGAGTGGAATAGGCACTCAACTTTAAGATGCCTTAAACCAAAAGTTGGCA